>NW_024723838.1:0-288816 GCF_018991925.1 Homarus americanus | reverse complement strand
CTCATTCGTCATTCGAAAGGTATATGATGTTGGGGCCACAGATGCCACATATGTATCATCCATCATCACTACATATAACAGCATCCATTATTGCTACATATAACACCATCCATCATCACTACATATAATACCATCCATCATCACTACATATAACACCATCCATCATCACTACATATAGCACCATCCATCATCACTACATATAACACCATCCATCATCACTCCATATAACACCATCCATCATCACTACATATAGCACCATCATCACTACATATAATACCATCCATCATCTACATATAACACAATCCATCATCACTACATATAACACACCCATCATCTGCATATAACACCATCCATCATCACTATATATAACACCATCCATCATCACTACATATAACACCACCCATCATCACTACATATAACACCATCCATCATCTCTATATATAACACCACCCATCATCACTATATATAACATCATCAATCATCACTAAATATAACACCATCCATCATCACTACATATACCACCATCCCTCATCACTACATATAACACCATCCATCATCACTATATATAACACCATCCATCATCACTATATATAACACCTCCATCATCACTATATATAACATCATCCATCATCACCACATATAACACCATCCATCATCACTACATATAACACCATCCATCATCACTATATATAACACCATCCATCATCACTATATATAACATCATCCATCATCACTACATATAACACCATCCATCATCACTACGTATAACATCATCCATCATCACTACATATAGCACCATCCATCATCACTACATATAACACCATCCATCATCACAATATATAACATCATCCATCATCACTACATATAATACCATCCATCATCACTATATATAACACCATCCATCATCACTATATATAACACCATCCATCATCACTATATATAACATCACCCATCATCACTACATATAACACAATCCATCATCAATACATATAACACCATCGATCATTGCTTCATATAACACCACCCATCATCACTACATATAACACCATCCATCATCACTATATATAACACCATCTATCATCACTATATATAACATCATCCATCATCACCTACATCGCCAACGCATCATCATCATAAATATAACACTATCCATCATCATCTCTACCACTACACCACCATCATCATTACATATAACACCATCCATCATCACTACATATAACACCATCCATCACCACTACATATAACACCACCCATCATCACTACATATAACAATCATAAATACTACATATAACACCATCCATCATCACTATCATAACACCATCCATCATCACTACATATAAACCATCCATCATCACCACATATAACACCATAAATCATCACTACATATACACCATCCATCACCACTACATATAACACCATCCATCATCACTATAATCAATCATCCATCATCACTACATATACCATAAATCATCACTACATATAACACCATCCATCATCACTACAGATCGGGTGTAGTTTCCTAGATGCTCGTGGGACACACACACAGACATACTTCTTGTTTTATATAGATTAGATAAATGGTCATAAACAAGACAATTAAGAATAAAGACGGAGTAATTAGCGATGCAAATTAGTGACGATAATACGACAAGGTAATTGAGATAAATAAACAGGTTAACTGAGAGATATTTACGGTGTGTGTGTGTGTGAGTGTAGTGTGGGTGTGTGTGTGTGTGTGTGTGTGTGTGTGTGTGTGTGTGTGTGTGTGTGTGTGTGTGTGTGTGGCCCATGAGAGCTCTTTTGATGTTCTGGATCACTGTATGCGGCTACACACACACACACACACACACACACACACACACACACACAATGGTCCGGTCATGAGAGATATTATTCTCCATCCATGTGTAAGTAGGAGGAGAGGAGGAGGGAGGAGGAGGAGGAGGAGGAGGATAAAAAATAACAGACGGAAGAAAAACAACAATAATAAAAAGAAAAAGAAGAAGCGTTAAACACACTCCCACTCCTTTTCTCCTCCTTCCCCCTTCTCTTCTTACCCTACTCACCCTTCTCCCTCCTCCTCCTCCTTACTTCTCACCCTCTCATTCCTTTCTCCTCCTCCTCTTCATTTTCCTCCTACCATCTTTTCCCTCTCCTCCTCAACCTCCTCCTTTCTCTTTCTCACACCTGACCTCCTTCTTCCTCATCATCATTCTCCTCCTCCCATTTCTTTAATCTTTCCTCAACCTCCCTCTTTCTTTCTCCTCCTTCTTCTCCTCCTCTCCCCCCCTCCTCCTCCAGGCGTGGCATAACCAACTCCTACATGTTCCCTCAGCCACCAGACTGCTAGGGTGGACCAGCCAGTGAACACATGAAGCTAGAATATTTGTGTGTGTGTGTGTGTGTGTGTGTGTGTGTGTGTAGTTTCTGTTGGGGTCATATTCTTGACGATAGATCAGGTTCAGTAAACATGACGAGATAGAACTTGTACTCGTGTCTGTCTGTCTGTCTGTCTGTCTGTCTGTCTGTCTGTGTTTCTTTACAATATCTATCTCTTTATCCACCCCCTCTCTCTCTCTCTCTCTCTCTCTCTCTCTCTCTAAACAGGTGTGGGAGGATGACAGGGCAGTAATTACGACGATGACGTAATCCTTCTAATTAAGGAGCTTACCTGAGACTTACAATATTTACCTCACATCTTCAATAACGATAATAACTTGTTGTGAGGAATTGGTCCCGTGGTTAGTTGTGGGTGGCGTTGTTATTGTTGTTATTATTTTTGTTATTATTGTTGTAGTCACATCATTGTTATTGTTATTGTTATTATTATTATTATTATTATATTATTGTTAATGTTGTGTTGTTGTTGTTGTGTTGCTGTTGTTGTTGTTGTTGTTTTGTGGTGTTGTGTTTTGTGAGGGAAGGTTATATGAGGAGGAGGAGGAGGTTCAAACGTAGGAGAGAGAGTGGAGGGGGGGAAGATAGGGGGGGGGGAGATGGCTGGGAGGGTCTTGTGGCATTAATTCTAGGGAAATTCGGACCAGACAAGATTTACAGTGAGGGCCGTTGACGCCTTCATCACCATGAGTTAATGGTCTTTCTTTTCAGCGCCATCATGGTCTACAGGAGCGCTGGGTGAACGGGTTGAGCAGGTACAAGGAGCAACATTAGGCTGCATCATTAAAAGATACAACGCCAGTAAGAGCCATTAATAGTCTGGTGTTCATCTCCCAAGACTAACGTTCGCCAGTCTCCTCCTCCACCCCACAGCTATACACTTATGGAAGCTACCAACGCTCCGCCAGTCTTCCTCCTCCACCCCACAATGACACACTTATGGAAGCTACGCCGACTACCTGCCAGCGTTCCTCCTCCACCCCTGGCCGGCACGCCTGGAAGCTGCGCCAGACCAACGTTCACCAGCCTCACTCACCCATAACCTTTACCCTTACGGGCACGCCAAGACTAACGGTTGTGTCTTCCTGCTCACCTTGACCTTACACTTATGGAAGCCATGAACTGGTCCGCAGCCTTCCTCCACCTGACAACACGCCGCCAGAGCTGCGCCGAACTAACGTTCTGGCTTCCTCCACCCCTGACGCGCACGCCCGCCGACTACGCCAGACTAACGTTCGCGGCAGCCTCCTCCACCCCCTGACCAGCACGCCGCCAGGCTACGCCAGACCTTGCGTTCTGGCCTTCCCTCCTCCACCCCCTGACCCAACCACCTGGAAGCACATGAACTAGTTCGCCAACCTTCCCCTCCATCCCTGATGACACACTTATGGGCTTCGCCAGACAACGTTCGCCAGCCTTCCCTCCATCCCACAATGACACCTTATGGGCTTCGCCAGACGTCGCGTTCACGCCAGCCTTCCTCCATCCCCACAATGACACCGCCGCCATTTCGCCAGACCTAACGTTCACCAGCGCCTCTCCCACAGCCCAACACGCCGCCGACTACGCCAGATAACATTCGCCAGTCTTCCTACCCAGCCAGCACGCCTGGGCTACGCCAGATAACGTTCGCCAATAACCTCCATCCCGGCAACACCGCCACCGACTACGCCGAACCCCAACGTTCGCCAGCCTTCCCTCCTCCACCCCCCTGGCAACCTTGCACTTATGACCGCCAGACCTTAACGTTCACCAGCCTTCCCTCCTCCACCCCCACAGCCAGCACACTTATGGGCTACGCCAGACTAACGTTCGCCAGCCTTCCTCCTCCACCCCAGCAGCCACTTGCGACTACGCCAGACCGTTCTGCAGCCTTCCCTTTTCTCCACCCCTGGCCGCCCACTGGGCTTCGCCAGATAACGTTCATCAGCCTTCCCTCCTCCACCCCCTGGCCAACACCTTAGCGACTACGCCAGACTAACGTTCTGTGCTTCCTCCTCCACCCAGCAGCCTTGGAAACTACCTTGAACCAACAGACCGCAACCTTCCCTCCTCCACCCCACGGCGTACACCCTTAAAACTGCGCCGGGCTAACGTTCCTGTGCCCTCCTCCCACCCCTGACGGCCACACTTATGGAAGCCGCCCAGACTAACGTTCACCAGCCTTCCTCTCCACCCCTGACAGCACACTTGCCAGAGCTACATGAACTAACGTTCACCAGCCAGCCCTCTCCACCCCACAGCCAACACGCCCCTTAGGCTACGCCAGACTAACGTTCACCAGCCTTCCCTCCTCCACCCCCAGCCTGACACGCTTATGGGCTTCCGCCAGGCTAACGTTCACCCAACCGCCCTCCACCCCACAGCCAGCCACACTTATGGAAGCTACGCCCAGGCCAACGTTCTGGCAACCTCCTCCACCTGGCAACACCCACAGGCTTCCTTGATTCGCGTTCTGTGTCCTCCTCCACCCCCTGGCAGCACACTTGCAGGCTACGCCAGACTAACGTTCGCCAGCCTTCCTCATCACCCCACCAATGACACGCCTTAGGCTTCACCAGACCAACGTTCACCAGCCTTCCTCCTCCACCCCCACAGCAACACACTTATGGGCTTCGCCAGACCAACGTTCACCAGCCTCCACCTGACGGCACACTTATGGGCTACGCCAGACGCGTTCACCTTCTCTCCACCCCACAGCCACGGAAGCTGCGCCAGACCTTCCCGTTCGCTGTGTCCCTCCTCCACCCCTGACCAGCACTTGCAGGCTACGCCAGACTAACGTTCACCAGCCTTCCTCCCTCCGCCCCCTGACCAGCACGCCTGGAAGCTACGCCAGACTAACGTTCTGTGCCCCTCCACCCCCCTGACCTTGCCACTTAGGAAGCCACGCCAGACCGCGTTCTGTAGCCCTCCACCTGACAACCCCTTATGGGCTTCTACGCCGACAAACGTTCTGTGCCCTCCACCACACAATGACACACTGTAGAGCTACCAGACTAACGTTCACCAGCCTTCCTTCCTCCCACCCCCATATTTACCTTGGCAAACTGCAGACTAACGTTCTTCAACCTTCCCTCCTCACCCCCCAAAAATGACACCTTATGGGCTACATCAGACTAACGTTCTGCTTCCTCCACCTGACACACTTATGGGCCGCCAGACTAACATTCACCAGCCTTCCCTCCTCCCCAAACTGACACTTATGGGCCACATAGACTAACGTTCACCAGCCTTCCCTCCTGTCCCCGGCAAACGCCTGGGCTACGCCAGACCACGTTCCTGTGTTCCTCCTCCACCCCAAGCCAGCTTGCCTTGACTCGCCAGATAACGTTCCTGGCCTTCTCCTCCACCCCCAAAACACTTATGGAAGCTACGCCAGACTAACATTCTCCACCCTTCCCTTCTCTCTCCTCCTCTCCTCCCACCCCTACCATTTTCCATCACTCCTCTCCTTCCCACCCCCACCACCACACTCTCCCTCCCTCTCCCCATGTTCCCGAGAGAGACCCTGACCATATATAGCGTAGATAAGGGCTTTAGTAACGTAATAACAGGGTTTGAAGAACAACACACTGTACCAGAAGGCTTCACTGCCCTAAGATTACAGCCTGCTACGGTTACAGTAGACAACAACCATTTATGATACAAGATAGGATCTACTCAACAGAATACAGCAGGTCGTGAATTTGGTAAGGTACATGATGTTTGCTTACAGTACAACACCGTTCACGGGATAAAGGATATAGTCATTTTTTAAGATTGCAAAATACAGTGTGGTGGTTTTTATAGGTTACAGTTTATTATGTAGTGATTTTTACACTTTTTAGAGAATACAGTAACGTTGTGACCTATATAGGATACAAAAATACAATATAATACAGTAAAATAATAGAGTATGTAATAATTTTTGCACGTTTCAGAATACAGGAGAATATAATTTTTATAGAGTACAAAAATAGAGATGGAGAGAGAGCTGCCAGGTCCAGTTAACTATAAGGTCCCACGTGTGTGTGCTGTGTGTGTGTGTGTGTGTGTGTGTGTGTGTGGAGGTGTGTGTGTGTGTGCAAGTTAATGAGGAGGTTCCTGTCTCATTGTGTTCCAGCTCAGTAGGCACACACACACACACACACACACACACACACACACACACACACACACACACACACACACACACACACACACACACGTTTTATATCATTTATCATCATATTTTTTTACCTCCCTTTGTCACCTTTTTACCCCTATTTCCGGAGAATCATCACCTGTCCCTTCTTATTACCCTTTTATCACCCGTTAATAACCTCTATCTCATTATCATTATTCTCTACTTTCCTTCTTTCATTATTCCTCCTCGATCATTTATCGAATTATCATCTCATTATTATGCATTATGCCCGCTTTTTCCTCTTTATCTCTTTATTGCTTTGTCTTGTCTATTTTGTCTTATTTATCTCTCATTATTGGCTTTTCTTGTATCTCTTATAGAAATTTTCGGTGGGATATAAAAATCTATACTATTGGTCAGGGCAAATATATTTCTCCCCTATGAAAGAAAATATATTCATAGGAAACCGAAAGAAAATATATTTGTGAATCGATTTCATCTTTTTATTTATCTGTAGTCGATAAATATACTTCACCAAAAAATAAAAATAAATAAAATCTAATATATTTCCGGACATATAATTTGCCAATCACTTTAGAACGTAAAAATATATATATTTCCGTATTAAACACTACTACTACCACTACCATCACCCCACCGATGATGATAATAATAATAATACAATAATACACACACACACACACACACACAATAATAATAATAATAATAATAATAAGTAAATAAATAAATAAATAAAGCCAAAAAATATATATCTCAGTAGAGAGCAATATTTTTCTTGGGTGGTCCTCAAAAGCTGGGCCTTAGCGGCTCTCCAACCCTCTCGTCCTCGACTGGAGTGTGACTCGAGCCGAATTCAGATAAGTTACTTAAGAGGTGATGCTTGAGGGGAAGCTTCTCTCGAGTGAAGCCCAAAGCATCCTCGTGGAGAAGTTTTAGTGAGAGAGAGGAGCTTCACTCTCCTCTTCTTTCTTTCTTTCTCTTTCTCTCCCTTTTCCATCCTTCCCTTTCTTCACCCTCACCTCCCTATCCTGCTCTCCCATCCCTCTCTTCCATCCTCTTTTTCATTCCCCTTTTCCTTTCCATTATTCCTCCTTCCCTTCCTCTCCTCCCTTTTTCCACTTCCTTCCCACACCTCCCCTTTCTTCCCCTTCCTCCCTCCTTTTTCCATCCTCCTTCCCACACCTCCCTTTCTTCCCTTCCTCTCCTCCCTTTTCTCTCTTTCCTTTTCCACTCTTTTATTCATCCTTCCCACCACCTCCTCTACTCTACCCACACCTCCCCACCTCTCTCCCCCCACCCACCCTCCTCCTCTCCCTCCTCCTCCTCCTCCTCAAGATGATAGCTTCAACAGTAGTGAAACGAAATGCAAGGAAAATTGACCCGAATATTTCTCAAAGTTTCATAATTTTTTCTTCTATTGGAGAACTCACCTACGATGTAATATTACTATTTTTTTGTTACCGTCGTGATTGGTGAATGTGGAGGAGCTATGTGATTGTTGCTTACGAAACAAAACAAAAATCTCAAAAGTTGGTTAGTAAAAGTGTTCCTTCTTTTTCTCTCTCTCTCTACCTACCTACCTGTCACTCTGTCACTCTGTCTGTCTGTCTGTCCACCTCGCTCATACCTGTTTGTCTGTTTATCCTAATCTAACCTCATCTCAACGCTAAGAGAAGGGAGTGACAGCAGGTGCTTTAACTGTCCTACTCATGTAAGTAAACAAAGAAAACAAAATCAAAAGTTCTGAAAGTTACTTAAGTTGGTTTAATACTTTTAAATGTAGTTTTCTTTTAATACAACCAGAAAATCTGACGATATTTTAAGGTTTCCTAAAAAAATGTAAATATGAAGTGATTTTTTTTTCAGGATTTCACTACAATGTCCTAAAACGTTACGTATACTTTAAAGTTTGTCCCTAAAATGTTGCGATACTTTAATTTTTGTCCCTTAAGTTTTACAATACTTTTTAATTTGTCCCTAAAATGTTACAATACTTTTAAATTTGTCCCTAAAATGTTACGATACTTAATTTTTGTCCCTAAAATGTTCAAAACTTTAAATTTGTCCCTAAAATGTACGATACTTTCAGGTTTCCATTTCACTGTTGCATGAATGTGATTCTGTACAGTATTATCCACTATTTTGCTTACAAATTAAAAATGTCATTTACCACGATTTACAAATTTCATGTAACGGTATATTTTACATAAACTCACGTGTCATACTTCAGCGATTTATAAGATCTTAGTTCTCTTCTTTTGTAAATGAATGTAAATAAATATACTATAATTACAACATATATCCCATTATTATATGTAAATGTAAATATCATTAACCATCTTTTTACAACGTATAATAAAAACTCATGTAAATGAAAAAAATAAGACTTAATATTTACAAATTATATAATGATTTATTTTTATGTCAATTAAAAAATGGTGACAATATATTAATTAATTTACACTAACCACCTGACGAGCTGAGAGTAAATTAATTTTCTTCAAGAACTTACCTGTGTATAACGACAGACAGTATACTGTATTTACCTGATATATTGATACTGTAACTATACTGTAACTCATCAATCACTGTAACCTGTTCAAGTCATCAATCACTGTTACCTGTTTAAATCATCAATCACTGTTACCTGTTTAAATCATCAATCACTGTTACCTGTTTAAATCATCAATCACTGTTACCTGAATCATCAATCACTGTTACCTGTTTGAATCATCAATCGTTACGGTTTAACCATCAATCACTGTTACCTGTTTAAATCATCAATCACTGTTACCTGTTTGAATCATCAATCACCGTTACCTGTTTAAATCATCAATCACTGTTACCTGTTTGAATCATCAATCACTGTTACCTGTTTAAATCATCAATCACTGTTACCTGTTTAAATCATCAATCACTGTTACCTGTTTAAATCATCAATCGTTACCTGTTTAAATCATCAATCACTGTTACCTGTTTAAATCATCAATCACTGTTACCTGTTTAAATCATCAATCACTGTTACCTGTTTAAATCATCAATCACTGTTACCTGTTTGAATCATCAATCACTGTTACCTGTTTAAATCATCAATCACTGTTACCTGTTTAAATCATCAATCACTGTTACTCTGTTTAAATCATAAATCACTGTAACCGGTTTAAATCATAAATCACTGTAACCGGTTTAAATCATCAATCACTGTAACCTGTAACTCATCAATCACTGTAACCTGTAACTCATCAATCACTGTAACCTGTAACTCATCAATCACTGTAACCCCGCTTAAACCATCAATCACTATAACCTGTAACTCATCAATCCATGTAAATCTGTATAAATTGATCAATCACCTGTAACTCATCAATCACTGTAACCTGTATAAATTCATCAATCACCTATAACTCATCAATCACTGTAACCTGTAACTCATCAATCACTGTAACCTGCTTAAACCATCAATCACTATAACCTGTAACTCATCAATCCATGTAACCTGTATAAATTCATCAATCACCTGTAACTCATCAATCACTGTAACCTGTAACTCATCAATCACTGTGTAACCTGCTTAAACCATCAATCACTATAACCTGTAACTCATCAATCCATGTAACCTATATAAATCATCAATCACCTGTAACTCATCAATCACCGTAACCTGTAATTCATCAATCACTGTAACTCATCAATCACCATAAACTTGTAATTCATCAATCACCTGTAACTCATCATCACATAAACCGTAATTCATCAATCACCTGTAACTCATCAATCACCGTAACCTGTAATTCATCAATCACCTGTAACTCATCAATCACCATAACCTGTAATTCATCAATCACCTGGAACTCATCAATCACAGTAACCTGTATAAATCAATTACAACTCCAAAATCACTGGTACACCTATCCAAGCAGCGCCACATGCAAATCACTTAACTCGATAACTCCGGGTGTGCCATGGTCACCTCCCTTGGCACTGTCACCTCCCTAGACACTGTCACCTGCCTTGGCACTGCCACCTCCCCTGGCACTGTCACTTCCCTAGACACTGTCACCTGCCTTGGCACTGTCACCTCCCTTGGCACTGTCACTCCCTAGACACACTGTCACCTCCTTGGCACTGTCACCTCCTTGGCACCGTCACCTCCCTAGACACTGTCACTCTCTTGGCACTGTCACTCCCTAGACACTGTCACCTCCTGGCACTGTCACCTCAGACACCGTCACCCGCCTTGGCACTGCCCACCCTTGCACCGTCACCTCCCAGACACTTTCCCTGGCACTGTCACCTCCTTGGCACCGTCACCTCCCAGACACTGTCACCTCCCTGGCACCGACCCCCAGACACTGTCACCTCCCCGCACCGTCACCTCCTAGACACTGTCACCTCCTGGCACCGTCACCTCCTAGACACTGTCATTCCCGGCATTGTCACCTCCTTGCACTGTCACCTCCCTGGCACCGCTCACCTCCTTGGCACTGTCCCTTGGCACTGTCACCTTGCACGTCACCTCCTAGACACTGTCACTTCTTGGCACCGTCACTCTCCTTGGCACTGTCACTCCTGGCACCGTCACCCCCTGGCACTGGTCACCTCCTGGCACTGTCACTCTGGCACCGTCACCTCCCTAGACACTGTCACCTCCCTTGCATTGTCACCTCCCTTGGCACTGTCACCTCCTTGGCACCGTCACCTCCCTTGGCACTGTCACCTCCCTTGGCACTGTCACCTTGGCACTGCCACCTCCTCAGACACTGTCACCTTGGCACTGTCACCTCCCTAGACACTGTCACCTCCCTTGGCATTGTCACTCCTGGCACTGTCACCTCCCTTGGCACCGTCACCTCCTAGACACTGTCACTCCTTTGGCATTGCGGATAAACAAGAGTATGTGACCGGTGTTTTATCTTCACTACTAAGATGACTTAAAGAAACGCTACTGACTCATCTGTGTGTGTGTGTGTGTGTGTGTGTGTGTGTGTGTGTGTGTGTGTATGTGTGTGTGTCAGTAGCTAAGGGTTGGCACCAAGGCCTCCAGCCCCAAATACCTCCCCAGTTTGTCTTGTACATATCGTCCTGTTCAGTACCTCTTAGGATCTCCAAACTTTAATTACAGACTGTAAGTATATCTTGAGTAGTACTTAAGTCTTCTGTCCATGTTGCTGTGAAATTATCGTAAGAGGAGGCAGAGTCCAGGTCAGAGAGAGTCTTAGGGTGATACTGCAATGACTGTAACTTGAAGGTTGACTTAGGGAAAATAAAGATAATTGTCCTAAGAATTCTGGTCGTCAAATGCTTTAACTATTGTCCTCAAAAGTTTAAACCATTATTCTCGAAGGGGTTAATATCATCTTCAAAGGTTTAAATCTTCCTCTTCAGAAGGTTAAACATACTTTAAAAAGGTTTAAATCATCTAGAAAAGGATTAAACATACTCTACAAAGTTTAAACTCTTTCAAAAGGCTTAAAACCATCCTCATCAAATGAGTTAAAACATCCTCATCAAAGGGGTAAACTCATCCTCAATGGGGTTAAACCATCATCTAACGAGATTAAACCATCGTCCTCAAAGAGTGAAGCACACAGAGGGTCTCATGCATAAGTCAGTCAAACGCTCAGGTAGTCAGACGACCAGGTAGTCAGACGACCAGGTAGTCAGACGACCAGGTAGACAGACGCCCAGGTAGTCAGACGACCAGGTAGTCGTGACGACCAGGTAGTCGTATCGGGACCAGTAGTCAGACGCCTCAGGTAGACAGACGCCCAGGTAGTCAGACGCCCAGGTAGTCAGACGCTCAGGTAGTCAGACGCCCAGGTAGCCGACGCCCAGGCAGCCAGACGCCTGTGGTAGTCAGACGCCTGGGTAGTCAGACGCCCAGGTAGTCAGACGCCCAGGTAGTCGGACGCCCAGTAGTCAGACGCCCAGGTAGTCAGACACTCAGGTAGACTAAGGGACGTATAATACACTCGTTCAACACTATACACTACACTACACTTCACTACACTACACTACATCCATGTCACAGTCATAGACCTGACGAAGAGCAAGTCATGTCCCAAAACACCCATCCCTAAAAATACCCATGCCTCCAAAACCACCCAGCCTTACCCATCCTCCAAAACCACCCATCCCTCCAAAACCACCCATCCCTCCAAAACCACCCATCCCTCCAAAAAATTTTCATCCCTCCAAAACCACCATCCTCCAAAATTTTTTCATCACTCAAAAGAACCATCCACTCCTTCATCAACAGGGTCATAAACCTTGTAGAATAAAGTGAAGTCTCGGAACCGCAGAACAGCTCTCATTAAAGGGAAATTGGATAAAAGATTCGTCTCTCTCTCTCTCTACACGTAATAAAGGTGGTTGGTTTGCAGGACTTGACGGGACGCTGCGCTGGGACTTTGCTCTGGGGTATGGCTGAGCGTAATAGGATTTTTGATATTGGACGTATCTGGACAGTGACGGGACTCTGCTGCCATTGGACTCTCTGAGATTTGGACGTTCATTAAATAGGATAATTTGACTTGATTTTTGACTTCTTCCTTGGACTTTTATAGCGTGAAAGTTTGTGGACTTTTTTTTTTTGGACTTTAGGGAGATTTGCTGTTTGCTTGTCTATCTGTCTCTCTGTCTGTGTGCTTTTCTGTCTGTCTACCCGTCTGCCTGTCTGTCTTTCTGTGTGTGTTCTTCCTACAGATGTCTATCCTTCCTTCCCCGTCAATTCCCTGTCCATCCTTCCTTTATCTTCATCATCTCCACCCGTTTGTCTTTCTTTTTCCTTTCCTTCAACGCCCTTTGTAAATGCGTTTCCTCTATATTGGCCCTTCTCTGTCCCTTGTTCCCTCACTCCTGGTTTCATCCTCCTCCTTTCCCTTGTCTCATCTCCCTCCCTTCCCTTGCCTCATCTCTCCTCCTTCCCCTCGCCCCACTTTGTTCCCTCTCTCCTTTGTCTCACTTCCCTCCTGTTTCCCCTCTCCCCCTCTCCCACCTTCCTTCGCCTTCCCTCTCCTTTACGCCTCCTATATGTTGAGGGAAGAAGGTCAATTTGCAGGAAGAGGAGAAGGAAGTCCCCTCCTCTCCTTTCTCCCTCGCCATCACTGAAGGAAATTGTTTCTGTTCCTTGTTTTTTTGTTTGGGTGTGTGTGTGTGTGTGTGTGTTGTGTGTGTGATTTGGTTTGAGGTACCATTCCACAGTTTACGCACACACACACACACACACACACACACACACACACCTACATTTTATGGTAGGTTCCTCTGCTCACGACATTGTCTCTATAACAGTATCTTACAGTTCTCTCTCTCTCTCTCTATGGTGTATATCTGTCTATCGATTCTTGTGTTTGTCAATTTTTCTGTCTGTCTGTCCCTAGATCACCATTATAGGTCCCTATCTAGGTCACCAGGTCATCTCTATCCCAAGTGACCAAGGCAATAGGTTACTTCACCAGGTCTTAAGGCAAGGCACCACCACCACCTACTACAATTGGTTACCACTTCACCAGGTTGCCAAGACAACAGGTCACCACGACGTGGGTTACCACACCAGGTCACGACAATAGGTTACCACTTCACCCAGGTCACCAGGCAATAGGTTACTACTTCACCAGGTCACACACTGGGTTACCACTCCCTAGGTCACCAAGACATAGGTTCACTTCCACCAGGTCACCAAGACAATAGGTCACCACTTCACCAGGTCACCAAGACAAAGGTTACCACTCACCAGGTCACCAAGACAATAGGTTACCACCTTCACCAGGCACCAAGACAATAGGTTACCACTTCGACCCAGGTCACCAAGCAATAGGTTACCACCACCAGGTCACCAGACACATTGGATCTCCACCAGGTCACCAGAAGCAATAGGTTACCACTTCACCAGGTCACTGGCCATACAGGTTACCACTCACCAGGTCACCAAGACAATAGGGTTACCACTTCACCAGGTCACCAAGACAATAGGTTACCACTTCACCAGGTCACCAAGACAATAGGTTACCACTCACCAGGTCACAAGACAATAGGTTACCACTCCAGGTCACCAAGACAGTATTTCACCAGGTCACCAAGAAATAGGTTTACCACTCACCAGGTCACCAAGTCAATAGGTTACTTTACCCAGGTCACCAAGACAATAGGTTACCACTTCACCAGGTCACCAAGACAATAGGTTACCACTTCACCAGGTCACCAAGACAATAGGTGTTACCACTAGCAGGTCACCAAGACAATAGGTTACCACCTACCAGGTCACCAAGACAATAGGTTTACCACCTCACCAGGTCTGAGACAATAGGTTACTACCACCAGGTCACCAAGACAATAGGTTACCACTTCACCAGGCCCAGGTCACCAGCGATGAGTTACCGCTATGTTACCGCATGGTTACCACTTCACCAGGTCACCAGAACAGGTTACACCCCAGGTCACCAAGACAATAGGTTTACTCACCAGGTCACCAAGACAATAGGTTCACTTCACCAGGTCACCAAGACAATAGGTTACCACTTCACCAGGTCACCAAGACATAGGTTACCACTTCCCGAGTCAAAGACAATAGCTTACCACCTCACCAGGTCACCAAGGCAATAGGTTACACTTCACCAGGTCACCAAGACAATAGGTTACCACTTCGCAGGTCACCAGACAATAGGTTACCACTTCACCAGGTCACCAAGACAATAGGTTACCACTTCACCAGGTCACCAAGGCAATGGGTTCATTCAGGTCCGCAATGGGTTACCACTTCTGGAGTCCGAAAGCGGTTTTTCTTGGGGTCACAAGACAATAGGTTACCACTTGGTCCCAAGGCAATAGGTTACCATTTCACCAGGTCACCAAGACAATAGGTTGCCACTTCACCGGGTCACCAACATAGGGGTTACCACTTCACCAGGTCACCAAGGCAATAGGTTACCACTTCACCAGGTCACTAAGACAATGAGTTTACCACTTCACGGTCACCAAGACAATGGGTTACTTGGTGGTTTGTTGTGGTTTACCACTTCACCAGGTCACCAACATAGGTTACCACTTCACCAGGGTCACCAAGGCGTAGGTTACCATTTCACAGGTCACCAAGACAATAGGTTACCACTTCACCGGTCACCAAGGCAATAGGTTACCATTTCACCAGGTCACCAAGACAATAGGTTACCACTTCCGGTCACTGGTAATAGGTTACCACTTCCAGTCACCAAGACAATATTTACTACACCAGGTCACCAACATAATAGGTTACCACTTCACCAGGTTAATCGAAGTGTTGACTGTGCAGAATGCTGAATCACTTAACTTCAGGAGACAAGTGTTATTGTATGGCGTGTGAGGAGGGGGGGTGGGTTAGGGTAGGAAGGGGTGGGCTAGAGTGAGAGGGTGGGGTTAGAGGGTGGGTTAAGGTGAGAGGGGTGGGTTGGGAGTGTAAGAGGGATGGGGTTTGGGAGTGGGGTAGGTTAGAGTGAGAGGATGGGTTGGAGTGAGAGGGGTGGGTTAGGAGTGAGGGGATGGGTTAGGAGTGAGGAGGGGTGGGTTAGGAAGTGAGATGGGTGGGTTAGGAGTGAGGGTGGGTTACAGTGAGAGGGATGGGTTAGGAGTGAGAGGGTGGGTTAGGAGAGTGAGAGGGGTGGGGTTAGGAGTGAGGTGGGTTAGAGTGACAGTGGGTTAAGTGTTAAGAGGAATGGGTTAGAGTAGGAAAGGGGGTGGGTTAGAGTGAGAGGGTGGGTTTGAGTGGAGGGGTGGGTTTGAGTGAGAGGGTGGGTTAGGAGTGTAGAGGGATGGGTTAGGAGTGAGAGGGGTAGGTTAGAGGAGAGTGGGTTAGGAGTGAGAGGGGTGGGTTAGGAGTGAGGAGGGATGGGTTAGGGTACAGGGGTGGGGTTAGGAGGTGGGATGGGTGGGTTAGGGTGAGGGGGGTGGGTTACAGTGAGAGGGATGGGTTAGAGAGGGGTGGGTTAGAGTGAGAAGGGTGGGTTAGGAGTGTAAGAGGGTTGGGTTAGGAGGTGAGAGGGGTGGGTTTGGTAGAGGGATGGGTTAGGGTGAGAGGGGTAGGTTAGGAGTGAGATGGGTGGGTTAGGAGTGAGAGGGGGTTACAGTGAGAGGGATGGGTTAGGGGTAGGGGGTGGGTTGAGTGAGAGGGATGGGTTAGGAGTGAGAGGGGTGGGTTAGGGTGAGATGGGTGGGTTAGGGTGAGAGGGGTGGGTTACAGTGAGGAGGTGGGTTAGGGTGAGAGGGTGGGTTAGGAGTGAGAGGGGTGGGTTAGAATTAGAGGGGTGGGTTAGGTGACGGGGTGGGTTAAGTGTAGAGGAATGGGTTAGGAGTGAAAGGGGTGGGTTAGAGTGAGAGGGGGTGGTTGGGGAGTGAGAGGGGTGGGTTAGAGGTGTAAGAGGATGGGTTAGGAGGGGTAGGTTAGAGTGAGAGGGATGGGTTGGGGTGAGAGGGGTGGGTTAGGTGAGAGGGATGGGTTGGGAGTAAGGGGGTGGGTTAGGAGTGAGATGGGTGGGTTAGGAGTGAGGGGGTGGGTTACAGTGAGAGGGATGGGTTAGAGAGAGAGGGGTGGGTTAGAGTGAGAAGGGTGGGTTAGGGTGTAAGAGGGTTGGGTTAGGGTGAGAGGGGTGGGTTAGGTGAGAGGGATGGGTTAGGGTGAGGGGTAGGTTAGGGTGAGATGGGTGGGTTAGGAGGGTGAGAGGGGTTACAGTGAGGGATGGGTTTAGGAGTGAGAGGGGTGGGTTAGAGTGAGAGGGGTGGGTTAAGTGTGTAACAGGAATGGGTTAGGAGTGAGAGGGGTGGGTTTCAGTGAGAGGGTGGGTTAGGGTGAGAGGGGTGGGTTGGGGTGAGAGGGGTGGGTTAGGAGTGAAAGGGGTGGGTTAGAGTGGGAGGGGGTGGGTTTAAGTGTGTAAGAGGAATGGGTTAGAGTGAGAGGGGTGGGTTAGAGGGAGAGGGGGTGGGTTAAGTGAGAGGGGGTGGGTTAGGAGTGTAAGAGGGATGGGTTAGGAGTGAGAGGGGTAGGTTAGAGTGAGAGGGATGGGTTAGGAGTGAGAGGGGTGGGTTAGAGTGAGAGGGATGGGTTAGAGTGAGGGGGTGGGTTAGGGAGTGATATGGGTGGGTTAGGAGGATGAGAGGGGTGGGTTACAACGAGAGGGATGGGTTAGAGAGGGTGGGTTAGGTGAGAGGGGTGGGTTAGGGTGTAGAGGGATGGGTTAGGAGTGAGAGGGGTAGGTTAGAGTGAGGAGGGATGGGTTAGGGTGAGGAGGGGTGGGTTAGAGTGAGAGGGAGGGGTTAGGAGTGAGAGGGGTGGGTTAGGAGTGAGATGGGTGGGTTAGGGTGAGAGGTGTGGGTTAGGAGGTGAGAGGGGTGGGTTTGAGTGAGAGGTAGGTTAAGTGTGTAGAGCAATGGGTTAGGAGTGAGAGGGGTGGGTTAGAGTGAGAGGGGTGGGTTAGAGTGAGAGGGGTGGGGTTAGGAGTGTAAGAGGGTGGGTTACAGAGGTGGGTTAGGAGTGAGGAGGGGTCTGTTACAGGAGAGGGTGGGTTAGAGAGGGGTGGGTTAGAGAGAGGGTGGGTTAGGAATGAGAGGAGTGGGTTACAGGAGGGGTGGGTTAGGAGTGAGACGGATGGGTTAGAGTGAGAGGGGTGGGTTAGGAGTGTAAGAGGGATGGGTTAGGAGTAAGAGGGTGGGTTAGAGTGAGGGGTGGGTTAAGTGTGTAAGAGGAATGGGTTAGAGGAGAGGGGTGGGTTACAGTGGGGTGGGTTACAGTGAGAGGCGTGGGTTAGAGAGGGGTGGGTTAGAGAGAAGGGTGGGTTAGAGAAGGGTGGGTTAGGAATGAGAGGAGTGGGTTATAGTGAGGAGGGTGGGTTAGGAGGAGAGGGGGTGGGTTAGGAGTGTAAGAGGGATGGGTTAGAAGTAAGAGGGGTGGGTTAGAATGAGATGGGTGGGTTAGGAGTGTAAGAGGGGTGGGTTAGGAGGAGAGGGATGGGTTAGGAGGAGATGGGTGGGTTAGAGGTGAGAGGGTGGGTTACAGTGAGAGGGATGGGTTAGGGTGTAAGAGGGATGGGTTAGGAGTGAGAGGGGTGGGTTAGGGTGAGGGGTGGGTTAGGAGGAGAGGGTTGGGTTAGGGTGAGAGGGGGTGGGTTAGGAGTGAGAGGGGGTGGGTTTGTTCTTGTTCATTATATTTTTTATTTGGCTATGCCTGTCTGTCTGTCTGTCTGTCTGTCTGTCTGTCTGTCTCCGTTTGTGTGTCTGTGCTTGTATATTCGTCTGTTTGTCTGTCTGGATGTCGATCGTTCTCTCTCTCTCTCTGTCTCTCTCTCTCTTTCTTTCTTTTCTTTTCTCTCTCTCTCTCTCAGGTGAGGACCTCATTTCTTTTCTCCTGTGACGTCAGAACCCAGGTGAACGCCCCTTCATGACGTCACCTACCAGGGCCCCACCCACTTCTCGATAGGTAGGAGAGAGAGAGAGAGAGAGAGAGAGAGAGAGAGAGAGAGAGAGAGAGAGAGAGAGAGAAGATGTATATTAGAAAAAGGATAATTTGAGGATTCAGATATATACAGACAGACAGACGGACAGACAGGCGAACAGACAGACAACAGGCAGACAGACAGACAGGAGAGGCAGGCAGGCAGGCAGGGCAGACAGACAGACAGACAGACAGACAGACAGACAGACAGACAGGCAGACAGAGAGACAGACAGAGACAGACAGACAGACAGGCAGGCAGGCAGACAGACAGACAGACAGACAGACAGACAGATGAACAGACAGGCAGGCAGACAGACAGACAGGCAGACAGACAGACAGACAGACAGACAGACAGACAGACAGACAGACAGACAGACAGACAGACAGACAGACGGACAGACAGACAGGCAGACAGAGAGACAGACAGACAGACAGACAGGCAGACAGAGAGCAGACAGACAGACATACAGACACACAACAACAACAAAACACTCTGACAAACATTAAGTTAATATTCACTAATTGCTTTCACAGGTAAACTATTGTCTATTAATAACTTGGTGTAGACTACCTGTAGAGGCTCGTGGGGGAGAGGGAGAGGGGGGGGAGGGAGGGAGAGGGGTTGAGTCTTATAGTGCTCTAAGTTTATCTGTAATTACGGTAAGAGTCTCTGGCTACATGACACTAAAGATTAACCTAACCCAACCTATCTAACCTTAATTTTATAATTCATCTACTTATATACTTATCTACTCATCTACTTAACTATCATCTACTTAACTATCATCTACAACTATCATCTATAACTATCATATACTTATCTACTTAATATCATCTACTTAACTATCATATACTTATCTATAACTATCATCTCAACTATCATCTACTTAACTATCATATACTTATCTACTTAACTATCTCTACAACTATCATCTACTTATCAACAACTATCATCTACTTAACTATCATCTACTTAACTATCATCTACTTAACTATCATCTACTTAACTATCATATACTTACATCTACTTAATTATCATCTACTTAACTATCTATACTTATCTACTTAACTATCATCTACTTAACTATCATATGCTTACATCTACTTAACTATCATCTACTTAACTATCATCTACTTAACTATCATACTTATCTCTTAACTATCATCTACTTAACTATCTAACTTAACTATCATCTACTTAATATCATCTATAACTATCATATATATCTACTTAACTATCATCTACTTAACTATCATCTACTTATCAACTTAACTATCATCTACTTAACTATATGCTTAACATCATCTACTTAACTATCATCTACTTAACTATCATCTACTTAACTATCATATATACTATCATCTACTTAACTATCATACTTATCTATAACTATCATCTACTTAACTATCATGTGCTTATCTACTTAACTATTCCTTACTATCATATACTTATCTACTTAACTATCATCTTAACTATCATCTACTTAACTATCATCTACTTAACTATCATCTACTTAACTATCATCTACTTAACCTCATACTTCTATCATATACATCTATAACTATCATCTACCTAACTATCATCTACTTAACTATCATCTATAACTATCATCTACTTAACTATCATATTAACTATCTACTTATCCTTAACTATCATCTACTTAACTATCATCTACTTAACTATCATCTACTTACTATCATCTCTTAACTATCATACTTAACTATATACTTATCTACTTAACATCATCTACTTATATCATCTACTTAACTATCATCTACTTAACTATATCTACTTACTTCTATCTATACTTAACTATCATACTTATCTACTTAACTATCATCTACTTAACTATCATCTACTTAACTATCATCTACTTAACTATCATCTACTTAACTATCATCTACTTAACTATCATACTTATCCTTAACTATCATCTACTTAACTATCATCCAACTATCATCTACTTAACTATCATCTACTTAACTATCATATACTTATATTATATCCTCTTAACTATCATACATCTACTTAACTATCATCTACTTAACTATCATCTACTTAACTATCATATCTCATCTACTTAACTATTCTACACTTAATATCATCCAACTTAACTATCATCTACTTAACTATCATCTACTTAACTATCATCTTAACTATCATCTACTTACTATCTATATCTTATCTACTTATTATCATCTACTTAACTATCATATACTTATCTACTTAACTATCATCTACTTACTTTATGCATATCTACTTAACTATCATCTACTTAACTATCATCTACTTAACTATCATATACTTTCTACAACTATCATCTAACTATCATCAACTTAACTATCATCTACTTAACT
Source organism: Homarus americanus (assembly GCF_018991925.1). Taxonomy (NCBI): domain Eukaryota; kingdom Metazoa; phylum Arthropoda; class Malacostraca; order Decapoda; family Nephropidae; genus Homarus; species Homarus americanus. Next base: position 267,473 of record NW_024723838.1, on the reverse strand, counting down.
ATCATCTACTTAACTATCATATACTTATCTACTTAACTATCATCTACTTAACTATCATCTACTTATCAACTTAACTATCATCTATAACTATCATCACTTAACTATCATCTATAACTATCATCTACTTAACTATCATCTACTTAACTATCATATTTATCTACTTAATTATCATCTACTTAACTATCATATACTTATCTACTTAACTATCATCTACTTAACTATCATATGCTTATCTACTTAACTATCATCTACTTAACTATCATATACTTATCTACAACTATCATCTACTTAACTATCATCTACTTAACTATCATCTACTTAACTATCATCTACTTAACTATCATCTACTTAACTATCATATACTTAACTATCATATACTTATCTACTTAACTATCATCTATAACTATCATCTACTTAACTATCATCTACTTAACTATCATCTTAACTATCATATATAACTATCATATACTTATCTACTTAACTATCATCTACTTAACTATCATCTATAACTATCATCTCTTAACTATCATCTACTTAACTATCATATGTAACTATCATATACTTATCTGTAACTATCATCTACTTAACTATCATCTACTTAACTATCATCTTAACTATCATCTACTTAACTATCATATACTTAACTATCATATATATCTTAACTATCATCTACTTAACTATCATCTACTTAACTATCATCTACTTATATCTAACTATCATCTACTTAACTATCATCTTATCTAAACTATCATCTACTAACTATCATCTACTTAACTATCATATACTTAACTATCATATACTTATCTACTTAACTATCATCTACTTACTATCATCTACTTAATATCATCTACTTAACTATCATCTACTTAACTATCATATACTTAACTATCATATACTTATCTACTTAACTATCATCTACTTAACTATCATCTACTTAACTATCATCTACTTAACTATCATCTACTTAACTATCATCTACTTAACTATCATATACTTATCTACTTAACTATCATCTACTAACTATCATATACTTATTCACTTAACTATCATCTACTTAACTATCATCTACTTAACTATCATCTACTTAACTATCATCTACTTAACTATCATATACTTATCTTACTTTAACTATCATCTACTTAACTATCATCTACTTAACTATCATCTACTTAACTATCATCTACTTAACTATCATATACTTATCTACTTAACTATCATCTACTTAACTATCATCTACTTATCTACTTACATATACGTCTCCTGATCATACCCCAGGAATGTACCAATGCCTACACAAGCGCGCTGGGCTGCCTGGCGTAAAGGAAATCAGGGTCTGGCGTAGTTGTGGGCAGCGCTACCTGACACAGACCATGTTAAAGCTGAGGTCCTGACGCGCGCACGCATACAGACAGACAGACAGACAGAGACAGACAGACAGACAGACAAAGACAGACAGACATTCTTTTTTTTTTCTCTCACAATATAGACACAGGTACCTCTACGGGGTATCAGCGGCGCTCATCAGACCATTTTAGAACGCGGTGTGTGTGACCAATGAAAACTTTTACTCATTAAGCTTACACAAAGTAGTTTGAGAGAGAGAGAGAGAGAGAGAGAGAGAGAGAGAGAGAGAGAGAAAGAGAGAGAGAGAGAGAGGAAATGGTGAATGGATGGATATTCATTCATTGTCCAATAACTTCTATCCTATTTTACATTTTCTCAATTTCTCTCTCTCACTCTCTTCTCTCTGTTTTATCGTCGTCTCTCTTACGCCCCATTGCTCTCCTCCCCAAGTCCTCCTTTCTTCTTTATTGCTAATCTCCTCTCCCATCCTCCCAAAACTGCAAAAGGAGATAGAGAGACAGGGAGATAAGAGACATAGCGACTGAGATGGAGAGAGACATTTGAGATAGATAAGACAGACAGACAAACAGACAGACAGACAGACAGACAGACAGACAGACAGACAGACAGACAGACAGACACATAAGTCTCACATACATAACTTCTCATCCAATATTTGGTCCTCTTCTTCATCTCTTCACTAAAACTAAAACCTCAACTTGTTTCATAAAAGTGAACACCACTGTAAGCAGAAGGCTGGTGAACGTTAGTCGGCGTGGCCCATAAGTGTGTCAGGGGTGGGAGGAAGGCTGGTGAACGTTTGTCTGGCGTAGCTCAATAAGTGTGCATTGGCCAGGGGTGGAGGAGGCTGGCGAACTAGTCTGGCGTGAAAGCCTCACCAGGAGTGTAATCATTGTGGGGGTGGAGAGGCTGGTGAACTGATTTGTCTGGCGTGAAAGCTTCAAGATGTGTATCATTATTAGAGATGGAGGAGGCTTTGGGTGAACGTTAGTCTGGCTTCCTTCCATAAGTGTGTCATTTGTGGGGTGTGGAGGCTGGCGAACGTTAGTCTGGCAGCCAGCTTCCGCAGAAGACAGCATGTCATTGTGGGGTGGAGAGGAGCTGGTGAACGATTGGTCTGTAACCTGTAAGTGTGATAGGTGTGGAGTTGGGAGGCTGAACCGTTAGTCTGTGGCATGCTTCCATAAGTGTGTCATTGTGTGGCTGAGGTGGAGGCTGGCATTGTAGTCTGGCCGTGGCTTCCCATGAAGTGTGAAATGGGTATTGGGATGGAGGAGAGGCTGGTGAACGTTCAGTCTGGCATGGCTTCCCCGCCAGAATTAATCGTGTGGGGTGGAGAGAGGAAGGCTGGTGAACGCGTTAGTCCTGGCGTAGCTTCCTGGAGTGTGTCATTGTGGGAGGAGGAGAAGCTGGTGGAGCGATTAGTCTGCTTTGTAACTACAAAGTGTCATTGTGGGAGGAGGAGGGAAGGCGGGTGGTGATCAGTCTGGCGCCCAGCAAGTGTGCATTGTGGGAGGAGGAGGAGGCTGGTGAACGATTAGTCTGTAGCTACGCAAGTGTGTCATTGGGAGGAGGAGGAAGGCTGGGTGATTTGTCTGGCACATGCTTCTGCAGGAGTGTGTCATTTGTGGGGTGGAGGAGAGGCTGGTGGAGCGATTGGTCTGGCGTGGCTTCCCGCCAGGAGTGTGTCATTGTGTGGGGAGGAGGAGAGGCTGGTGAGCGTTAGTCTGGCGTAGCTTCCCATAGGGAGTGTGTGTCATTGTGGGAGGAGAGGAGGTGAGTAGACGTTCGAATGCCAGCGTGGCTTCCTGCAGTGTGTGTGTTGTGGGGTGGAGAAGGCGCTGGTGAGCAGTGGTCATGCTTCCACCGTGTGTCGTGTGGAAGGGGTGGAGAGGCTGGTGAACATTAGTCTGGCGTAAACTTCCATAGAGAATGTGTCATTGTGTGGGGTGTGTTGGAGGAGGCTGGCAGAACGTTAGTCTGGCGTAGCTTCCATAGAGGTGTGTCATTGTGGGGTGGAGAGAGGAAGGCTGGAGTGAACCGCATTTGTCATGCTTTCCATAGAAAGTGTGTCATTGTGGGGTGGGAGGAGGCTGGTAACGTTAGTCTGGCGTAGCTTCATAAAGTGTGTCATTGTGTGGGGAGAGAGAGAGAGGCTGAGGTAGACGTTGGTCTTGGCGTAGCCTTCCACAGATGTGTCAGTGTGGGGTGGAGGAGACTGGTGGACGTTAGTCTGGCAGCTAGCTTCATAGAGATGTGTCATTGTGGGGTGGAGAGGCAGGTAAAGCAGTCTGGCATGGCTTTCCAGTGTGTCATTGTGGGGTGGAGGAGGCGGCTGGTGGAGCCGTTAGTCTGGCGTGGCTTCCCATAGAGTGTGTCATTTGTGGGGTGGAGGAGAGCTGATGAACGTTGGTCTGGCGTAGCTTCATAAGTGTGTCATTGTGGGGGGTGGAGAGAGGCTGGTGGGCGTTAGTCTGGCATGCTTCCTGGGAGTGTGTGTCGTGTGTGGGGTGGAGGAGGCTGAGTGAACGTTAGTCTGGCATAACTTCCATAAGTGTTAATGTCATTGGCCAGGGGTGAAAGGAGAGCTGGTGAACAGTGTGACACCATAGAGTGTGTCAGTGTTGTGGGGTGGAGAGGAAGACTGGTGAACAAGTCTGGCCATTGCTTCCATAGAATGTCATTGTGGGGTGGAGGGAGGAAGGCTGGTGAACGTTAGTCTGGCGCTTCCGCAAGGAGTGTGTCATTGTGGGGTGGAGGGAGGAAGCTGGTGGAGCATTGGTCTGGCAGCCCAGCTTCCATAGATGTGTCTTGTGTGAGGTGGAGGAGGCTGGTGAACGTTAGTCTGGCATGCTTCCATAAGTGTGTGTCATTGGCAAGGAGAGGAGAACAGGTAGACGATAGTCTGGCTATTAACTGTAAGTCAATGTCATTGTGGGGTGGAGGAGAGCTGGGGTGAGCGTTGGTCTGTGTGGCACCATAGAGTGTGTCATTGGCTGGGAGGAGGAGGCTGAGTGGCGATGGTCTGTGTGCTTCCCATAAGTGTGTCATTGTAGGGGTGGAGGAGGAAGGCTGAGTGTGGTGGGTGGTCTGGCGTAGCAGCTTTCCACTTAAATGTCATTGTGGGGAGGAGGAGGAGGCTGAGGTGAACCGTTCTGATCGGCGTAGTTTCATAAGTGTGTCATTATTAGAGAGAGGAGGAAGGCGCTGGTGAACGTTCTAGTCCTGGCGTAGCTTCCATAAGTGTGTCATTAATGGGGGAAGGCTGGTGAACGTTAGTCTGGCGTAGCTCATAAGTGTGTCGGGGGTGGAGGGAGGGCGGCGAACGATAGCCCGACAAAACCTTCATTATCTCAGTCAGAACTGCACTTAAGCACAGACGAATACCCTAATACAGCGACCCTCTCCCCCTCCCTCCCCCTCCCTCCCCCCTCACCCACCACTCAAAACACCAGGTCAAGCCCCTCCTCCCCCAAGACCAGGTCAACCAACCCATTACCTCTTTATCATCTACATTTCCCCACAACATATTTTTTCTACATTATCTCTTTGTCTCTTGTTTATCCACCTGATGTTGTTGTTTCAGGTTTGTTTGTCTCCCGTGGCTGTGGCCGTAAGCAGAAGAAAAATATAGTTAGTTTGCGAGAAGGAACACAGGTGGGCGGCCATCATCTGCATATATACACTAACCACCTACATTCATGATGTTACCCGACCCATAATTAACGCTTTCTTTTATTCTTCTTCTTCTTCTTCTTCGTCTTGTTATTCCTTCATTTATTCTTTGTCTCTATCCATTTCTTTGGATAAACATAAACAAAAATTAATATCATAAAATTATTGTTTTTTGTTTTTATTGCTGTTCTTGTATCATCTGCTTTTGTTGTGTATAATCAAGTTTGCTTCATACATTATACATAATTATCTTCCTATATTACGTCATTCATGTCAATATGGTTTAATATATCTTCTGTATATCTCCTGAGGGTCGTTTTTATACACCTATATTATTCTAATTATATGATCCGATGAGGTGGCTGAGTGGATACAAACACTCACCTCCTGTACTAAGAGTCTCTGGTTCGATCCCGGCACTACGTCCTGTGTAACGAAAGCCTAGTTTAGTGTCGTGTCCCTCTGTAGTCGTCGTGGAGGTACAAAAGTCGTCGGGAGGTACAAAAGTCGTCGTGAGTTACAAAAAGTCGTCGTGGAGGTACAAAAGTCGTCGTGGAGGTACAAAAGTCGTCGGAGGTACAAAAGTCGTCGGAGGTACAAAGTCGTCGGAGTTAAGCCGCCGGAGGTACAAAAGTCGTCGTGGAGGTACAAAACGTCGTGGAGTTAAAAAGCCGTCGGAGGTACAAAAGTCGTCGTGAGGTACAAAAAGTCGTCGGAGTTAAAAAGTCGTCGTGGAGTTAAAAGTTGTCGAGGTACAAAAGTCGTCGAAGGTACAAAAAGTCGTCGTGGAGGTATAAAAGTCGAGGTACAAAAGTCGTCGGAGGAAAGTCGTCGTGGAGTTAAAAAGCCGTCGAGGTACAAAAGTCGTCGAGGTACAAAAAATCGTCGGAGTTAAAAGCCGTCGGAGGTACAAAAGTCGTCGTGGAGGTACAAAAGTCGTCGGAGTTAAAAAAGTCGTCGGTTAAAAGTTGTCGGAGGTACAAAAGTCGTCGAAGGTACAAAAGTCGGAGGTATAAAAGTCGGAGGTACAAAAGTCGTCGGAGGAAAGTTGTCGAGTTAAAAGTCGTCGAAGGTACAAAAGTCGTCGAAGGTACAAAAGTCGTCGGAGGTACAAAAGTCGTCGTGAAGGTACAAAAAGTCGTCGAAGGTACAAAAGTCGTCGTGAGGTACAAAAGTCGTCGGGAGGTACAAAAGTCGTCGGGAGGTACATAAAGTCGTCGTGGAGGTACAAAGTCGTCGTGGAGGTGTCGAACAGAGGCCACGGCTCCTTATCTTTGCCAATAACAGTCGTGGTTCCTTTTTCCTAACCTCTACTATATTTTCACCTCTCCCAGTGTTACTGACCTCTCTCTCTCTCTTTTTTTTTTCCTCTCACCTCCTCTTCCAGTGTTTTCTTCCTGTAATACTCATCTCTTCCATTCTCTTCTCCTTCCCTTCCCTTTTGTTCTTGGTAGTCTTATTCCCCTCATTCGTTCTTACGTTCTTCTATTCTCCCTTCCCTCATTTATCTCTGTCGGCTATTCCCCATTCAGACAAATCTTACGTAATACTATTTTCCCTCTTTCTTATCATTCTTCTTTTATTCAAACGCTTTAAAGAGTTACGCCCACCACACCACCACCACCACACCACCACACCACTACCACCACCCACCCACTACCCACCACCACACCACCACCACCATCACCACTACCACCACTACCACCACTACCTCACCACCACCACCACACCACCACTACCACACCACCACCACCATCACCACCACCACCACCACCACCACTCACCACCACCACCACCACCACCACCACCACCACCACCCCACCAACCACCACCACTCACCACCACCACCACCTCTACCACCACCACCACCACCACCACCACACCACCACCACCACCTACCACCACACCAAACACCACTACCACACTACCACTACAACTAAAACCACCACTACCACCACCACCACCACCACTACCACCACCACCACTACCACCACCACCACCACCACTACCACCACCACCACACTCACCACCACCACCACTCACACCCACCACCACCACCACCACCACCACTACCACACCACCCCACCACCACCACCACCACCACCACCACCACCACCACCACCACTACCACCACCACCACCACCACTACCACACCACCACCACCACTCACCACCACCACCACCACTACCACCACCACCACCACCACCACCACTAACTCACCCTACTTTCACCACCACCACCTACCACCACCACCACCACCACTACCACCACCAATTCACCACTACCACCACTACCACCACCACCACCACACCACCACCACCACTCACCACCACCACCACCACCACCACCATTCTCATCAAAGGTGAACTCTCTGATTTGAGAATTACTAGACGTGTAGAAGGTGTATTTGTGTACCTGTGGAGAGGCGAAACCAATTAAAACAGGTATTGGTGTGCGGAGGACTGTGTAATGGAGAGAGAGAGAGAGAGAGAGAGAGAGAGAGAGAGAGGAGAGAGAGAGAGAGAGATATACCCTCACTGAATACAAAGAATTATCCACGCATCAAAATTTCCATATCTCTCCACCAAAAATAATAATCTGGAATAATCTGGAATAATCTGAATAATCTGAATCCTCTAAAAATCTTATACAGGTTTAAGCTGTCCAAGATATGAGGCCGAATGTAATACAATTGATTTAGTTGTGGAGTTTAGGAACTGTTCACAGGAGTGTGTGTGTGTGTGTGTGTGTGTGTGTGTGTGTGTGAGAATGGGGAGGTTTAGAGTGAAAGGTGCGAGTTATGAATGAGAGAGAGAGAGAGAGAGAGAGAGAGAGAGAGAGAGAGAGAGAGAGAGAGAGAGAGAGAGCCTGGTGAATGAATAGTTTCAGGCTGTATTCTCATCTCTTTCTTACACACACACACACACACACACGACACGTTAACCCTCTGACTACAACCATCATAAGTTCACTAACATGACAACTTGGGGCTCTAACTGCCCAGGTGCGCCAAGAAGGTGCACATTAACTCGTATCCTAAGTTTGGACGGAGGGAAGTTAGTTGCAAGTGTGTGGAGCAGTCCGAACTTGGGATGATGGCGAGGCATACTGATAGTTGGATCGTTTAGGGAAGGGGGCGTTGGGGGAGGGTAAGGGTGAGTGAATGGGTTGGGTGGTCATGTTCTGTACGTGTATGTTGTAGTAATAGTAGTAGTAGTAGTAGTAATAGTAGTAGTAGTAGTAGTAGTAGTAGTAGTAGTAGTTCATAGTCTCAGAACACAAACGTCACGGTAAACACCACCTAAACTTCTTCTTCTTCTTCTCTAAAAAAAACATCCCAACTGTAAAGACGTATCCTTCAAAGTATAGAACCAGCGACCCTTAGGGGAGGCGAGAGCCGCACCGCCCCAACACCCGGTGAATAATGATGAGAAAACAGAAGAAAACAAATATTGAGACTGGGTGATTGCTTTTGTGTTTTTCTTTCATTTCTCGATTCTTGGATATATGGATACGTGTGGATGAATGTGTGGATGAATGGATGACGTGTGATGAATGTGGATGAATGGATGACGTGTGGATGAATGTGTGGATGAATGGATGGATGTGTGGATGAATGTGTGGATGAATGTGTGATGAATGGTTAAATGTGGGATGAATGGTTGAATGGATGGTGAATGTATGGAGCCTGTGGATGAATGGATGAGTGTTAGTGAATGGATGAACGTGTGGATGACGTGGATGAATGTGGGTGAATAGTTGCATGTATGGATGAATATGAATTAAATGGATGAATGAACGTGTGTGTGGATAAATGGTTAAATGTGAGTGAATGATGACGTACATCTCTCTCTCTCTCTCTCTCTCTCTCTCTCTCTCTCTCTCTCTCTCTCTCTCTCTCTCTCTCTCTCTCTCTCTCTCTCTCCTGCAGAGCATAAGAGGCTTGTTCTCATTGAAGCAGTCACCAAAGGAGTAAGAGGTGAGAGTTGGTTAGGTTAGGTTAGGCAAATTTGCATGAATGTATATAGTTTAAATAGCTCACCTGTACACATTAAGCTTTACTATAAAATATAAATAACTAAAATCCTCCTTTTTCATGTATGTATGTATGTATGTATGTATGTATGTATATGTATGTATGTATGTATATGTATGTATGTATGTATGTATGTATGTATGTATGTATGTATGTATGTAATTTCCTCATGTAAGTTATCTAAAATACACAGTTGCATATTAATATAGCTATGCCTTGTATTTAAATTGCATAACATATTAACTAAAACCAACTGTTAATATTATACAGAATTGAGGAGAGAGAGAGAGAGAGAGAGAGAGAGAGAGAGAGAGAGAGAGAGAGAGAGAGAGAGAGGCGCTAATTCACTACAATTTGTAATCAGATTAAGTTAGTCTCGATATTCAACCAACCAAACCCACCGCCCGAGTCAATGAAAACTCAGCGAATACTCATCAAATACTCAGCGAATATCGTAACTAGACAGATGAGAAATAATCCAGTTGTGAATATCGTAAATTAACCTGTTGAGTGACACACACACACACACACACACACACACGGGAAAAAGGAATGATAAGAATTTTTTCCCTCTGGATGCTCACTCATTAACCACTAAATCCCCCACCAAAAAATACAAACTCGATCCCCATGCATAAAACCACACATTGAGCTGAATTCACCTTAAAATCCATAAACTCTGGATTTTATTGATGAAAAAATCGTAAAATAAATTCCAAATCAAGATGGAATTTACTTAGTATTATGGTATCTCAAGTTAGGAATTTATTTAATATTCTCGTATCTCAAGTTGGGAATTTATTTAGTAGTCTCGTATCTCAAGTTGGGAATTTATTTAGTAGTCTCGTATCTCAAGTTGGGAATTTATTTAGTATTCTCGTATCTCAAGTTGGGAATTCTTTTCATAATCTCGTATCTCAAGTTGGGAATTTATTCAATATTCCCCTCCTTCTCTACGCCTCCTTTTTGCCAACGTCTTCCTCCTACTCCACGCCCTCCTCCTCTGCCCACATCCTCCTCCTCCTCCCCCACGCCCCCACTAGTGGGTGAATGGTGGAGGGTAACACGCCAGCTCTTTTTCACCCCGCAAACTGCCTCTCAGAAGACCCTTAGAACTTACAGACCGTTGACGATACTACTGGCAATTAATTCGCTACCACTACTACCGCCACCACCACTACCATCATCACTGATACTACTACTGCTAACACTACTACTACTGCCACCTACTCACCACTCACTACCATCACTGATGCTACTATGCTATCACAACTACTACTACTGCCACTACCACTACCATCACTGATACTACTACTGCTAACACTACTACTACGTTACCACTACTACCACCACTGATGCTACTACTGCTAACACTACTACTACTGCCACCACCACCTACCACCACTGATGCTACTACTGCTAACACTACTACTACTGCCACCACCTTACCATCACTGATACTACTACTGCTAACACTACTACTACTGCCACCACTACTACCACCACTGATACTACTACTGCTAACACTACTACTACTGCCACCACCACTACCATACATGATGCTACTACTGCTAACACTACTACTACTGCCACCACTACTACCACACCACTGATGCTACTACTGCTAACACTACTACTACTGCCACCACTACTACCATCACTGATACTACTACTGCTAACACTACTACTACTGCCACCACTACTACCACCACTGATACTACTACTGCTAACACTACTACTACTGCCACCACCACTACCATCACTGATGCTACTACTGCTAACACTACTACTACTGCCACCACTACTACCACCACTGATGCTACTACTGCTAACACTACTACTACTGCCACCACTACTACCACCACTGATGCTACTACTGGTAACACTACTACTACTGCCACCACTACTACCACCACTGATACTACTACTGCTAACACAACTACTACTTTGCCACCACTACTACCATCACTGATACTACTACTGCTAACACTATCATTACTCTGCCACCACCACTACCATCACTGAGCGCTACTACTGCTAACACTACTACTACTGCCACCACTACTACCTCACCACTGATACTACTACTGCTAACACTACTACTACTACTACTGCCACCACTGATGTTACTACTGCTAACACTACTACTTGCACCACTACTACCACCACTGATACTACTACTGCAACATTACTACTACTACTACTGCACACTGATGCTACCACTGCTAACACTACTACTACTGCCACCACTACTACCACCACTGATACTACTACTGCTAACACAACTACTACTTCTGTCACCACCACTACCTCCACTACTACCATCACTGATACTACTACTGCTAACACTACTACTACTGCCACCACTACTACCACCACTGATACTACTACTGCTAACACTACTACTACTTCTGCCACCACCACTACCATCATCACTGAGCGCTACTACTGCTAACACTACTACTACGTCACCACTACTGCCACCACTGATACTACTACTGCTAACACTACTACTACTGCCACCACTACTACCACCACTGATACTACTACTGCTAACACTACTACTACTACCACCGCCACCACTGATACTACTTCACTGCCAACACTACTACTACTGCCACCACTACTACCACCACTGATACTACTACTGCTAACACTACTACTACTACTACTGCCACCACTGATACTACTACTGCAACACTACACACTGCCACCACTACCACCACCACTGATACTTACTACTGCTAACATTACTACTACTACTACTGCCACCACTGATGCTACTACTGCTAACACTACTACTACTGCCACCACTACTACCACCACTGATACTACTACTGCTAACATTACTACTACTACTACCGCCACCACTACTACATCACTGATACTACTACTGCTAACACTACTACTACTGCCACCACTACTACCACCACTGATACTACTACTGCTAACACTACTATTACTGCCACCACCACTAACATCACTGGATGCTACCACTGCTAACACTACTACTACTGCCACCACTACTACCACCACTGATGCTACTACTGCTAACACTACTACTACTGCCACCACTACTACCATCACTGATACTACTACTGCTAACACTACTACTACTGCCACCACTACTACCACCACTGATACTACACTGCTAACACTACTACTACTGCCACCACTACTACCACCACTGATACTACTACTGCTAACACACTACTACTGCCACCACTACTACCACCACTGATGCTACTACTGCTAACACTAAATTACTACTTCTGTCACCCACCACCATCACTGATGCTACTACTGCTAACACTACTACTACTGCCACCACTACTACCACCACTGATACTACTAGCCAACACAACTACTACTTCGCCACCACCACTACCACCACTGATGCTACTACTGCTGCCACCACTACTACCATCACTGATGCTACTACTGCTAACACTACTATCACTACCACCACCACTACCATCACTGATGCTACTACTGCTAACACTACTACTTCTGCCACACCACTACTCACCACTGATGCTACTACTGCCAACACTACTACTACTGCCACCACCACTACCATCACTGATGCTACTACTGCTAACACTATCACTACTCTGCCACCACCACTACCACCCACTGATACTACTACTGCCAACACTACTACTCTGCCACCACCACTACCATCACTGATGCTACTACCAACACTACTACTACTACGCCACCACCACTACCATCACTGATGCTACTACTGCCAACTACCACCACTGATGCCACCTCCTAAAAACTACCACCGATGCCACTTCCTAACAACACTACCACCACTGATGCCGCCTCCCAACACTCACCACCACCGATACCACATCTCCCAAACAACACTACCACCACTGATGCCACCTCCAACACTTACCACCACCGATGCTACCTCCTAAAACTACTCACCCCAATGATGCTAATTTCTTAACGCTACCACCACTGATGCTACCTCTCCTAACACTACCAATTAATTGATACATCTTAACTTACCACCAACACTGATGCCAATTCTCCTAACATTAACAAACCACTGATGCTAAGATCCCTAAACACTACCACCACTGATGCTACCTCCCAACACTGCCCACCACTGATACTAAGATCTCCTCTAACACTACTCAATTCACTGATGCTACCTCCCAACACCACCACCCACTACCTCCTAACACCACACAATTAATTGATGCCATTCTCCCAACACTACCACCACTGATGCCACTCTCCCAACACCACCACCACTGATGCCACCTCCTGTCACCACCAATTCCCACTGATGCCACCCCTCTAGCACTACCACCACTGATGCCACCCTCCCAACACTACCACCACTGATGCCACCTCCTAAAACCACCACCACTGATGCTACCTCTCCTAACACCACCACCACACTGATGCTACCTCTCTTAAACCTACCACCACTGATGCTACCTTCCTAAAACTACCACCACTGATAGCCTCCCAAACACTACCACCACTGATGCTACTCTCTTAAATAACACTACTCACCACTGATACACCTCTCATAAAAACCACACCTACTGATGTTACCTCTTAACACTACGACCACTGATGCTAATTTCACCCAACAATACTACCACCACTGATGCCACCCTCTGTAGAACACTACTGCCACATGCAACCTCTCCTAAAAACTACCACCACCGATGCTACTCCTCTCCTAACACCTTCACACCACTGATGCCACCTCCTCCCAACACTACCACCACTGATGCCACCCTCCCAACACCACTCACCACTGATGCCACTCTCTTAACACTACCACCACCGATGCCACCTCCCAATCTACCTGCACCACTGATGCTAATTCTCCTTAAATATCTACCACCACTGATGCTACTTCCTTCTAACACTCTTCACCACCACTGATGCTACCCTCCTAACTTTACCACCTCACCACTGATGCTACCTCTCTCCAACACTACCAATCACCGATGCTACCTCTCCTAACACTTCCAATTAATTGAGCATCACTCTCCTAACATCACCACCACTGATGCTACCTTCTTAACACCAGTGATGACCTGACCACTCGTAGGTCAAGATCGTTTAGGGCGCTTGCCCTGGAGTGAAGTTTCACCCTTGGCTAAGGTTACCCATTCTCAAGTCCTCTCTCGACCCATCTCACCACCGGATATCAACATAATCAAAAGTGACATTTCTGTTTCGAAAGAAAGGGAACCAGTGTTGAACAGTTAAGAACAGTGTTTTGCCAGTGAATTCAGTACTAGATAGTACCAGTGAGAGCCGACCCGCCAGTGTGAGATAAGCAAGACCGGGCTGGGTACTGACTCGCCACTTCCTGGACAAGGAGGTGCTAATCAGTCCACTCTGAGAACAACAGGTGGGCTCTGGCTTCACACTCTGACTTCGAAATAACACAACACCACCCAGTAGTGATAGGTCAACAACTGCAACAGCTGCCTGTGATGGCAAGTGAATCACTGTGTGTTGAGACCAAAGTCGTGTAGGTGCAGGTGCTCATGAGGCAAGGCCTAGTGCCTGTGGTCACTGCCGGCTATGTGCAGGAGGGCTTGCCACCAAACCCCCGTCCTCATAGTGTGCCAAGCTGGTTAGTCTTTAAAACTAAAAATTGACTTTGGCACAGCCCAACCAGAAAACAGCATGATGATAAGAACAAGTGTGCACAAAAGTGCTGAGAACCGGTAAGTCCCTGTTACCTTAGGTCCCCCTGGGACACCACACCTCCATGGGAGGCAGCCCTGCTCATGGCCTCCTCACACTGCTACACATGTACAGAGATGCCAATCTCTTGGTCCCTGGGGAGGTTACGCCTCCCAACCACCAAGGACTTCCTGAGTGCTGGGCAGTCCTCGGCCCTCGGACAGGCATATAAGTCGAGCCCTGTAACTCCACCATGTCTGAGTTACTGGAGACTCCAGCTGTTTGCTTTTAACTCTCCTGATGTACCGAGGAGCCAGGCGACTGTGGTGTTGACCTTTGACACTAACGGAGAAGATGGCTTTCAAATCTGCTCCAGTCTGAGAACAAGGAAGGCCGAAAAAGGCAGAAAGACGTAGAGACAATCAACTACAAACTACAAACCCCATGAGAGTGTAAGATTATACTTCCCTGAAGGTACATCACCTGAAGACAAGCATCTCTGGCTGAACGATGCAGAAGACAAACACCCAGAGTAAGGCTGAGTTTCTGTTCAGAGCGTCGGTACACAAGATCATGTTTCACGAAACGACCCAGCAGTCATGCTACAGGATCTTCCCACCAACAGCATATGGGGAATAAACTATGGAAACAATCATCCCAAATCCATGGAAAGCAAGAAAACTATATTAACTATAGGGCTCGACCAGTACCAGACCCCTACACTACTAGCCCATCCTGGCTCAGAAGCGATTAGCTATCTAGGGGCAAGAATGCAGTCATTGCAGACTGCTGGCTCGAAGACTCCACCTAGTTATCATTCGAGTCCGTAAGTTTTATCGGATTCCTGAAGGTAACACTCTATCAGCCCCCTAACCGGAGGTGTGTTACAACTGTCAGCACTGGGGCCATGGCCCGGTTATGCCCCCTCGACTAAGCTGTGTGTGGTCTCGCCAGGCACATGCAAATACAGGTTTGCAGAGATACAGTTGCTCAAGGGGGTAAGCTACAACAGAAGTGTATATTAACTGCAAAACAGTTGGGAGTTCCCAGGCACCTAACTGTTCTAGAGCTCCTACACTTCTTTCAGCGCCCAGACCCGCCACCCAGGCAGGTCTCAAGAAACACTAATGCTGCCAGTACCCCTACGGCTAACCCCCTGGCCTGCCCTCTCCCCACCAAAGCTCCAGGATCATCACCAGCAGTCATCGAAAGATCAGCATGGGGCAACACAGACGTACCGGACACAACAGGAAGCTGCCAACACACTCCATGAACACGCACAAAGTGAAGAGATATGGATTTGAAAAATGAAATTAAAGAACTCAAAGCTCAGTTTACAGCTCTAACTGAAATGTTTGGGGAGCCCCAGATACACTAAAGGAAAACACCACCAACACAAAGCAACTTCGAAAATTACAGTCAAACTGAAGACATTCAGATGTCAGCACCAGATGTGGGAAACTCAAGACCCACCAGGAACTAGTGTCCACGCAGAGGAAAATAGATGATTTTGGCAATGAAGTTCTACTGATGCCTCTAGACATGGTCAGATGAAACAAGCACAAACAGAAAATGGTGGTGATGTCGAGTGTAACCAAAGTGTGTTGTTGTCTGCCAATGAAATACAACAATTAAGTTTGCGGCGCTGCATGTGCTCCAGAAATGTTTCCCAAAGGTTAACTGGCTACTGCCTGCCAAAGGGACAGGCCTCGCAGAAAAAGAACAGCATCACACAGTGCCTTTTGCTTCTTTTCCAAATACATTTCATAATGGGCTAGTAGCATTACCAGACAAAATTCCAAAATACATTTATAATGGCCAGTGTGTTAATACCAGGCAAAGATACAGAGCGGTGAAGGTGATGAGTTGGAACATTCTCATCCTAGAAAATGATACATTCTGACTCCACACCACAAAGTTGTGACTGAGACACTATATTGTGTGTCTGCAGGAGTGTCTCTGGCCACCCACGGTAAGCCCCCACCCAGTCTGCCCAATTATGTGTATTATATCCTAGTTCTACTCACACATGTTGATGTATGCCACAGTCACTCCCTGCATGTAACACTCTCTTGTATCTAAAAAAAGACTACTAACCTTCAGTACCATGGATCACTATCCACCTGGGTACCCACACTCAACGTGCTGTTCTCAGATCAGCTTCACTACACAGATCTCCCAGACTTTTTACACACTGAGCTCCACTGTCCTAATGGGTGACTGAATACTAGACACAAGAAATTAGGTGACTCCACCACTAACACCAATGGTAGGAGACTTATCTCACTTCTCAGCGCATATGAAGATGTTCAAATTATAGTAATAATGAACCAACACACATCTATGGCGGGGTCTAGACAAATGGCTGCTTTAATCTATTCATATCAACTCTCACAGCTCTGATGTTGTCACTGATCTTATGTCTGACCACAGCCCAATCTAAGCTAGTATACATGTAGCCAATGACACCCCCACTGGTGGTAAACTCAACAGACGTAGAATCACAGTCGCTAAGAATATGAAAGCCAGTTCATAGACTTCATCCGACTGGTACAGAAGGACTCAAGCCTGACAATTACCAAAGTCGCATGACGATCTGATAGATAGACTTATGTATACTTTACCAACAACAATGCCTCCACCAAAAAAAGGAGAAACGTGGTCAGCATATTGGGAACAGGCACAGCAGTAAGATAATGGACCCTGAGCTGAAAAACTCAGGCTAGGGGTCAGGAGGGTGGGTATGGGTTACAGACACGAACACCTCAAATGTTACAATTGTATCAAGCTTCCCTTTGCTGCTGTCAGGAACGTAAAACGAACTCCAGGACAAAAATGCATGGGAGACATATGTCAACAGCCTGAACAAACACACATCCCTCAGCAAAGCCTGGGAAAGACACATAAACATAATCAGAGGTAAAAATATAGCGACACGTCTCCCATCCAAACCTCTGCAAAAAGTCGAATGAGCTTAATAACAAAGTAATTTTATGTCTTAGCTATGACATGTTACCAGTTGGGACTCGGGGACTCCTTGATGCGAAGTCTGTAGAGAGAAGTAATCTTATTAGCTTTAGTGCTGGCAAACAGTACCGATGAGTGTGATGTTCCATATACTGAGTGGGAGTGATCGCCAGCCCTCGCCAGTAGGCCATTCCCTGAGAGGACGTGCGGAGTCACTCTACAACATCATTAGGACTATCAAGGTGCCAGGCAATCCATTGTTGGTATTGTACAATATGAGTCATGCTTGGAGGGCCAACTGCCCACATCATGGACCAGCAGTATTGTTGTACCAATACGAAACCAGACAGCCCTGATGCCTGTCCCATATCACTAACCAGCTGCCTGTGTAAACCTTGAGAGGATGGTTCGGCAGATCCTTATATAGAATCAGAGAACACATGTCTTCCTAACATAAATGGCTTTACCCATGCAGTAAAGGTGTACATAATCATCAATACCACATTCCTAACTGTGCATGGTGACAGAAAGTGCACAGATACACTACATATTTCTTGGACTCTAAAAGCTGCATTTGATATTGCCAATAGGCAATTGGATACACAGGCTGAACTAGCCAAAATGGATATAGGAGGTAGGCTGTTACACTGATAAGTGGTTACTCTAACCAACAGAAGGGTTGCTGCACTGTTTCAGGTTACAAAGTAAGTTAAAGATATGCAACTTGGTACCTCAAGGTGGAGTACTTTAGCCTCCACTTTGTTCAATGTTCTATGAATGCATTATTAAATTCTAATACCAGACAACCCCAGCATTATCTCAATCAGCCATGCTGACATATATTTTATACATACTAAACTCATCGTGGAAATGCAAACCACTCCTGAACCAGAGAGCAGCCCAGAACACTCTGGTCTTATTATCTCCACTGACAAAACTAAGGTGTTCAACAAATAAGCTGGGAACTGCAAACGCGGCCCCTGCCAAGTTCAAGATAGGTAACAACACTATTGACTATGCTTTCTTCTTTAAATATCTTGGTGTTTCCGTCCTTGTACCCTACCTGCCGCAACAGCTAACCTGCCAATGGTACTGACAGACTGATATTCCCTCAGAAGTGTAGTGGGTACAGCCCGCACTATGGTGTTACTATTAGAATTGTTAAACAATGCACCTAGGCTATATAAGATTCTGGATAGGATTACCACGCACCAGCCCTGGTCATTCGTGACGGAAAGGAGTTGGACAAGCTCAAGAAATGCAAAAATAAAGCCCTCAGAATTATCTCAGATGTCCCATATAACTAAAGTACTTAATATGAGGAAAGAACTAGGTATACCTAGTACAAAGATAGAATAATTGAAGTCAACTTCTATGATAGCCCTGAGGCTTCTGCGTGGTGATCCTGATAACATTGTCTCCTTAAATTGCTAGAATGCATGAACCAGGGACTACTGAGTCTAAATGGGATCCGTCCAAACTACAGTCACACATATGAAAGGAGGATGGACTAGACCACCTGTACAAAGTTGAGACACAACAGCGCTTCCACACCCCTGGCGACAGTTCCCTTCGATATCACAATATCGACGTATCCGTGGCTCTAAAAAATTAATTAAGTACAAAGCATTTATTCCAACACACTGCCAAATTGAGAGCCCTTGAACACATACACATAATTTCTACAGACTTTCGATGATATTGATCACACAGACCATCTACACTGATGGATCTCTAAACACCGCCTGTGGAGGCTGGAAGTGCTGTTGTTGTGACTCAACTCGACGGGTAATATAACTGAGAAAGGAGTTAGAATCAATGAATCAAGCATCCACTTACAAACTGGAATTAGTTGCCATACTCAGCTTTTTGGCTAAATTTATTGAAACCACTGTTACTGACAGTCTCATCATCACTGACTCCTCTATCCCCTTTCACTACTTGCCCTGTTCTTCGACTAGGCTGGTCAATGATCTTGTCTCCCTGGCCAGATTAATAAATATGCGTGCCTTGTTGACTGGGGTGTCAAGGTCAAACTGTTGTGGATCCTCTCACGCATAGGCCTCATAAAACATGAGACAGAGTTGATGCCCTGCCAAACTCTGCCAAGTGCTCCAACAAAGACACCGTTGAATACAATTTGGGTCTCAAAGAACCCTTAAAATCGTACCAGGAAAGAACTTATTGATGAGTTTGACGCAAGCAGACAAGCAAAAAACAGGCACTAGTCGATCCATAGTTTATTTCATGATATGTAACAAGTGAAACATGTATATGGAGCAAGTAATAAGATCACCTCCTAACACTACCACCACTGATGCTACCTCTCTAACTCTACCACCACTGATGCTACACTCTAACACTACCACCACTGATGCTACTCTCCTAAACTACCACCACTGATCACCTCTCTCTAACACTACCACCACTGATGCTACCTCTCCTAAAACTACCACCACTGATGCTACCTCTCCTAACACTACCACCACTGATGCTACCTCTCCTAAACACCACTGATGCTACCTCTCCTAAAAACCTACCACCATGATGCTACCTCTCCTAACACTACCACCACTGATGCTACCTCTCCTAACACTACCACCACTGATGCTACCTCTCCTAACACTACCACCACTGATGCTAACTCTCCTAACACTACCACCACTGATGCTACCTCTCTAACACCCCACCACTGATGCTACCTCTCCTAACACTACCACTGATGCTACCTCCTAACACCACTGATGCGTCTCTTAGCACTACACCACCACTGATGCTACCTCTCCTAACACTACCACTGATGCTACCTCTCCCAAAACTACCACCACTGATGCTACCTCTCCTAACACTACCACAGTGCTACCTCTTAACACTACCACCACTGACTACCTCTCCTAACACTATCACCACTGATGCTACCTCTCCTAACACTACCACCACTGATGCTACCTCTCTAACACTACCACCACTGATGCTACCTCCTAAAACTACACCACTGATGCTACCTCTCTTAACACTACCACCACTGATGCTACCTCTCATAACAACTACCACCACTGATGCTACCTCTCTTAACACACCACCACTGATGCTACCTCTCCTAACACTACCACCACACAGTGCTACTTCTAACACTACCACCACTGATGCACCTCTCCTAACACTACCACCACCACTGATGCCTCCTCCTAACACTACCACTGATGCTACCTCTAACACTACCACCACTGATGCTACCTCTCTAACACTTCCACCACCTGATGTTACCTCTCCAGACACACTACCACCACTAATGCTACCTCTCCTATAACTACTACTACTGATGCTGCCTCTCCTAACACTACTACCACTGTGCTACATCTCTAACACTACCACCACTGATGCTACCTCTCTAACACTACCACCACACAGTGCTGCCTCTCTAACACTACTACCACTACTGATGCTACCTCTCTAACACCACCACCACTGATGCTACCTCTCCTAACACTACTACTGATGCTACATCTCTAACACTACCACCACTGATGCTACCTCTCCAACACTACCACCACCACAGAGTGCTACCTCCTAACACTACCACCACTACTGATGCTACCTCTCCTAACACTACCACCACCACTGATGCTACCTCTCTAACATCCACCACCACTGATGCTACTCTCTAACACTACCACCACGTGCTGCCTCTCCTATAAACTGTACTGTGCTGCCTCTCCTAACACTCACTACTGATGCATCTCCCTAACTTCCACCACTGATGCTACTTCTCCTAACACTACCACCACTGATGCTACCTCTCCTAACACTACTCACACAGTGCTGCCTCTCCTAACACTACCACCACTACTGATGCTACCTCTCCTAACACTACCACCACCACTGATGCTACCTCTCCAACACTACACCACTGATGCTGCTTCTTACTACCACCACCACTGATGCTACCTCTCCTAACACTACTCCCCGCAGTGCTACTCTCTAACACTACCACCACTAATGCTACCTCTCTAACACTACCAGCAGTGCTACCTCCCAACACTACCACCACTGATGCCTCTCCCTAACACTACCACTGATGCTACCTCTCCTAACACTACCACCACCATGATGCTACCTCTCTAACACTACCTACAGTGTTACCTCTCCTAACACCACACCACTGATGCTACTTCTCCTAACATACTGATGCTACTCTCCTAACACCACCACCACTGATGCTACCTCTCCTAACACTACCACCACTGATTACTCTCCTAACACTACCACCACCACTGATGCTCACTCTCCTAACTACCACCACCACTGTGCTACCTCTCCTAACACTACCACCACCACTGATGCTACCTCTTCTAACACTACCACCACTGATGCTACCTCTCCTAACACTACCACTGATGCTACCTCTCCTACCACTCCTGATGCTGCACTCCTAACACTACCACCACAGTGCTACTTCTCCTAACACTATTACAGTGCTGCCTCTCCTAACACTACCACCCCACTGATGCTACTTCTCCTAACACTCCCACCACCACTGATGTTACTTCTCCCTGCTTACACACTGATGCTACCTCTCTAACACTACCACTGATGCTACCTCTCCCAACACTACCACCACTGATGCTACACTCCTAACACTACCACCACTGATGCTACCTCTAACACTACCACACCACACTGATGCTACCTCTCCTAACACTACCACCACTGATGCTACCTCTCCTAACACTACCACCACTGATGCTACCTCTCCTAACACTACCACCACTGATGCTACTCTCCTAACTTTACCACCACCACTGATGCTACCTCCTAACACTACCACCACTGATGCTACCTCTCCTAACACTACCACCACTGATGCTACCTCTCCCTAACACTACCACACACTGATGCTACCTCTCCTAACACTACCACCACTGATGCTACCTCTCCTAACACTACCACCACGTGTTCCACTGATGCTACCTCTCCTAACACTACCACACTGTGCTACCTCTTAACACCACCACTGATGCTACCTCTAAACTACCACCACTGATGCTCCTCTAACACTACCACCACACACTCTCTAACACTACCACTGATGCATCTCCTAACACCACCACTGATGCTACCTCTCCTAACACCACCACCACTGATGCTACCTCTCCTAACACTACCACCACTGATGCTACCTCTCCTAACTTTCACCACCACTGATGCACCTCTAACACTACCACCACTGATTCTCCTACATGCTACCTCTCCTAACACTACCACCACACATGCTACCTCTCCCTAACACTACCACCACTGATGCTACCTCTCTAACACTACCACCACTGATACATCTCCTAACACTACACCCCACTGATGCTACCTCTCCTAACACACCACCACCACTGATGCTACTCTCTACTTTTACCACCACTGATGCTACCTCTCCTAACACCACCACCACTGATGCTACCTCCTAACACTACCACCACTGATGCTACTCTTCCTAACACTACCACCACTGATGCTACCTTCCTAACACTACCACCACTGATGCTACCTCTCTCAATACCCCACCACTGATGCTACCTTCCTAACACTACCACCACTGATGCTACCTCTCCTAACACTCCACCACCACTGATGCTACTTCTTAACACTACCACCACTGATGCTACCTCTCCTAAAACTACCACCACTGATGCTACCTCTCTAACACTACCATCACTGATGCTACCTCTTAACACTACCAACACTGATGCTACCTCTCCTAAAAACTACCACCACTGATGCTACCTCTCCTAACACTAACAACTGATGCTGCCTCCTAACACTACCACCACTGATGCTACATCTCCAACACTACCACCACTGATGCTACCTCTCTTAACACTCCACCACTGATGCTACCTCCTAAAACTACCACCACTGATGCTACCTCTCTTAACGCTACCACCACTGATGCTACCTCTCCCAACACTACCACCACTGATGCTACCTCTCCTAACTTCTTACCCCAACACTGATGCCACTTTCCTAACATACCACCACTGATGCTACATTCTAACACTACCACCACTGATGCTACCTTCCTAACACTACCACCACTGATGCTACATCTCCTAACACTACCACCACTGATGCTACCTCTCCAACACTACCACCACTGATGCTACCTCTCAACACTACTCACCACTGATGCTACCTCTCCTAACACTACCACCACTGATGCTACCTTCCTAACACTACCACCACTGATGCTACTCTCTCCTAACACTCCCACCACTGATACCTCTCTTAGCACTACCACCACTGATGCTACCTCTCCTAACACTACCACCACTGATGCTACCTTCCTAAAACTACCACCACTGATGCTACTTCCAACACTACCACCACTGATGCTACTCTTAAACCTACCACCACTGATGCTACCTCTCCTAAAACTACCACCACTGATGCTAGCTTCCCAACACTACCACCACTGATGCTACTCTCTTAACACTACCACCACTGATGCTACCTTATAAAACTACCACCACTGATGCTACCTCTCTCAACACTACGACCACTGATGCTACCTCACCCAACACTACCACCACTGATGCTACCTCTCTTAACACTACCGCCACTGATGCAACCTTCCTAAAAACTACCACCACTGATGCTACCTCTCTCCCAACACTACCACCACTGATGCTACCTTCCTAACACTACCACCACTGATGCTACCTTCTCCTAACACTACCACCACTGATGCTACCTCTTCTTAACACTACCACCACTGATGCTACCTTCCTAACGCTACCACCACTGATGCTACCTTCTCCTAACACTACCACCACTGATGCTACCTCTTAACACTACTACCACTGATGCTACCTCTCCTAACTTTTACCACCACCACTGATGCTACCTTCCTAACACTACCACCACTGATGCTACCTCTCCTAACACTACCACCACTGATGCTACCTCTCCTAACACTACCACCACTGATGCTACCTCTCTAACACTACCACCACTGATGCTACCTCTCCAACTTACTACCACCACTGATGCTACTCTCCTAACACTACCACCACTGATGCTACTCTTCCTAACACTACCAACTACTGATGCTACTCTCTCCTAATCCTTACTACCACCACTGATGCTACCTTCCTAACACTCCACCACTGATGCTACCTTCCTAACACTACTCACCACTGATGCTACCTCTCCTAACACTACCACCACTGATGCTACCTCTTAACACTACCACCACTGATGCTACTCTCCTAACTTTACCACCACCACTTATGCTACCTCTCCTAACACTACCACCACGGATGCTGCCTCTCCAAACACTACCACCATTGATGCTACCTCTAACACTACCACCACTGATGCCACTTCTCCTAACACTACCACCACTGATACTACTCTCCTAACACTACCACCAATTGATGCTACTTCTCCTAACTTAATACCACCACTGATGCTACCTCTCCTCAACACTACCATCACTGATGCTACCTCTCCTAACTTTACCACCACCACTGATGTTACTTCTTAACACTACCACAATTGATGCTACCTTCTCAAACACCACCACCACTGATGCTACCTTCTCCTAACACTCCACCACTGATGCTACTCTCCTACTTCTTACCACCGATGCTACCTCTCCTAACACTACCACCACTGATGGTACCTCTCCCAACACTACCACCACTGACACTGATGCTACCTTCCTCACTACCACCACTGATGCTACTCTCCTAAAACACCACTGATGCTACCTCTTAACACTACCACCACTGATGCTACCTCTCCTAAAAACTACCACCACTGATGCTACCTTTCCTAACACTACTACCACTGATGCTACTCTCTTAAAACTCATACCACTGATGCTACCTCTCCTAAAAACTACCAATGGATGCTACTCTCCTAACACTACCACCACTGATGCTACTTTCTAACACTCATTCACCACTGATGCTACTTCCTAACACTACACACCACTGATGCTACCTCCTACCTTCACCACTGATGCTACTCTCCTAACACTACCACCACTGATGCTACTCTCCTAACACTCCATACCACTGATGCCTCTAACACTACCACCACTGATGCTACGTCTCTAGCACTACCACCACTGATGCCACCTTCCTAACACTACCACCACTGATGCTACCTTCTCCTAAAAACCACTACACTGATGCTACTCTCCTCCAACACTACCACCACTGATGCTACCTCTTAACACTACCACCACTGACGCTACCTTCCTAAACTATCACCACTGATGCTAGCTCTCCTAACGCTACCACCACTGATGCTACCTTCTTACCACCACTGATGCTACTCCTCTCCTAAAAACCTACCACCACTGCTGTTACCTTCTTAACACTACCCACCACTGATGCTACCTCATAAAACCCTACCACCACTGATGCTACCTCTTCTTAACACTACCAACACTGATGCTACTCTCCTCATCACTACCACCACTGATGCTACCTCTAACACTACCGCCACTGATGCAACCTCTCTAAAAAACTACCACCACTGATGCTACTTCTAACACTACTACCACTGATGCTACCTCTCCTAACACTGCCAACACTGATGCTACTCTTTCCAACACTACTACCACTGATGCTACCTCTCCTAACACTACCACCACTGATGCTACCTCTTAACACTACCACCACTGATGCTACCTTCTCCAACGCTACCACCACTGATGCCTCTCTAACACTACCACCACTGATGCTACTCTCCTTTAACACTACCACCACTGATGCTACTCTCCTAATCTTACTAATACCACTGATGCTACTCTCCTAACACTACCACCACTGATGCTACTTCCTTCCAACACTACCACCACTGATGCTACCTTCCTAACACTACCACCACTGATGCTACCTCTCTAACACTACCACCACTGATGCTACCTCTCCTAACTTTTACTACCACCACTGATGCTACCTTCTTCCTAACACCTACCACCACTGATGCTACCTCTCCTAACACTACTCACCACTGATGCTACCTCTCCTCAACTTTACCACCATCACTGATGCTACCTCTCTCCCAACACTACCACCACTGATGCTACCTTCCCAACACTACCACCACTGATGCTACCTCCTAATATTACCACCACTGATGCTACTTCTTAACACTACCACCACTGATGCTACCTTCCTAACTTTACTACCACCACTGATGCTACCTTCCTAACACTACCAACACGGATGCTACCTTCTCCAAACACTACTACCTTGCTGGATGCTACTTTCTAACACTACCACCACTGATGCTACCTTTCCTAAATAATTACCACCACTGATACTACCTTCCTAACACTACCACCACTGATGCTACTTCTCTCCCCTAACTTTTACTACCACTCACCACTGATGCTACCTCTCCTAACACTACCACCACTGATGCTACCTCTCCCAACTTTACCACCACCACTGATGTTACTCTCTTAACACTACCACCACTGATGCTACCTCTCCTAACACCACCACCACTGATGCTACCTTCCTAACACTACCACCACTGATGCTACCTCCTAATCTTTACTACCACCACTGATGCTACTTTCCTAACACTACCACCACTGATGCTACCTTCCAACACTACTACCACTGACACTGATGCTACCTTCCTAACACTACCACCACTGATGCTACGATCTCCTAAAAACTACCACCCACTGATGCTACTCTCTTAACACTACTCACCACTGATGCTACCTCTCCTAAAAAACTACCACCACTGATGCTACCTCTACTAACACCTCAACACTGATGCTACCTCTTAACACTACCACCACTGATGCTACTCTCCTAAAACTACCACCATGATGCTACCTTCCTAACACTCACCACCACTGATGCTACCTCTCCTAACACTACCACCACTGATGCTACTCTCTTTAATTTTACCTACTACCACTGATGCTACCTCCTAACACTACACCACTGATGCTACCTCTTACCACCACCACTGATGCTACCTCCTAAAAACTACCACCACTGATGCTACCTTCTAACACTACCACCACTGATGCTACTCTCCTAAAAACTACCACCACTGATGCTACTCTCCTACCACTACCCACAGATGCTACCTCTCCTAACACTACCACCACTGATGCTACTTCCCATCTTACCACCACCACTGATGCTACCTCTCAACACTACCACCACTGATGCTACCTTCCTAATCTCTTACCACCACCACTGATGCTACCTCTCCTAACACTACCACCACTGATGCTACCTCTCCTAATCTACTCACCACTGATGTGCACCTTCCTACACTACCACCACTGATGCTACCTTCTCAATATTCACCACTGATGCTACTCTCCTAACACTACCACCACTGATGCTACTCAACACTACCACCACTGATGCTACCTCTCCCTAACACTACCACCATTGATGCTACCTTTCTAACACTACCACCACTGATGCTACCTCTCCTAACACTACCACCACTGATGCTGCACCTTCCTAACACACCACCACTGATGCTACCTTCTCCTAACACTACCACCAATACTGATGCTACCTCTCCCTAACACTTCCACCACCACTGATGCTACCTCCTATAAACTACCACCACTGATGCTACCTCTCCTAACACTACTACCACTGATGCTACATCTCCTAACACCTACCACCACTGATGCTACCTTCTCCTAACACTACTACCACCACTGATGCTACTCTCTCCTAACACTACTACCACTACTGATGCTACCTCTCCCAACACTACCACCACCACTGATGCTACCTCTCCTAACACTTACTACTACTGGATGCTACATCTCCTAACACTACCACCACTGATGCTACTCTTCCAATACCTGCCACTGATGCTACCTTCTCTTACACTCACCACAACTGATGCTACCTCTCTCTAACACTACCACCACTGATGTTGCCTTCCTAATTTTACTACCACCACTGATGCTACTTCCTAACACTACCACCACTGATGCTACCTTCCTAATCTTTACCACTACCACTGATGCTACCTTCCTAACACTACCACCACTATGCTACCTTCCTAACTTACTACCACCACTGATGTCACTCTCCTAACACTCACCACCACTGATGCTACCTTCCCAACTTTACCACCACCACTGATGCTACTCTCCTAACTTTACCACCACCACTGATGCTACCTCTCCTAACAATTACCACCACTGATGCTACCTCTCCCAATCCTTTACCACCACCACTGATGCTACCTCTTAACACTACCACCACTGATGCTACCTTCCCAACACCACCACCACTGATGCTACCTCTCTAACTTACTACTACCTCACCACTGATGCTACCTCTCTCCTAACACTACCACCACTGATGCTACCTCTCCTAACACTACTCACCACTGATGCTACCTTCCTAACACTACCACCACCGATGCTACCTTCTTAACACTACCACTACTGATGCTACCTCTCCTAACTTTACCACCACCACTGATGCTACCTTCCTAACACTACCACCACGGATGCTACCTCTCCAAACACCACCACCACTGATGCTACTCTCTTAACACTACCACCACTGATGCTACTCTCCTAACACTACCACCACTGATACTACCTCTCTCCTAACACTACCACCACTGATGCTACCTCCCAACTTTACCACCACCACTGATGCTACTTTCCTAACACTTCATCACTGATGCTACTTTCCTAACTTACCACCACCACTGATGCTACCTCCTCTCTAACACTACCACCACTGATGCTACCTTCCTAACACCACCTCACCACTGATGCTACTCTCTCCTAACACTACCACCACTGATGCTACCTCTCCAATCCTTACTACCACCACTGATGCTACCTTTCCAACACTTCCACCACTGATGGTACCTTCCTAACATTACTACCACTGACACTGATGCTACCTTCCTAACACTACCACCACTGATGCTACCTCTCCCAAACTCCCACCACTGATGCTACCTTCTTAACACTACCACCACTGATGCTACCTCTCCCAAAAACCACCACCACTGATGCTACCTTCCCCTAACACTACCACCACTGATGCTACCTTCTTAACACTACCCACCACTGATGCTACTCTCCTAAAACTACCACCATGATGCTACCTTTCCTAACACTACCACCACTGATGCTACCTTCCTAACACTAATACCACTGATGCTACCTCTCCTAACACTACCACCACTGATGCTACTCTTCTCTAACACTACCACCACTGATGCTACCTCTCCTAACACTACCACCACTGATGCTACCTCTCTTAGCACTACCACCACTGATGCTACTCTCCCAACACTACCACCACTGATGCTACCTCTCCTAAAAACTACCACCACTGATGCTACCTCTCCTAACACTACCACCACTGATGCTACCTCTTAACACTACCACCACTGACGCTACTCTCCTAAAACTACCACCACTGATGCTACCTCTTCCTAACACTACCACCACTGATGCTACCTTCTTAACACACTACCACCACTGATGCTACCTCTCCTAAAAACTACCACCACTGTTGTACCTTCTTAACACTACCACCACTGATGCTACCTCTCCTAAAACTACCACCACTGATGCTACCTCTCCTAACACTACCACCACTGATGCTACTCTCCTAACACTACCACCACTGATGCTACCTCTTAACACTCACCACCACTGATGCTACCTCTCCTAACACATCCACACCACTGATGCTACCTTCCTAACACTCACCACCACTGATGCTACCTCTCCAACACTACCACCACTATATAATTTTCCTAACACTACTACCACTGATGCTACTCTCCTATCATCACCACTACTGATGCTAATTTCTTAACACCACCACCACTGATGCTACCTTCTAACACTTACCACCAACTGATGCTACCTCTCCTAACACCACCACTGATGCTACCTCTCCTAACTTTACCACCACTGATGCTACCTCTCCTACCACCTCCACCACTGATGCTACCTCTCCTAATCACTACCACCACTGATGCTACCTTCCACACTACCACCACTGATGGTACCCCTCCTAACACTGCCACCACTGACACTGATGCTACCTCTCCTAACACTCACCACCACTGATGCTACTCCTCCCTAACACTACCACACCACTGATGCTACTCTTCCTAACTTACCACTCACCACTGATGTTACCTCTTAACACTACCACCACTGATGCTACCTCTCCTAACACCATACCACTGATGCTACCTTCCTAACACCTACCACCACTGATGCTACCTCTCCAACTCTACCACCACCACTGATGCTACCTCTCCTAACACTACCACCACTGATGCTACCTCTCCTAACACCTACCCACCACACACTGATGCTCCTTCCCAACACTCCACCACTGATGCTACTCTCCTAACAACTACCACCACTGATGCTACTCTCTTAACACTACCACCACTGATGCTACCTCTCCTAACAACTACCACCACTGATGCTACTCTCCTAACACTACCACCACTGATGCTACCTCTAACACTACCACCACTGATGCTACCTCTCCTAAACTACTACCATGATGCTACCTCTCCTAACACTACCACCACTGATGCTACCTTCTAACACTCCACCACTATGCTACCTCTCCTAACTTTCCCCACCACCACTGATGCTACCTCTCCTAACACTACCACCACTGATGCTACTCTCTTAACATACTACCACTGATGTTACCTTCCTAAAAACTACCACCACTGATGCTACCTCTTAACACTACCACCACTGATGCTACTCTCCTAACACTACCACCACTGATGCTACCTCCCAAAACTACTACCCACTGATGCTACCTTCCTAACACTACCACCACTGATGCTACCTCCTACCTACTTTCACCACCACTGATGCCATTCCTAACACTCACCACCACTGATGCTACTTCCTAACTTAACCACCACTGATGTGCTACCTCTCTAACACTACCACCACTGATACCTCTCCTAACTACCACCACCACTGATGCTACCTTCTCCTAACACTACCACCACTGATGCTACCTCTCTCCTAACACTACCACCACTGATGTACTTCTCTCAACACTACCACCACTGATGCTACCTCTCCCAACACACCACCACTGATGCTACCTCTCCCAACACTACCACCACTGATGCTACTCTCTCTTAACACTCACCACCACTGATGCTACCTTCTCCTAACACTACCACCACTGATGTCTCCTATCACTAACCACTGATGCTACCTCTCCTAACACTACCACCACTGATGCTACTCTCCTAACACTACCACCACCACTGATGCTACTCTCCTAACACTACCCCACCACTGATGCTACCTCTCTAACACTCACCACCACTGATGCTACTTCCTGACACTACCACCACTGATGCTACCTCCTATAAACTACTACCACTGATGCTACCTTCCTAACACTACCAGCCACTGATGCTACTCTCCCAACACTACACCACTGATGCTACCTCCTAACACTACCACCACCACTGGATGCTACCTCTCCTAACACTACCACCACTACTGATGCTACCTCCTAACACTACCACCACCACTGATGCTACCTCTCCTAACACTACCACCACTGATGCTACCTCTCCTAACACTACCACCACTGATGCTACTCTTCCTAACACTCACCACCACTGATGCTACCTCTTAACAATACCACAACTGATGCGCCTCTTAACACTCACTACCACTGATGTTACTCTCCTAACTTTACCACCACCACTGATGCTACTCTCCTAACACTACCACCACTGATGCTACCTTCCAACCTTACCACCACCACTGATGCTACCTCTCCCAACTTTACCACCACCACTGATGCTACCTCTCCTAACACTACCACCACTGATGCTACCTCTCCTCTAACTTACCACCACCACTGATGCCACCTCCTAACACTACCACCACTGATGCTACCTCTCCTAACTTTACCCACCACCACTGATGCTACTCTCTCACACTACCACCACTGATGCTACTCTCCTAAACACTACCACCACTGATGCTACTTCCTAACACTACCACCACTGATGCTACCTCTCCTAACACCACCACCACTGATGTTACCTCTCCTCAACACTCACCACTGATGTTACCTCTCCTAACTTTACCACCACCACTGATGCTACCTCTCTCCTAACACTACCACCACTGATGTGTACCTCTCCTAACACTACCACCACTGATGTTACCTCTCCTAACTTTACCACCACCACTGATGCTACCTTCCTAACACTACCACCACTGATGCTACCTCTCCCAACACTACCACCACTGATGTTACCTTCCTAACTTTACCACCACCACTGATGCCACCTTCCTAACACTACCACCACTGATGTTACCTTCCTAACACTACCACCACTGATGCTACTTCCTAACACTACCACCACTGATGTTACCTCTCCCTAACACCACCAACACTGATGCTACCTCTCCTAACACTACCACCACTGATGCCACTCTCCTAACACTACCACCACTGATGCTACCTTCCTAACACTACCACCACTGATGCTCTCTTCCTCAACACTACCACCACTGATGCTACCTCTCCTAACACTACCACCACTGATGCTACCTCTCCTAACACTACCACCACTGATGCTACCTCTCCTAACTCTACCACCACACTGATGCTACTCTCCTAACACTACCACCACTGATGCGCCTCCTAACACTACCACCACTGATGTTACCTCTAACTTTACCACCACCACTGATGCTACCTCTCCTAACACTACCACCACTGATGCTACTCTCCTAACACTACCACCACTGATGCTACCTCTCCTAACACTACCACCACTGATGTTACTCTCCTAACTTACTACCACCACTGATGCTACTCTCCTAACACTACCACCACTGATGCTACCTCTCCTAACACTACCACCACTCGATGCTACCTCTCCTAACTTTACCACCACCACTGATGCTACCTCTCCTAACACTACCACCACTGATGCTACCTTCCTAACTTCCACCACCACTGATGCTACTTCCTAACACTACCACCACTGATGTTATTCCTAACTTTACCACCACCACTGATGCTACCTCTCCTCTACTACCACCACTGATGCATCCTTCTCCTAACTTTACTACCACTACTGATGCTGCTACCTCTCTAACACTACTACCACTGATGTCTACTCTCTCCTAACTTTACTACCCACCACTGATGCTACCTCTCCTAACACTACCACCACTGATGCTACCTCTCTAACACTACCACCACTGATGCTACCTCCTAACCTTACCACCACCACTGATGCTACCTCTCTCTAACACTACCACCACTGATGCTACCTCTCCTAACACTACCACCACTGATGCTACTCTCCTAACACTACCACCACTGATGCTACCTCTCCTAACACTCCACCACTGGCTACTCTCCTACCTACACACCACTGATGACCTCTCCCTAACACTACCACCACTGATGTTACTCCTCCTAACTTTACCACCACTGATGCTACCTTCCTAACACTACCACCACTGATGCTACCTCTCCTAACACTACCACCACTGATGCTACCTCTCCCAACACTACCCACCACTGATGCTACCTCTCCTAACTTTACTACCACTCACTGATGCTACTCTCTCCTAACATCACTCCACCACTGATGCTACCTTCTAACACTACCACCACTGATGCTACCTCTCTCCTAACATACCACCACCACCATGTCACCTCCTAACACTACCAACAGTGATGTGCCTCTCCTAACTTTACCACCACCACTGATGCTACCTCTCCTAACACTACCACCACTGATGCTGCCTTCCTAACACTCACACCACCACTGATGCACCTTCCTAACACTACACCACTGATGTTCCTCTCCTAACTCCACCATCCACTGATGTTACCTTCCTATACCGCACCACTGATGCTACCTTCCTAACACTCCACCACCACTGATGCCACTTCCTAACACTACCACCACTGATGTTACCTCTCCTCCTAACTTTACCACCACCACTGATGCTACTCTCCTAACTTTACCACCACCACTGATGCTACCTCTCCTAACACTACCACCACTGATGCTACCTCTCCTAACATACCACCACTGATGCTACCTCTCCTAACACTACCACCACCACTGATGCTACCTCTCCTAACACTTCCACCACCACTGATGTTACCTCTCCAGACACTACCACCACTGATGCTACCTCTCCTATAAACTACTACTACTGATGCTACCTCTCCTAACACTACTACTACTGATGCTACATCTCCTAACACTACCACCACTGATGCTACCTCTCCTAACACTACCACCACCACTGATGCTACCTCTCCCTAACACTACCACCACTGATGCTACACTCTCCTCACACTAACACCACTGATGTTACCTCTCCTAACTTTACCACCACCATTGATGCTACCTCTCCTAACACTACCACCACTGATGCTACCTCTCCTAACACTACCACCACTGATGCTACCTCTCCTAACACTACCACCACTGATGCTACCTCTCCTAACACTACCACCACTGATGCTACCTCTCCTCACACTACCACCACTGATGTTACCTCTCCTAACACTACCACCACTGATGCTACCTCTCCTAACTTTACCACCACCACTGATGCTACCTCTCCTAACACTACCACCACTGATGTTACCTCTCCTGACTTTACCACCACCACTGATGCTACCTCTCCTCCCATAACACCACTGAGGTTACCTCTCCTAACTTTACCACCGCTGGTGGTGGTGACAGTGGCAGATGGAGGAGAGGTGGCTGGCAACACAGTGGTGGTGAAGGCGGCAATGTTAGCTGACAGAGTGATGACAGGTGGAGGAACTGAGGTTGTCCTTTTCTATTTAAAGAAAGCGTGGAGTGTTGGCTGGATTGCACAGTGCTTGAGATTTCTCTCATATTGTTTGTAGGGAGAGATTAGTTGTTTGCTACCCGCAATGATGGTCCCAGCATGCTCTGTATCAGGGTCCTCTTCACCCATGACTTCTTCTGCTTGCTGACTAATTCAAGAATTCTACGAACACCTTTCAGAGTCAAAGTCTTCGGCTTAGGGGGTGCAGTTGTTTCTTCCTTCATTTCTTCCTCTTCCTGAGCCCTCTCCAGCTCCAGCTGTTACAATTCTTCATTTCTTTGGTCTTCACCATGACCCTCAAGCAGATTCTCTATGTTTTCCTCATCCACCTCATTAAATCCTGCTTGCTGAGCCAGCAGCATAATCTGCTGGTTTGAAGCAGCTGTTGATTGTGGGAATCTGGAGAAACTGTAAACACACTCTGGCCATTTTTTTTTAACACACTCCATTCATTGCAGAGTCGGGAACTTCATCCCAGGCCTCTTTAATATTTTCCAGAGCTTTCTTTATATTAAAATCTTTTGAAAACTGTCTTAATGTTGGCTTCTTTTCTCTGTCTGTTTCATGAATCAGCTGCTCGATGGTACGGCAAAGGCAATATGCCTTGAAAGCAACAATGACTCCCTGATCCATGGGCTGAATCAGAGAAGTAGTGTTCAGAGGTGAAAACACAACCTTCACATTCTTACACCACTCTTTCATAGCTACTGGATGTCCTGGTGTATTATCAAACACCAATAAAACTTTATTAGATACTAAGTTATTCTCCCCACAATATGTTTTAACAAAGTGAGTAAAATATCCCTTGACATAGTCGTCAGTCAAAGCACTTGTCACTCACATCTTAGCATTAGAACGCCAGATCACAGGAAGCTGGTTCTTGAGGACACCCTTCAGTGCACATGGACTCTCACTAAGATAAACAAACAAAGGTTTCAGTTTCACATCACGTTCAGCATCGCTCCCCATAATTAGTGTCAGATGGTCTTTTGTTGCTTTAAATCCTGGTGCTGTTTTTTCTTCTTGATCTATGTATATTCTGAAGGGCATTCGCTTCCAATAAAGTCCAGTTTCATCAATGTTGAACACCTGCTTCGCACTATAGCCACCACACTTGATAATTTCATTCAATGTTTCTGGGAAACTCCTTGCAGCAACCTCATCCACACTTGCTGCTTCAACCATCACGTGAATATTATGAAGGTTTGCACGTTTCTTAAACCTATTAAACCAGCCATGACTAACAGTAAACGTCTCTGCCACAGTAACTGCAACCTCAGAAGTTGGCCCAGGCCGTCTTTGTCGCAAATTGTTCCACAGTGATCGATCATTCTCCTGGATCACAGATAAGGAGAAAGGCATGTGACGTTGTGTGCTGTCCCCAATCCACACCGAGAGAAGTCGTTCCATATTCTCCATGACATCCCGACTACGACACAGTCTCGTTGCACCAGTAGGGATCACCGATTCACCAACCTCTTTGAGCCTTGGTGCATTCTTTATAATTGTACCCACTGTAAACACACTAAGGCCCAGAACATAGCCAATTTCTGATGGACCCTGACTACTCTCATTATGGTGAATAATGCCCAATTTTACGGCTAGTCACCTTCTTTCTCTTCTGGGCCGGTGTACCAGCAGGTGTTGAAGTGGCAGGTCACTTACCAGACATTGTTGAGAGAACACAGTACTTGTATTGAAGTTGTACACTGTAAAATATTGTACCAGGCATCACACCCGTGAACTGAAGCTGTGGCGCCAAACAAAGATGCCTCTGGGCTGCTCCTTAGTACCAAGAAAACGTGTTATTGCGCATAGATGGTGCAGTCCCAGTGGTGGGCACAGCGAAACGAAAAGTTAGCTTCGCTAACCGCTAATCCAGTAACTAAAAAGTTAACTTCGCTAACGCTAAACCGCTAAACAGCTAAAAAAAATTAGCGGAAGCTAACGCTAACCGCTAACTTTTATTATATGAATTTAGCTTCGGCTTTTTTTTGGGGGGGGGGGGCGTTAAAACCCTTAAAAACAGACCTAGAGAGCTGATATTTTCATATGTTGTCTTGTAGCTTAGACATAGAGCTTTCCAAAAAGGTATTGCATGCCAAGATCAGATGATGATCAAGGTGTGCACAAATAATTAAATGAACAAATGAAATTAAAAATTAGTCTACATTCAAGTTTCAACATACACTTTATAATCTTTATTTACTGTATGAAAAGACAGAAGGTATTAAATGAATCAAAAAAATATGGTACTGTATAGAATAGGTAGCAAATAGCATCATGCCAAGATCAGATGGTGATCAACTTATCAAGGTGTACACTGTACATAATTTCACAAATAATTAATTTGCATTCTCATACAACCTATCGGCCTTATTCATTATTCATGTAAATATGCAATACCAACCACATACACATTATACCAGTGCATTTTTATAGAACTTATTGTTGGTCTTAGTCATTATACCAGTGCATTTTTATATAACTTATTGTTGGTCTTAGCCATGTAAATAAACAGAAAACTCTAAACTTTACACGTACTAACACGCAGTCAGCCAAGCGTACCTGACTGGCTGTTGAAGACACGCGTCGCGGCGTCACATGCTTACAACAGACAGGAACAAACATGTATAAATTTTGTTAGCGGACTTAAAGTTAGCGGAACTAAATTTAGCGGAAGCTAATTGGTCCGCTAATGGTTTCCAAAGTTAGCGAAAACGCTAATCTGCTAACAAGAATGTTAGCTTCGCTAATTAGCGGTTAGCGGAACCGTGCCCACCACTGTGCAGTCCCAAAACAGAGCAAAGAAAATTTTAGGCCTGAGAGTACTGGTTAACCAGTTAGTTGCACTGGACACAGGTGCCAGAGGAGGTGGGAAATATACACAGTTGTCAATTGTTGTTTGTGGGAATATTTCATTCAATCTAGTAATGATACAATGCTTCTCATTCTGGTAAATGCATGGTTTATATAATTTGTTTAACACTGTGCCCATCATTGTTTTCAAATTAGGTATTTCGATTGTACGCCTGGCAAAGGGTGCGGGTAAGGAGAGTGTTTTCTGCACTTAACTCTCCTCCCTCCCAGCCACATTTCACTGAATTTACTGTTGTTACATAAATTTTAAATTATGGAGTGAGAATAACAAATAAACAATGTACAGTACTGTACAATATTGTATCATGAATGACAGTCATAGTAGAATGAGTGAGAGGGGCAGTGTCGGTGAGAGCAGTGGACAGGAGGAAGGGAGGAAGATGAGAAGTGGGTGGGAGACAGTGGATATCTAGCTAATCTGGTCTGACTAAAGCAAATCCATCACTGAAATTCTGATTTAGGTGGTGATAAGAGAGGTACTGGGGGTGATCATGGAGCTGGTGGTGGAGGGGTAGATGTGATAAGTGGTGAGGAGATGATATGTCAATCAATTTGTTTGGTAACACTGGCTGCAGCCACAACTGAACAGCTGATGTCTACCCACAAAATTGAGTGTATATATAATGAATGTTGCATTCCTTCTACATTATGTTACATAAATTATAAATTATGGAGTGAAAAAAAAAACAAATAAACAAAATACAATACTGTATAATATTGTACTATCATGAATGACAGTCATCGTAGAATGAGAGAGAGGGGCAGAGTGTCAGGGTGAGATGCAGTGGGTGGGAGGGAGGCAGGGCGGTGAAATTATGAATTAGGTGGTGATAATAGAGGTAGTGGTGGTGATGATGGTGATTATGGAGCTGGTGGTGAGAAAGCAGAAAGGTGAGGGTGACTTACCTATTATATAATAGTAGAACATTCTTTCATTAATCGGCAAATGGGTAGTAAAAAGTTGTTTTCGTTATAGTGTGGATTACGTTCAAAGGATTAATGTTCAGTGGTGACTTATAGTCCGCAGACATAATGTTGTTTCTGCTGGCATTAGGTTAGGATACAGACCTATCTGGCATATATCTGAGGTGGGGGATGACCTACACTTCTCTTCCTGTAAACTCTGTAACTGTCCCAACGCTAACACCCTTCAACACTATTGCCTTGACTGTCCCACTGTCAGGGACCTCCTACCACAAGACAAGCCACTAACCACTATTATGTCACTGCCTACTTATTCATAATAATTCCTAATAATTTAGATTTCATTCTTGTATGCTACCCACACTTTGGTGGGTATTAGTTCCCATTGTCCTTAAATCATATCAATATTGTCACCATATCACAAGTCATAGTGTAACCTATGAGAAACGAGTACCATTGCATTAGTGTTTGACCTCATGGTGGTCTTGTAACTAGGCTTGTTGCCCCCTGGGGTGTAATAAATTAATTAAAAAATAAATAATAAGCCCAACATGACTAAACAGACAGTCGCAAGCAGCAGAGGCAGGTAGAGTGTTAAGCTTGAGATATAAATCACATAATGTTGGGAAAGGCCTCAGTAGCCCCATTCTATTCCCTGGGCATGCCAAGTAGCTATCAAGCTCCTTCAGTTGAGGAGACTCTGTGGATGATTGTTGCCTCCATAGTGACTGAGTCTGACTAAGACTCACCATGAACTGTCCCTCTAATTGGGGTGTGGCTGTGGTGACATCACTTTTTTATTCTAATTGATGAGTGGCTGAATTTTTCACGCCATGCAACATCTGACGGGTGCTGTACTCAGTTATTTAAGAAGAATTTTAAATACACTCAGTCTCATACATGTGTATAAATACAGGCTTTATATCTTAGATGGAATTATGTAGAGCATTTTAGAAGC
Source organism: Homarus americanus (assembly GCF_018991925.1). NCBI lineage: Eukaryota > Metazoa > Arthropoda > Malacostraca > Decapoda > Nephropidae > Homarus > Homarus americanus. The sequence goes on along the minus strand of NW_024723838.1, from coordinate 227,093 downwards.
ACAGCCTCTTTGAAATTCATTTTAAGCACATGTATAAATGCAAAGAGCATTTGTTGTTTAATGGGAAGACCAAGCCCCTGAAGGAAAGGTGGAGGAGAAGATAGGGGATTCGATTAAGGAGTGGGGGGATAAAAGGTGAGGTATGGACAGAAGAAGATCAAAGGGAAAGTCCGCTGTCATGGTCACTGCCACCTGACCTGACCTGACGTCACTTCGCTTCATGAGACCTCTAGGTATGTGACCATGTGGTGTCTTCCCACACCCTCACTGTAACGTTCACGGCTCCACCCACACCATACCCTCCACGCACACAACTCTTTTACTATGGTTAATAATTAATTGATCAATTAATAAAACATTATTTTTAGTTTGCATGTGACAAGTAATGATTTTGTTTTTTCAATTGCATTGGTGTAAAAGTATTACAAAATCGTACTTAAGTAAAAATACTAGAAAATTTGAGTGCAGTAATAACCCGATTTACGCGGTCAATTGAATCCGCAGAGGTCCGCGTAAAACGAGAAACGCGTAAATGGAATAACAGAACATATGGGATTAATTGAAATAGAGACTGGGCCGACTCCCAAACTCCACTTTTTCCGACACAATACCGACACAATACCTATGTTGTAGTAAAAATAACATCTTAATTTTATGATGGTATGCACACACAATTAATATTTAAGAGAAATACAGTCGCCAGGTTAATGTCCATTCAAATAATGGACTCAAATCCCCCCCCCCCTCTTCCCAGCTCACTGGCCCCTACCTCTCTGAGAAATGATTGGGTGAAACACTAGATTTTCATGTTTAGTAATAAATAATACCTCAGACTAAAGTTAGGATAATATAATTGACATTTCTGGATTCCTTGCAGGTCAGGGAATATTTTGAATGTAAACTTCATATATTTTGCACAAAAGATAAAATACTTGCTTTGTGTAAACCAAATTATTACATTACATCTAAAATTTATATGTCTAATGCAAAATTCATGATGTTTATATTCAAAATGATCATCATTTTGTAAGAATTCCAGCAATGTCAATTATATTCTGGTCCAGTAATTTGTATGAATTTTATGAGCTAAAACAAATATCTTCACTTAATAAAAAAAAAATATTCTTCAAGACACTATCTGTCAATCAAAGTACCCCAACTTGCCTCCCCCCCTCTTCCAACCACGCCAGATGGTCGGTCCGTCCCAACCCTCCCCCCACCCCCCACCTTCCCTCCCTACCAGAGAAATGTTGGGTGAAAGGACTAGATTTTAACTTTTAGTAATAAATAATACCTCAGACTAAAGTTAGGATAATATAATTGACATTTCTGGATTCCTTGCAGGTCAGGGAATATTTTGAATGTAAACTTCATATATTTTGCACAAAAGATAAAATACTTGCTTTGTGTAAACCAAATTATTACATTACATCTAAAATTTGTATGTCTAATGCAAAATCCATGATGTTTATATTCAAAAAGATCATCATATTGTAAGAATTCCAGCGTGTAAATTATATTCTGGTCCAGTAATTTGTATGAATTTTATGAGCTAAAACAAATATTTTCAGTTAATAAAAAAAAAAATCTTCTTCACGACACTATCTGTCAAACAAAGTACCCCAACTTGCCTCCCCCCCTCTTCCAACCGCGCCAGATGGTCGGTCAGTCCCAACCCTCCCCCCCACCCCCCACCTTCTCTCCCTACCAGAGAAATGTTGGGCGAAAGAACTAGATTTTAACTTTTAGTAATAAATAATACCTCAGACTAAAGTTAGGATAATATACGTAATTGACATTTCTGGATTCCTTGCAGGTCAGGGAATATTTTGAATGTAAACTTCATATATTTTGCACAAAAGATAAAATACTTGCTTTGTGTAAACCAAATTATTACATTAGATCTAAAATTTGTATGTCTAATGCAAAATCCATGATGTTTATATTCAAAATGATCATCATATTGTAAGAATTCCTGCAATGTAAATTATATTCTGGCCGGGTAATTTGTATGAATTTTATGAGCTAAATAAAAAAAAAAAAAATTATACTTCACGCGTATATGAGTAGATGCAGCGCGGAAAGTGAAAGTCCGGTTCTGGCAAGGTACCTGGCAAGGTACCGCGTAAATGAGAAATCGCGGAAAGTGAAACCGTGTAAAGCAGGGTAATACTGTGTTGTATATCTATACATAAGTATCATAGTAAATTTGTTAGAAAGAACATAATTTTTTTTAATTATCTATGACACAGGAAGAATGAATGCAAAAATTAATATTAAAAACTATGCTATATGACATCATGGCCATAATGGTAACCAGAGCATAACACTCAATGTAATGCACTAGATACTTATGCCAGACACCTACACCAGGTAGGGTTAAGTTGTATAGTTCCAGAGATGCTGACTTTTGATGGAGAGTCAGCCATTTTAGAAATGGCGCTGTATGCAACTCGTAAGCATTTTTACAATTGCATCACATCGATTCATGACCTCCACACCCCAAAGATTAGTTTTAGCTATGCAGACATATTGTTGACCTGGGTACCCATTCTTTTTCTGATCTCTGCTCCTGGACTATCCCTCTCTTCCTTGTAACAACCACCTCTCCCTCCACATCATCCTTATTCACCATTATTATCAATGTTGTGAAGGTATACACGTACAGTACTGTAAATTTTCTTTTAATATTTAATTTATATTAAGCTATTTATATGTTTTTGACTCGGATTTAATTAAATGTGCAACACAGGTATTATTTAGTGAAGGAACAGGCAACATCATAAGGCTTTGATGAGGGTTATCCACGGGCATGGAACCTAAGCCCCTATTTGTCATAAGCCTTTAGTCTTGCCAACTGCGGTTTTGCCAACCACAAAGTTTTTCTGGAACCTAACCCCTGCAGTTGGCGAAGGACTACTGTATTTACACAACAGGGGTTGAACTTGGTGACTTGGAATTAGTTTCTTGTATTTCCCAAGAGATCTTGTCAGAATTCATCAATTACTTTTTGAATGAGTTCTTATTTATTCTTACAAAACTTAGTTCGACAAATGCTCATCATACACAGTCCAGATAAACAATCTTCTGCCATCATTGATCTTAACCAGGTTTTTACCCTTCTCATTGTGCTGAATGATCTCTTCCCTGTGCATGTCAGAGCAATAATAAGTGCTTGTCTAATAGAAGGAAACAGATCAGTGACAAAGCAAATCGTAATGCCCATCTTCAAATTCATCATCTTGGTCTTCTTTTGAGACCAAATTTCAAATCATGTGGCTGCTTCAGTGTCTAAGCCTCTAAGTTTACAATTGCATACAATTTTATAATCTTTGCAATCAGGTCCTTGAATTCTTATTTTGTAACCTTAATCATTTGTGATGGGTAAAGTAAATACAGGCTAAAATCTTGCTTAGTTCAGAAACAAATAGGCTTTCTAGTGAAGATGTGATGGAGTCCAAATATGATACACAGACTGTTCTATGAAAATATTCTTCTGTATTGAGCCATTGACATTCAAACAGTATTTCTGCAGACCACACTGTCTAGGAAGGGTTAGCTCAATGTCAAGCTCTACTGTTAATAGTGATGTTCAAATAATCATGGTATCATGACATTGCCAGCATTGTTTACCTAAAAATCACAATCAAATAAAAATGATAACTGATCTAAAATCATGGTACAGTATCAAGACATTGGTGCACCGTCTTGGTATAAAATCACATAGCTGTGGCACACGTAAAAAATCTTGATACAGGGGGGGTCCTTGTTATCCGCAGTTAATTGGGACTGGAAAAATGTTACTGATGACGAATCCACTTAAAGCAGGGAATTAATCCCATAAGAAATACTGTAATGGAAATAAGTCAAATTGGGACCATGGCATTGTACACAAACCTCAATTTATTTATTTATTTATTTATTTTTTAATTATTTACCTTAGACAAATGTGTTAAACATTTGATAACACATTATTTTAAGAAATTATTAAAATTTATAAGTTATTTAGCATCCTTAAAGTTCATTGGGGTAGGTGTGTGCCAGCAACCCGTTGGTCCACAAACACCGTTGCTGGTGCACACTCACTCCAGTGGTTCATTGGGGCAAAATACTTATTAAAATGTTTTAAAAATAAATAATTTTAACATAATAAAATATTTTGATTGACTTAGCTTCAAAGGTAGAGATGTTTGGCTTGATTGGATTGATGGAGGTGGGTGTTGGGAGAGGAGGATTAGTCGGAGGATGAAAGAGAAGTAGTACTTGGTGGATTGTCCACTCCTACTCTTTCACCTTATCACTTCTATTTTTACATCTATACTATAGCTAGTGTGCTTCCTTTTGAGTACTGCGCCAACACAGCAATAATCTGGATGAAACAAAGCGGGAGACTGGTGCAGAGACACATGTGTGCATGCATGATACCAGGAAGAGGATGAAATTTCAAATGGTTCAGCTAAAAATCCGGAGATTTTATTCAGAGTTTTCACAGTTTTGAGTGGAATCTGCTAAAATGCGGGGACTTTTTACGTGGATGGTCACAAAAAGTTGGCCACTTAACTGCGAAACCCCGGATAGCAAATACTCTTATAACGAGGACCCCCCTGTACAAAATCATGGTACCACAGCAAAATGAATTCAATATTTTTAAACAAATACCAAACTTTTCTTACCTTTTAACCTCATGTATTCCAACAGAGTAAATAATGGAATCTAAAAAAAAAGTGGTCAGTGTCACAATGGTGTCATGTGCAAAACTGAAGTAACTGTGCAAATAGTCTGCTCTATATGACCTGATCTAATTTTATTGGTGTTGTCAAATTGCTGAACCTAGGGTCAGGAGAGCCTTAACCTCTTCCCCAACTTAACAATTAGTAAAATGCATCAGCTCTATAATGATGAGGATTCTGAGGACAAAGATAGCTCTTCTTTTTATAGGAAGATAATCAGCGTGATACACCAGTACTTCAACATACGCGAGTTCAACTTTTGTGAACTCGACTATCTGCGAAATGGCCCTCAGAGGTTTTATCTATCAAAATAGCATAAAAAGGAAAGGTGCTTATTTTAAAAACTGCAGGTGTTTGCCATGATGTGGCATCATGGCGTCATGCTACATCCCGCACAGATGTGTTCTCCAGCCAGTCTCATCTTAGAGTTCTACAGCATCACCTGCCAGTCTCGTCAGAGAGCAATTCTAACAATAATTATAACTGCCATGGTTCACAATAGGTCATTAACTGGTGGTAGTGCATCTGGTGCAAAAAGAGTGAAGAAAGTCATGATTCTGACACAGAAAATTGAAGTGTTAGATAAAACTTGACAGCGGCATGAGTGCATCAGCAGTTGGGCGTGAGTTTGAAGTTAATGAGTCAACTGTTCGTTCCATAAAGATGAATGGCAAGGAAATTAAAAGTAATGTTGCTAATTGTGCACCACAAAGTGCTAGTTACACATTAGATACATGATAAAGGTATGGAGAAGATGGAGAAGGCATTAAGTCTATGGAATGAGTACATGAGTCAGAGAAATGTGCCAGTCGACCAAAACGTTATTCGTGATAAAGCTGTGAGTCTTTATGAATGTTTCAGCCAGGATACATGTTCAGGTTCTACACATTTCTAAGGAAGGTTAGACAGGTATAAGGAAGGTTATTCACTACATAACATAAGACTCAGAGGTGAGGCACCAGCGGCACACCAGGTGGTGGCAGCTGCATACTCAGCTGTGTTTAAGTACAGTACATAATAAATGAAAATGGTTACATGCACGAGAAAGTGCTCAATGCAGATGAAACGGATTCATGATATAAGAGGATGCCCACACGCACATATCTCACCAAGGAAGAAAAGAAAGTGTTACGAACCCCACCACCAATTGTCATGATCTACCTACCCAGCACTACGAACCACGCCATCTATTGTCCTGATCTACCAACCCAGCACCACGAGCAACGCCATCTAGGGACGAAACCCGATTATGACTACTCTTAGTTACCACTCCGGGGTTTCCCTTCTCCATAACCTGGTTGTTGCGTCACCTCCTCCAAGTCTTCTTCGTCAGCTCCAGTTCGAGGAGAGTTCAGTTCACTCTGGGAAGTGACCACAGGATCACCTATCCTGGAAACCTACGGCACAGTGACTACCTACCGTCTTTTACAATACTCAGCCTTGCTCGTCAGCCATCTCAGCTCCGCACTTAAGTATTTGTAATCTTATATTGCCTCCCCGCGTCCACTTGCTTCAAAATTGTTGTATAAATATGTATATACTGTTAATGTTTAGGTTAAGTATGGTGAAGGGTAAATTATAGAAAGCTGAATATTTTGTTAAGGAATTTATGGTACTTTATTATACACAACAAAAACTCGCATCCTTTGTCTACCCTTTTATAGTCCGATTGTCTTTGTTTTTTTATTGTTGTTGCCTGTTGGGATCTGGGTAGACTTTTAACTATATTCTAAATCCCCAACTCGTAACAAATGGCGACCGTGACAGGATCCAACATTAAGTGCCATATTCCTTCCTCCCTTGTAACTCCTTGTTAATTATTCCTCCCAGTCACTTCTGTTCACAATTGCTTTACGGTGGTTTAAAGTTTCCTTCATATGTGTGTGCATATATTGGTATTATCGTACAGTAAGAGTGACAGACGTAGGATATTAGGTTCCAAGTGTCATAAGGCTTACCTGTTATTACACGTGGCAGTCGTGTAGTAAGTCTTATCGAGTGTAGGGAAGAATCCGGATCTGTTTAATGCCGTACCCTCACTCCAGAGTAGGCTGTTCCATAGTCACTAGTTTAGGGTGAAGTGATATCTTGGGATGCCCCGCTCTACCAGGAACCCCATAATTATAAAGCCTCAATTATTGTTCTTCTCATTATCTCATTCGGGGTCAATAATCAAGTAACTCAAGGGTTGTTAATCCGGATCTTTATATTAATGCCGTAATACACCCTTCCTGTTTACTCAGGGTTGTTAATCCGGATCTTTATATTAATGCCGTAATACGCCCTTCCTGTTTCAAGTATCTAAGGGTTGTTAATCCGGATCTTTATATTAATGCCGTAATACGCCCTTCCTCTTTCAAGTCTCTTATCCTTATTTAAGGATCTTATCAGAAGAACAATATTCATAAGTGTAATTTCCCTAGGTATAACTTGGTTAGTTTCCGGGACTTTCTGGTTATCCACTGCCGTGATATTTTCTAGGGTAATCCACTTATCTTATCTTTTGACCATTAGTTAATTTATCCTAGTTTTCTTAACAATGGCCACCTCAGGTTTTGATCTCCAGGATTTTATTGAAAATCCTTCCGTAGCTAAATTACGTGTTAATATCCTGAAGAAAGAATGGAAAGAAATAGCCAACTATTACAATATCCCATATTCACAGCAACTGACTAAGGAAATGTTAAAAAATCATGTAATTGAAATGTTGGTTCAACAAGAAGTTTTAAAAGAATCCGCTGTTGACCGATTAACGCCCATGTCCAAGAAACTTCAACCACTATCCACCACCCCTCCTCACTCAGAAGTTGCTTCAGGTCTGGCTAGCCCTCAAGAAAAAACACAAAGAGTAGACGCCTTAGAACTAGAACGAGCTAGGTTCGAGTTCCAAATCAAAATGAAAGAACTCGAGTTGGAACAGACCAAGTTGGAGCAGGAGGAAAAGTTGGAGCAGGCCAAGTTGGAGCATGAGGAAAAGTTGGAACAGGCCAAGTTGGAGCATGAGGAAAAGTTGGAACAGGCCAAGTTGGAGCATGAGGGAATGTTGGAACAGGCCAAGTTGGAGCATGAGGGAAGGTCGGAACAGGCCAAGTTGGAGCATGAGGAAAGGTTGGAACAGGCCAAGTTGGAACAGGCCAAGTTGGAGCAGGAGGTTAGACTGAAAGAACTACAGGTGAGAGAGACAGAAGTCACCTTAACATCGGAGGTTAAATCAAAAGAAGTGGCATTAAAAGAGAAACTAGCTGCTTTTAACCCTGCTAATGCTTCTTCCCTTGTTCCCGGGTTTGATGAATCCGATATGGACAGGTCATTTAGGACTTTTGAGAAAATAGCCGGGAAGAATGAGTGGCCTGAGGACCAGTGGGTGTCGGTGTTAGTTCCTAAATTATGTGGTAAGGCTCGTAGAGTATATAACTGTTTAGACCAGACTGATGACTATGATAACGTAAAAAAGAATATCCTCACCTCTTATGCTATCACGCCAGATGGATACCGGCAAAAGTTTCGTAAACTAACCATACCATTTTCACACACCTTTGTTGAGTTTGCTCAAGAAAAGCTTAGGTTTTTTAAGAAGTGGTTAGAGGCTACAGAGACCTCCACATTTCAGGATTTGTTAAACTTGGTAGTCCTGGAGGAGTGGAAGAGCAAGATACCATTTCACATCTTGAAGCATGTGGAGGAGCGTGGAGAGGTTAATTTAGGGCGTGCTGCTGAGCTGGCTGATGCGTACGCCTTGCTGGTGGAGTCACTGGGCAGTAGAGAACGTGGTACTTTCCGACATGTTAGGTCCTCCTCTGATGATAACCTTGGGGGCGTGAGTGGTAGGTCGAAAGGTTCCACACCTACCCCCCCTGATGCAACCAAGTTTTATTGTTCTTACTGTAAAAACCCAGGCCATACGATCCAGTCTTGTAAACACCCAAAGTGTCGAATTTCTAAAAGTAGTTCCCTGGATCCCAAATCCAAACCAATAGCAACCACCAATGTGGAAAGGCCCCATCAGGATCTCTTCTCTTCATTCACCTATGAAGGAAAAATTTCAATCATAGAGGGGTCTCATTCTTTCCCTATTCGTATACTACGTGATACCGGCGCAGCTCAATCTATCCTCCTGTTTAACGTCATTCCTGATATATCGACCGCATTTACTAATGAGTGTTCTAATTTCAGATCTCTCGTCCCATTCTTCCTATCCCTTAGCTAAAGTGCACCTCCAATGTCTCTTGATTACTGGGGAAGTGCAAGTAGCCATTAGGAAATATCCAATGCCTGTGAGCGGCATTCATTTATTATTGGGTAATGACTTGGTAGGAGATCTAGTGGTTCCCAACATAAAGACAGTCGACTCCACCACTGACCTTGAAGAAACTACTCCTCACCTTTTCCCAGCTTGTGCTGTCACCCGGTCACAGAGTGTGCGAAATGGGCCCTCTTCATCTAAAACCACCTCCAATATCTTCCTACCCACAGAAGATCTGTACAATAAGACCATTAGTAAGGATGAGCTCATTAAAGCCCAACAATCTGATCCATCTTTGAATAAACTTCATCATGCAGCACTTGAGGGTAAAGATTTTAACACCCTTCTGTGTTTTTATTATCAGGAAGGGGTTTTGATGAGGGCCTATAGGCCCCCTGAGCTTGCCCATCTAGACACGTGGTCTGAAATACATCAAGTGGTAATTCCCTCCTCAGTCAGGCCAGCATTAATTGCCCTTGCCCATGATGGTATTTCAGGACATTTGGGAATCCTGAAAACATATAAAAAGCTCCTCCAACATTATTACTGGCCTGGACTTAGGAAGGATGTGTCAAAGGACCTAAAATTTTGTCATATTTGTCAAATGGTAGGAAAACCAAATGGAAAGTATACCAGCAGCTCCCATTAAGCCCATCCCAGTATTTTCTACACCATTTGAAAAGATTGTTGTGGATTGTGTGGACCCATTACCAAAGACTAAGAAGGGAAATCAATTCCTGCTCATAATTATGGATACCAGTACACGTTATCCGGAGGCTTTTCCCCTTAAAAGCATCACTTCAAAAATGTAATCAAACCTCTTTTGCACCTTTTCACTTCAGTGGGCATTCCTAAAGAGATCCAATCCGATCAGGGCACCAATTTTACGAGCAATCTTTTCAAACAGGTCATGAAAGACCTCAGTGTGGACCATTGTACCTCTTCGGCTTACCACCCACAATCCCAAGGTTGCTTGGAACGGTTACATCAAACTTTCAAATCAATGCTCAAAAAATACTGTATAGAACACCAAAAGGAATGGGATGAAAGCATAGACTTGTTACTCTTTGCCATCAGGGAATGTCCCCAGGAGTCATTGGGTTTCTCCCCGTTCGAGTTACTATATGGGAGACAAATTAGGGGACCCCTTAAAATAGTAAAGGAGCAGTGGTTTGACACTCCATCTATTAAGCCCGCAACAGTTTCCCAATACATTGACACTTTACGGGACAAATTAACTGATGTCCGAACCATTGCTCAGTCAAACTTAAAAAAAGTCCAAGACAAAATGGTGAAGTCCCAACCTAAATTAGTTGAAAGATCATTTTCTCCAGGTGACAAAGTGTTACTCTTTCTACCCATTCCAGGCTCTACCCTTAAAAGCAAGTTTACTGGTCCCTATATAGTTACTAATAAACTATCTCCCCTCAACTATATAGTCCATACTCCTGATCGCAGAAAAGATTCACAACTTGTTCACATTAATCTCATGAAACTTTACCATTCCAGGCAGTCAGGCAGTCAGAGGAAGACATCCCAGAGCCTATAAGCCTACCTGTATTGCATACGGTTTTGTCAGGGCCGGAGCCGGAGACAGATGACATGGACCTATTGGAGAATTTAGACTTCTCTCTACCTAAAGAAAACCCTGCTAACAGTCACATACTCAACAACTTGGATGAGTATTTTTCTGTTCTGAATCCATCTCAAGCAAAAGATCTCACTAAGTTATTATCAACATTTCTTAAAGTCACGTCAGACCTCCCAGGGTATTGTAATATACTTAAACATGATATTAAGCTAATCTCAGATGATGTACAACCCATTAGGCAATCAGCATATCGACTAAATCCACAAAAAAGAGAGATTATGAAAAAGGAGGCAGATTTTTTGTTAAAACATAACTTAGCTGAGCCTAGTACCTCCCCCTGGGGATTTAGAATAGAGTTAAAAGTCTACCCAGATCCCAACAGGCAACAACAATAAAAAAATAAAGACAATCGGACTATAAAAGGGTAGACAAAGGATGCGAGTTTTTGTTGTGTATAATAAAGTACCATAAATTCCTTAACAAAATTTTCAGCTTTCTATAATTTACCCTTAACCATACTTAACCTAAACATTAACAGTATATACATATTTATACAACAATTTTGAAGCAAGTGGATCTTGGGGAGGCAATATAAGATTACAAATACTTAAGTGCAGACTGAGATGGCTGACGAGCAGGCTGAGTATTGTAAAGCGGTAGGTAGTCACTGTGCCGTGGGTTTCAGGATAAGTGATCCTGTGGTCACTTCCAGAGTGAACTGAACTCTCCTCGAACTGGAGCTGACGAAGACTTGGAGGTGGCCTTACCAGGATATGGAGAAGGGCCGGGTGGTAACTAAGAGTATATCATACTCGGGTTTCGTCACTAGATGGCGTTGCTCGTGGTGCTGGGTAGGTAGATCAGGACAATAGATGGCGTGGTTAAGTAGTGCTGGGTAGGTAGATCATGACAATTGGTGGCGGGGTTAAGTAACAAAAGCCTCAGGATTTACAGCAACAAAAGATTGGGTTACACTCCTTATGTGCGAGAATGCAACAGGCTTTATGATAAAGCTGTGTTACCATTCTCTTAACCCCAGGACATAAGGGAAGGACAAGCAATGTCTTCCTGCATTTTAAAGATCAAATAAGAAAGCCTAAATGATGGGACAACTGTTTATGGACTGGTTTCATAATTGCTTTGTTTATTAAATGGAAAAGTACCTGGAGAAGGGAGGAAAGAATTCAAGGTTCTCCTCATCATTGACAATGCTCCTGGCCATCCAAAATCCATGGAATTTGCAAACCCTAATGTTAAGATGCTGTTTTCCCCCAATACAACTTCTCCCGTCCAGCCTATCGACCAGTGCGTTATGTCAATGTTCAAGGAATATTATATTAGCTGCACCTTTGGAAGGATCCAAAAGGCAATATGCACAAATGTTGATCGCTGACTGCATGAACAACATCAAAGAATCCCAAGATGAATTAAAAGCAATGACCATCAATGCATGTTGAAGATCTCTTTGGAAGGAAGCTGTGAACGACTTCACGACTTCACAGGGTTTCCTTTTGTTCGTGGTTAAGTTATAAAAATTGTGAAGTTGGCACAAGAAGTTGGAGGGGAAGGGTTTGCTGACCAAGCCCCAGAAGAAGATGTGGACATGCTTGAAACACCAGGAGAGGAACTGAGTGAGGACTACTTAGAGTTGCTTGCCAGGAGTGAGGAAGAGGAGGAAGACAGTGAGGATGAAGACACTCAAGATAATAACTGGACTCTACATATGATGGCAGATATATTCAGGTGTGCCAAAAATTTAGCAGATATGATATACGACTATGACCCATCAATTGAATTAAGCATCAAAGTGAAGCGGAATATTGAGAAAGCTTTACAGCCTATCAAGAAATTTATAAAGAACTAAAAAACAAAGCCAAACAATTGCCAATAACAATGATTTTAACACCGAGATCCAACCCCTCTCCCCTCTCTACCACTACCCCGTCTCTCTCCGCACCAACCAGCTTGGCATCATCTGCATCAGTCTTCCCACACTTACAGACTGCCTCTCCCCTTCACTATACTGATATGGCTTCCTCACCTGCCAGCCCTTCATCGGACATTCTGGATGGCCCCAGTCCAGAGGTTTTATGGGAGGAGCAGTAATATCTTCATTATCATTACAATTGTAGGCAAATTACTGGAAGCAACCACTTCAAACTCTATTCAAAATCACCTGGAGAAGCACAAGTTGATCAATGATTTCCAACACGGCTTCTAGCGGGCGTTCATGTCTAACTAATCTATTAACATTCTTTTCATCTGTTTTCGAATCAGTGGACGAGGGGCACAATTATGATGTGGTATATCTCGACTTCAACAAAGCCTTTGACAGAGTCCCCGAAGACTAATAAGAAAAGTGGAGGCTCATGGCATTAAAGGAGATTTTCTAAAATGGATTAGTGCGTGGTTACAGTACAGGAAACAGCGAGTGAGCAGTAACGGCACTAAATCCGATTGCATCAACGTCACTCGTGGAGTTCCCCAAGGCTCAGTACTTGGACCATTATTATTTATTATATATATAAACGACATAGATATCGGCATAGACAGCAACATAAGTAAATTACTTCACAGTCACCATAACACAGTTCAATCTAAATGTTAGTGCTGTCCTCTTACTAGGAGAAAAAACCCAACGATGATAAGTACAATGTGCGATGCTGACTTATAATCATGGAGCAATGTGATGGCGGGTTTATGATTGACAAAAAAATCAAACAAAAGGCTGTAGTGTGTGGTTGACGGTGTGGCGTGCAGGTAGGGCTGTCAAGTGAAGGGAGAGATGCGTGGTGCATAGGGTTAAATATTATTTCTTTATAAAGTGTTACTGACTTGACATAGAAAAATATAATTAACATTGTTAGAATCCTTGCAAGACAGCGATTAATTTGACTAGATACAATCCATAGTTTGCACTACAGTAGGCTCTCGCCAATAATGACTTCCACAATAACGTTTTCGACAATAACGGTAAGTTACAATAGATACCCATTTTCGATAATAACGTCTGGATTCTCTTGAATAACGGAAATTTCGCAGGAAGCGTCTGAGCGCATCAATGATAGCATTTGTTTGCCGCCATGTTGATGGCGTGGTTGGTCCACCTCACTCTCACTCTCACACACGCCAGTGGAATACAGCGCTATGCCCACGCGTGAGATTTTCCCACTATAACCAGTGGTTAGGGTCGGTGATCAATAATGGCTTCCAATTTTGCCTGTGGGGGCTAGGAGAGGTGGTGGAGGAGTGATTTGCCACCTGAATGACTGGGAACTTTTAAAGTGAGAAATTGAACTGTCCTGAGTCTACAGTGCGAAACATTACGAGGAACTTAGAGGAGACCAAGAAGAGTATTGTGCTGGCTAAAAATATTTGGTAGTGATGGAAATGCGAGGCGAGCCTGAATGATAAAGGTGACAGAAACAGGTTGATAGTGATAACAGAGCATTTTCTTGTGAAACGGTTAGCTTATAGAATGAAAGAACAGTAAGTGTTAGTGGCCCTCAGATACGGAACAATCATCACACTGAGCACCTCAAAAACTAAGTGTTATATTACACAAACTCTTTATTTTGATGATTGAATACAATTCTTTTTATTTCAGCTAACAAAAAGTGTTAGGAGGGCTTCAAGGGAAAAATGGGTGAAATTCTTGTGGCAGCGGCACCAATAAACCCTTTTACATGTATTTTAATGTCACACAACGCTAATAACGTGTTTTTCAGGCACCTATTAAACGTTATTGGTAGAGAGCCTACTGTAGATTAAAAATTCTAACCAATTGATATTGGTGGATATTCAATGTATCGTAGTAAGCAAATTATTTGGATCATATATATATATATATATATATATATATATATATATATATATATATATATATATATATATATATATATATATATATATATATATATATATATATATATATATATATATATATATATATATATATATATATATATGTTATATATATATTTCATGTAACCACAATGAAAAACGTGAGACTTGATAAATCACGAAGAAACTGAGTACCTTAGCTGCCTTTATTCAAGACATCTTCAGCTAAGGTACTGCTGTTATCCAATATATATATATATATATATATATATATATATATATATATATATATATATATATATATATATATATATATATATATATATATATATATATATATATATATATATATATAAATATGTAGAGCGGAATATCGCTGAATAAGATATTGTTTATCGAGGTTTACCTGTACAATCAGAAGAATGAAAAAATATAATGAAAGAGAGAGTGAAGGTGGAAGAGAACTTCCTTGATGCCAATTTTGATATGCAACAAGTTTACTATTTGTCTATACTGTATCAAAGTGTAGGAGTTCTACAGGCGAAAGCTATTGTGGCATAATTTCGTAGTACTGTATATAATCTAGGAAGAGGAGCAAGTGTTTGTTACTTCTGGTTTGAAGCAATCACGGTCATACACATGAGATCTTTGTGTGTACATGATTTCTAATGGATGCTGATAGAAGAGATGTAAGTGATGTTGCACTTAGTGATGGTTATGGAAGCCAAATAAGAACTCCATTCTACCAACCATGTTCCTCCATTTCTTAGAAAATTCTGTCTCAATCCAATGTGTCATTCTGTACTTTAAGCAGATCATGGACAATGCAAAGGCGATGTCCAACTCCAGTCATTTTCAATCTGGAACATGTAACATTCCATCCCAATTTACCTCACTGTGGTAATAGTAAACCCTTCACCCACAGATTGGATTCTAAAACACCTGTCTTAGGACGTGGTTTCGAGATAATGGACTTGAGCATAATGATGACGTATGAAAAGCCTTATTGTATTAAGATGAATATGAAGTATAGGTACAGTACATGAATAATATATAAATAATTTGTCTTTAATGCATTCACTGTAAATAAAGAAGTATTAAAGCTCTTTAACACTCTCGATTGCCTGAAATTTATTTAAGAGCCTCACTGCTCTGTTTGGAACCCACAGAATAACCAGAAATAGAAGAGAAAATATGTTTTTCCCTTAAGTTATTCATGGCTAAGATATTGTTAAATATTTATTCAAATGATGCCTCCTACTTAAAAAAAAAAGGCTGGGAAATCACATGAAACCCATTAAAAATATAAATAATAATAAATAAAGCCAATTTGGCGAGTAAAAGTAAAAAGTGAGAGTTTACTGTTGAATTCTCTTCATGCTGTACCCACATCATTGCAACAATCAGTTTAAAATGAACATGACAAAAAAGAGTAAATCACGAGGAAGATGATGGTGTAATTAGAACAAATATAATGTAAAAAGTCATGGAGTTACATAATAAAAAGTAAAAATGAGTGGTGGTTAAGCCCACAGTCGCCGAAATGTTTATACTGTACGTACACATTTTTTTTCTAGCTAGTTTTTTGTCGAAATCGTTTGAAAGTACAGTAATTTTAGGATTATTACTGTACACATGCTAAGAAGAGAAATAGACTAGTTAGAAGTTTCTGTGACAATAACTGAAATTTTGGCAATAATATTTCCACTTACCACTCAGATGAGGTAGGCCTTGGCATATGCAACACAATGGTGATGGCTTTACTTAATATGTATCAAATAAGCCCAATATATTCATTATAATTCACCATATGCATGCCTCTACTGCACTACATTTCAATATCACTTATTATTTTTCCAAGCTAGGCCCATATATTATGACATGCTTTTGTGTGGTAAAAGGAATGTATTATGAGTAGCCATTTCACCAATGTCTCATAAATTTAAAAATATTTCACTATTTCATAGTAAATATTTCAATACATACCACTTTATCACTTCATAAGAATAAATATCAAGGTAGTAAGAAGCATTACTGACATTTGTTGTCTGGCACTGCGTGGTCTACTGCACAAAGATGGGTTGCCACCTAGCCTTTGGGACACATCCTGTGACATGAGTCTGTAGAGCTTTGGGTCATGTCACGTCACATGATGTTTTGATCTTTCGCAGGCCTGTTTGTATAAAAAGGGCAGGCCTGGCTAGATTATGTTGCCAAGTAGGTACAGTATTTATTTTTCACTCACTCACACATCATGCCTCCCAGTCTCTTCTCAAAAGCTTCTCAGCTTTTGTGACGTAGGAATCTTGCCCTTGGGCTTGACTTCACTTCAGCATGTGTTTCTACCCCCAGGCCCCAAGCACAATTATAATGATTGTTAACAGTGTAAATAGTAATAATATGCATAATAAAACAAGTGTCCTGTATCTCACACTGCCTACAAATTAATTAGTGTTGTTTACCTAGTTACTTCAAGGTCATACATATGCCACTTAAAAAACATTCTCGACTCTTCCTCACCCCTGTGTTGCCAACATGTGGTAAATCACATATTTATTTCCTGTTTATATCATGAGTGACCAGTTTGTAAGACTAGAATTGCCTTTTATCTGTTTTTTAAAATGTTTCCGAATACTGTACATCCGCATGGGGTGGTGAGGGTTACCGACCATAGCCCAAAGTCCAGGGGTTAAGGCTTGGTTCTGCACAAGAGAATGGCATGACAAAAGTGGTGTTAAAACTTTTAGTAATTTTAACAGAAACTTTTAGAGAAAATTATAAAAAATGCAAAACTGGTGTGCCTGATCATGAGGCAAAAGTTTCATATACATTAAATTATAATGCCACTTATGCAGTATGATCCCGAATGTTAAAATGTTGGAATATCAATAAGAGGAACTAAACGTGTTTCCACAAACCGATTAATCTGTGTCAAATCATTTCCTTTTATTCCTAACCTATTTTCACAAACTGCCAAATGTCTTGCAGTTGAATTTTCTCAATAAAGGTATCGAAAATCCTCAATAGCCATTTTTTTAGGAAGATATGAACCTTGGAAAATACCAAATATCACCATCTTACATTAGCTGTTAAGCAGTGCAGATACATTTGAATATGTAATGAATCTTCAAGGGTGATTTCCTCAAAACCAGAACATTACCAATTCGCCGGTTTGGGAAAACAGCAACGAATTGGAGGTTTCATTATTGATAAGTTAATGTTTTAATCTCATGTGATGTATGCTAACTCTAATTTTGCAATGTTGTTAGTAATTTCCATGAAACTTATTGTCATTAATAATTATGTTAATTTGTAAGAACCATTAAATTGCACAAATAAAGTTTTAATCATGAAATCAATCATTTTCATGATCTTCAACAAAATCACTTTTAATATTATAACAATATTGTATGTAACCTTCTATACATTAAATCTAATTTAATCCAAGCTCAATAGTAAAATACAGTCTCCTAATTTACGACGGGTTCTGTCCCGGCCAATGCGTCATAAGTCGAAAAAGTAAAATAATACATAGAAATTCTAAAATGGGTGTCTCTTTTCTTCTCAGCAACATGAGAACTCTCATTTACGCTTTGCCAACCATTTTAAAGGGAATTACAAAACAAAATTTTGTCAGTACTACGATCACTAACGTCGACTCAAAAATACGAAATGTGAAAATATTTATACGACCATCGCCGTCGTATGTCCGGGTCGTCGTAAGTCGAATATGTCATAAGTCGAGGAGAGACTGTACTTACCATTGTGATTAACGTTTTAAGTAAAGCTTAGCTCTATAAATAAAGTGTTTTTGTTGGATACACCATGCACAGACTAAAAACTGTTAAGTTCCAATTATACAATACTACTTACTATCAACAAGTAAAGATTATACTGTATAGTATATTTATTTAAGAGTTATTCCGACTTACTGTACTATTATATCAACCAACAAAATAAGCCTCGAGATGCAACAATCTATGTACGCTGTGGATATATATTTCATATATATTAAAATAAAGGAAATTGCAATATAATATTTAAGTAACCTTAACTTAATTATTCATATAAACAGGAAGTATCAAATTCATTCTGAAATACAGTAAGGTACTGTATAATAGTAAAATTTAACCATCACTAAAATATCAAGCGACCAAACCCAACTGTAGCAGCATGTCTATCCTTAAGCCCCTCCCTGGAAAATTCCAGTGGATGACCATGTGTAAAAGAGACTCAGACACAGTTGTAAGAGAGACTCAGACACAGTTGTAAGAGAGACTCCAGACACAGTTGTAAGAGAGAGACTCAGACACAGTTGTAAGAGAGACTCAGACACAGTTGTAAAAGAGAGACTCAGACACAGTTGTAAGAGACTCAAACACAGTTGTAAAAGAGAGACTCAGACACAGTTGTAAGAGAGACTCAAACACAGTTGTAAGAGAGACTCAGACACAGTTGTAAGAGAGACCCAAACACAGTTGTAAAGAGAGACCCAGACACAGTTGTAAGGAGACTCCAAACACAGCTGTAAAAAAGAGAGACTCCAGACACAGTTGTAAGAGACTCAAACACAGTTGTAAAGAGAGACTCAGACACAGTTGTAAGAGACTCAAACACAAAGGTAAAGAGAGACTCAGACAGTTGTAAAGAGACTCAGACACAGTTGTAAGAGAGACTCAGACACAGCTGTAAGAGAGACCAAACACAGCAAAGAGAGAGACTCAGCACAGTTGTAGGAGAGACTCAAACACACAGGTAAGAATGAGACCAGACACAGCTGTAAGAGAGACTCAAACACAGTTGTAAAAGAGAGACTCAGACACAGTTGTAAGAGAGACCAAGGAAGCTGTAAGAGAGAGACCCAGACACAGTTGTAGAGAGACTCAAACACAGTTGTAAGAAGAGGACTCAGACACAGTTGTAAGA
Source organism: Homarus americanus (assembly GCF_018991925.1). Classification (NCBI taxonomy): domain Eukaryota; kingdom Metazoa; phylum Arthropoda; class Malacostraca; order Decapoda; family Nephropidae; genus Homarus; species Homarus americanus. Next base: position 207,760 of record NW_024723838.1, on the reverse strand, counting down.
GAGACTCAAACACAGTTGTAAGAGAGACTCAAACACAAGCTGAAGAGAGAGACTCAGACACAGTTGTAAGAGAGACTCAAACACAGTTGTAAGAGAGACTCAGACACAAAGCAGAGAGACTCAAACACAGTTGTAAGAGAGACTCCAGACACAGCTGTAAGAGAGACTCAGACACAGCTGTAAGAGAGACTCAAGCACAGTTGTAAGAGAGACCTGCACACAGTTGTAAGAGAGACTCAGACACACAAGAGAGACCGACACACAAAGTAAGAGAGACCCACAGTGTGTAAGAGAGACTCGACACAGCTGTAAGAGAGACTCAGACACAGTTGTAAGAGAGACCAGACACAGCTGTAAGAGAGACTCAGACACAGTTGTAAGAGAGAGACCAGACACAGTTGTAAGAGAGACCTCAGACACAGCTGTAAGAGAGAGACTCAGACACAGCTGTAAGAGAGACCTGGACACAGCTGTAAGAGAGATACTCAGACACAGCTTGTAAGAGAGACTCAGACACAGCTGTAAGAGAGACCTAGACACAGCTGTAAGAGAGACTCCAGACACAGTTGTAAGAGAAAGACTCAGACACAGTTGTAGAGAGACTCAGACACAGTTGTAAAGAGAGAGACTCAGACACAGTTGTAAGAGAGAGACCTAGACAGTTGTAAGAGAGACTCAGACAGTTGTAAGAGACCAGACACAAGTTGTAAGAGAGAGACTCCAGACACAGTTGTAAGAGAGAGACCCAGACACAGTGCTGTAAGAGAGACCAGACACAGTTGTAAGAGAGACTCAGACACAATTGTAAGAGAGACCAGACACAGCTGAAGAGAGACCTCAGACACAGTTGTAAGAGACCCAGACACAGTTGTAAGAAGAGACTCAGACACAGCTGTAAGAGAGACCTGACACAGCTGTAAGAGAGACCAGACACAGTTGTAAGAGAGACCGACACAGCAGTAAGAGAGACTAAACACAGTTGTAAGAGAGACCAGACACAGTTGTAAGAGAGACCCAAACACAGTTGTAAGAGAGACTCCAAACACAGCTGTAAGAGAGAGAACCCAGACAGTTGTAAGAGAGACCCAGACACAAGTTGTAAGAGAGACTCAGACACAGTTGTAAGAGAGAGACCCAGACACAGTTGTAAGAGAGAGACTCAGACACAGCTGTAAGAGAGAGACTCAGACACAGCTAAAGAGAGAATCAGACAGCTGTAAGAGAGACTCAGACACAGTTGTAAGAGAAGACTCAGACACAGTTGTAAGAGAGACCAGACACAGTTGTAAGAGAGAGACTCAGACACAGTTGTAAGAGAGAGACTCAGACACAGCAAGAGAGACTCCAGACAGTTGTAAGAGAGACTCAGACACAAAGCAAGAGAGAGACCAGACAGTTGTAAGAGAGAGACTCAGACACAGTTGTAAGAGACTCAGACACAGTTGTAAGAGAGACCAGACACACTGTAAGAGAGACCAGACAGCTGTAAGAGAGACTCAGACACAGCTGTAAGAGAGACTCAGACACAGCTGTAAGAGAGAGACCAGACACAGTTGTAAGAGAGACTCAGACACAGCTGTAAGAGAGACTCAGACACAGTTGTAAGAGAGAGACTCAGACAGTTGTAAGAGAGACCCAAACACAGCTGTAAGAGAGACTCAGACACAAAGCAAGAGAGACTCAAACACAGTTGTAAGAGAGACTCAGACACAGTTGTAAGAGAGAGACCCAGACACAGTTGTAAGAGAGAGACTCAGACACAGTTGTAAGAGAGACTCCAGACACAGCCAAAGAGAGAGACCAGACACAGTTGTAAGAAGAGAGACCAGACACAGCTGTAAAGAGAGAGACCTGACACAGCAGAAGAGAGAGACTCAGACACAGTTGTAAGAGAGAGACTCAGACACAGTTGTAAGAGAGACTCAGACACAGCTGTAAGAGAGACTGACACAGTTGTAAGAGAGACCCAGACACAGTTGTAAGAGACTGACAGCGTAAGAGAGACCCAGACACAGTTGTAAGAGAACTGACACAGTTGTAAGAGAGACCAGACACAGTTGTAAGAGAGACTCAGACACAGGTAAGAGAGACCCAGACACAGTTGTAAGAGAGAGACTCCACACACAGTAAGAGAGAACCCAGACACAGCTGTAAGAGAGAGACCTAGACACAGAAGAAAGAGTAAGAGAGAGACCAGACACAGCTGTAAGAGAGAGACCAGACAGCAAGAGAGACTCAGACACAGTTGTAAGAGAGACCTCAGACACAGTTGTAAGAGAGAGACTCAGACAGCTGTAAGAGAGACCTCAGACACAGCTAAGAGAGATACCAGACACAGCTGTGAAGAGAGACTCAGACACAGCTGTAAGAGAGAGACCCAGACACAGCTGTAAGAGAGACTCAGACACAGTGCTGTAAGAGAGACCCAGACACAGCAAAGAGACTCACACAGTTGTAAGAGAGACTCAAACAGCCTGTAAAGAGAGACTCAGACACAGTTGTAAGAGAGAGACTCAGACACAGTTGTAAGAGAGAGACTCAGACACAGTTGTAAGAGAGACCAGACACAGTTGTGAGAGAGACTCAGACACAGCTGTAAGAGAGACTCAGACACAGTTGTAAGAGAGACCAGACAAGCAAGAGAGACTCAGACACAGTGTGAGACCCAGACACAGCTGTAAGAGACTCAGACACAGCTGTAAGAGAGACTCAGACACAGTTGTAAGAGAGAGACCAGACACAGTTGTAAGAGAGACTCAGACACAGTTGTAAGAGACTCAAACACAGCTGTAAAAGAGAGACCAGACACAGTTGTAAGAGAGACCCAGACACAGTTGTAAGAGAGAGACTCACAGACACAGTGTAAGAGAGACTCAAACACAGTTGTAAGAGAGAGACCAGACACAGGTAAGAGAGACCAGACACAGTTGTAAGAGAGACCAGACACAGTTGCAAGAGAGAGACTCAGACACAGTTGTAAGAGAGACCTCAGACACAGCTGTAAGAGAGAGACAACAGTTGTAAGAGAGACCAGACACAGCCAAAGAGAGAGACCAGACACAGTTGTAAGGACTGACACAGCTGTAAGAGAGACCCAGACACAGCTGTAGAGACTCAGACACAGCTGTAAGAGAGAACCGAGTGAAGAGAGAACAGACACAAGAAGAGAGACCGAGACACAGCTGTAAGAGAGACCCAGACACAGCTGTAAGAGAGACTCAGACACAGCTGAAGAGAGACCCAGACACAGTTGTGGAGACCAGACACAAAGCAAGAGAGACCTCAGACAGCTGTGGGAGAGACTCAGACACAAGGAGAGACTCAGACACAGTTGTAAGAGAGAGACCCAGACACAGCTGTAAGAGAGACCAGACACAGTTGTAAGAGAGACCTCAGACACAGCTGTAAGAGACCAAACACAGTTGTAAGAGAGACCAGACACAGCCAGAAGAGAGACTCAGACACAGTTGTGAGAGAGACTCAGACACAGTTGTAAGAGAGACTCAGACACAGCTGTAAGAGACTCAGACACAGCTGTAAGAGAGACTCCAGACACAAGGTAAAGAGAGACCAGACACAAAGGAAGAGAGACTAGACACAGTTGTGAGAGACCAGACACAGCTGTAAGAGAGACTCAGACACAGTTGTAAGAGAGAGACTCCAACACAGTTGTAAGAGAGAGACCCAGACAGCTGTAAGAGAGACTCAAACACAGTTGTAAGAGAGACTCAGACACAGCTGTAAGAGAGACTCAAACACAGTTGTAAGAGAGACTCAGACACAGCTGTAAGAGAGACTCCAGACACAGTTGTAAGAGAGACTCAGACACAGTTGTAAGAGAGACTCAGACACAGCACAAGAGAGACTCAGACACAGTTGTAAGAGAGACCCAGACACAGTTGTAAGAGAGACTCAGACACAGCTGTAAGAGAGAGACTCAGACACAGCTGTAAGAGAGACCCAGACACAAAGGTAAGAGACCCAGACACAGTTGTAAGAGAGACTCAGACACAGTTGTAAGAGACCAGACACAGTTGAAGAGACTCAGACACAAGAAGAGAGAGACTCCAGACACACAAGAGAGAGACCAGACACACAGTTGTAAGAGAGAGACCCAGACACAGCTGTAAGAGACCCAGACACAGTTGTAAGAGAGACTCAGACACAGTTGTAAGAGAGAGACCAGACACAGCTGTAAGAGAGACCCAGACACAGCTAAAGAGAGACTCAGACACAGTTGTAAGAGAGACCCAGACACAGTTGTGGAGAGACTCAGACACAAAGGTAAGAGAGACTCAGACACAGTTGTAAGAGAGAGACTCAGACAGTTGTAAGAGACTCAGACACAGCTGTAAGAGAGACCAGACACAGTTGTAAGAGAGAGACTCAGACACAGCTAAAGAGACCCAGACACAGCTGTAAGAGAGACTCAGACAGTTGTAAGAGAGACCCAAACACAGTTGTAAGAGAGAGACTCAGACACAGCTGTAAGAGAGACTCAGACACAAGCTGTAAGAGAGACCCAGACACAGTTGTAAGAGACCAGACACACAAAGAGACTCAGACACAGCTGTAAGAGAGACCTCAGACACAGTTGTAAGAGAGACCAGACACAGCTGTAAGAGAGAGACTCAGACACAGAGGTAAGAGAGACCAGACACAGAGGTAAGAGAGACCCAGACACAGTTGTAAGAGAGACTAGACACAGCTGTAAGAGACCTGACACAAAGAGAGACCCAGACACAGCTGTAAGAGAGACCCAGACACAGTTGTAAGAGAGACCCAGACACAGTTGTAAGAGACCCAGACACAGCAAGAGAGAGACTCAGACACAGCTGTAAGAGAGGACGACACAAAGAAGAGAGACCCAGACACAGTTGTAAGAGAGACCCAGACACAGCACAAAGAGAGAGACCAGACACAGTGTAGAGAGACCAGACACAGCTGTAAGAGAGAGACTCAGACACAGTTGTAAGAGAGACTCCAGACACAGCTGTAAGAGAGAGACTCAGACACAGTTGTAAGAGAGAGACTCAGACACAGCTGTAAGAGAGACTCAGACACAGTTGTAAGAGAGACCCAGACACAGTTGTAAGAGAGACTCAGACACATGTAAGAGAGACTCAGACACAGTTGTAAGAGAGACTCAGACACAGCTGTAAGAGAGACTCAGACACAGTTGTAAGAGAGAGACCAGACACAGTTGTAAGACCTGACACAGCTGTAAGAGAGACTCAGACACAGTTGTAAGAGAGACTCAGACACAGTTGTAAGAGAGACTCAGACACAGTTGTAAGAGAGACCAGAGACACAGTTGTAAGAGAGACCTGCACACAGCTGTAAGAGAGAGACCCAGACACAGCTGTAAGAGAGACCTGACACAGTGTGAGAGACCTCAGACAGTTGTAAGAGAGACTCAGACACAGCAGAAGAGAGACCAGACACAGCTGTAAAGAGAGACTCAGACACAAGCAAGAGAGAGACCAGACACAGTTGTAAGAGAGACTCAGACACAGTTGTAAGAGAGACTCAGACAAGCTGTAAGAGAGAGACTCGACACACAAGAGAGACTCAGACACAAAGCAAGAGAGAGACTCAGACACAGTTGTAAGAGACCAGACACAAAGCAAGAGAGACTCGACACAAGCTAAGAGAGGACCCAGACACAGGTAAGAGAGAGACCAAGACACAAAGGAAGAGAGAGACTCGACACAGTTGTAAGAGAGACCAAACACAGTTGTAAAGAGAGACCAGACACAGCAAGAGAGAGACCAGACAAAGGTAAGAGAGACTCAAACACAGTTGTAGAGAGACCAGACACAAAGCAAGAGAGACCAAACACAGTTGTAAGAGAGACTCAGACACAGTTGTAAGAGAGACTCAGACACAGTTGTAAGAGAGACCAGACACAGTTGTAAGAGAGACCAGACACAGTTGTAAGAGAGAACTCAGACACAGTTGTAAGAGAGAGACTCAGACAAAGCAAGAGAGACCAGACACAGTTAAAGAGACTCAGACACAGGTAAGAGAGACTCAGACACAGTTGTAAGAGAGACGCACAGAACAACGTTGAAGAGACTCAGACACAGCAAGAGCACACAGTGAAGAGAACACACAAAGAGACTCAGACACAGTCAGTAAGAGAGACTCAGACAAAGTTGTAAAGAGAGACCAGACACAGCTGTAAAGAGAGACCAGACACAGTTGTAAGAGACAAACACATTGTAAGAGACTCAGACACAAGGTAAGAGAGACTCAGACACAGGTAAGAGAGACTAACAGTTGTAAGAGAGACTCAGACACAGCAAGAGAGACCAGACACAGTTGTAAGAGAGAGACTCAGACAGCAAAGAGAGACTCAAACACAGTTGTAAGAGAGAGACTCAGACACAGTTGTAAGAGGACTCAAACACAGCTAAGAGAGAGACCAGACACAGTTGTAAGAGAGACTCAAACACAGTTGTAAGAGAGACTCAGACACAGTTGTAAGAGAGACTCAGACACAAGCAAGAGAGACCAGACACAGTTGTAAGAGAGACTGACACAAGGTAAGAGAGAACTCAGAACAAGCAAAGAGAGAGACCAAGACACATGTAAGAAGACTCGACACAGTTGTAAGAGACCAGACACAGTTGTAAGAGAGACAGACACAGTTGTAAGAGAGACTCAGACACAGTTGTAAGAGAGACTCAGACATAAGCAAGAGAGACTCAGACACAGCAAGAGAGAGACTCAGACACAGAAAGAGAGACTCAGACACAGTTGTAAGAGAGAGACTCAGACACAGTTGTAAGAGACTCCAGACACAGTTGAAGAGAGACACCAGACACAGTTGTAAGAGACCAGACACAGTAGTAAGAGAGAACTCAGACACAGATAGAGAGAGACCAGACACAGTTGTAAGAGAGAGACCAGACACAGTTGTAAGAGAGACTCAGACACAAGCAAGAGAGAGACTCAGACACAGTTGTAAGAGAGACTCAGACACAGTTATGAAGAGACTCAGACACAGTTGTAAGAGAGACTCAGACACAGTTGTAAGAGACACCAGACACAGTTGTAAGAGACTCGAACACAGTTGTAGAGAGACTCAGACACAGTTGTAGAGACTCAACACAGTTAAGAGAGACTCAGACACAGTTGTAAGAGACTCAGACACAGTTGTAAGAGACTCGAACACAGTTGTAAGAGAGACTCCAGACACAGTTGTAAGAAGACTCAGACACAGTTGTAAGAGACTCAAGACACAGTTGTAAGAGACTCAGACACAGTTGTAGAGAGACTCAGACACAGTTGTAAAATCAGACACAGTTGTAGAGACTCAGACACGTTGTAAGAGAGACTCAGACACAGTTGTAAGAGAGACTCAGACACAGTTGAGAGAGACTCAGACACAGTTGTAGAGACTCAGACACAGTTAGAAGAAGACTCAGACACAGTTGTAGAGACTCAGACACAGTTGTAAGAGAGACTCGAACACAGTTGTAAGAGAGACTCAAACACAGTTGTAAGAGAGACTCGGACACAGTTGTAGAAGAGACTCAGACACAGTTGTAGAGACTCAGACACAGTTGTAAAGAGAGACTCGAACACAGTTGTAAGAGGGACTCAGACACAGTTGTAGAGACTCAGACACAGTTGTAGAAAGAGGGCTTCAGACACAGTTGTAGAGACTCAGACACAGTTGTAGAGACTCAGACACAGTTGTAAGAGAGACTCAGACACAGTTGTAAGAGAGACTCAGGACACAGTTGTAAGAGAACTCAGACAGTTGAGAGACTCAGACACAGTTGTAAGAGGGCTTCAGACACAGTTGTAAGAGAGACTCAGACACAGTTGTAGAGACTCAGACACAGTTGTAAGAGAGACTCAGACACAGTTGTAGAGAGACTCAGACACAGTTGTAGAGACTCAGACACAGTTGTAGAGACTCAGACACAGTTGTAAGAGAGACTCAGACACAGTTGTAAGAGGACTGAACACAGTTATGCAAGAGACTCAGACACAGTTGTAGAATCAGACACAGTTGTAAAGAGAGAGACTCAGACACAGTTGTAGAGACTCAGACACAAGTTGTAAGAGGAACTCAGACACAGTTGTAAGAGAGACTCAGACACAGTTGTAAGAGACTCAGACACAGTTGTAAGAGAGACTCAGACACAGTTGTAAGAGAGAGACTCAGACACAGTTGTAAGAGACTCAAACACAGTTGTAAGAGAGAGACTCAGACACAGTTGTAAGAGAGACTCAAACACAGTTGTAAGAGAGACTCAAACACAGTTGTAAGAGAGAGACTCAGACACAGTTGTAAGAGAGACTCAAACACAGTTGTAAGAGAGAGACTCAGACACAGTTGTAAGAGAGACTCAAACACAGTTGTAAGAGAGACTCAAACACAGTTGTAAGAGAGAGACTCAGACACAGTTGTAAGAGAGACTCAAACACAGTTGTAAGAGAGAGACTCAGACACAGTTGTAAGAGAGACTCAAGACACAGTTGTAAGAGAGACTCAAACACAGTTGTAAGAGAGAGACTCAGACACAGTTGTAAGAGAGACTCAAACACAGTTGTAAGAGAGAGACTCAGACACAGTTGTAAGAGAGACTCAAACACAGTTGTAAGAGAGACTCAAACACAGTTGTAAGAGAGAGACTCAGACACAGTTGTAAGAGAGACTCAAACACAGTTGTAAGAGAGAGACTCAGACACAGTTGTAAGAGAGACTCAAACACAGTTGTAAGAGAGACTCAGACACAGTTGTAAGAGAGACTCAGACACAGTTGTAAGAGAGACTCAGACACAGTTGTAAGAGAGACTCGGACACAGTTGTAAGAGAGATACTCAGATACAGTTGTAAGAGAGAGACTAAGACACAGTTGTAAGAGAGACTCAGACACAGTTGTAAGAGAGACTCAGACACAGTTGTAAGAGAGACTCGGACACAGTTGTAAGAGAGACTCAGACACAGTTGTAGGAGAGACTCAGACACAGTTGTAAGAGAGACTCAGACACAGTTGTAAGAGAGAGACTCAGACACAGTTGCAAGAGAGAGACTCAGACACAGTTGTAAGAGAGACTCAGACACAGTTGTAAGAGAGACTCAGACACAGTTGTAAGAGAGAGACTCAGACACAGTTGTAAGAGAGACTCAAACACAGTTGTAAGAGACACTCAAACACAATTGTAAGAGAGACTCAGACACAGTTGTAAGAGAGAATCAGACACAGTTGTAAGAGAGAGACTCAGACACAGTTGTAAGAGAGACTCAGACGCAGTTGTAAGAGAGACTCAGACGCAGTTGTAAGAGAGACTCAAACACAGTTGTAAAAGAGAGACTCAGACACAGTTGTAAGAGAGACTCAGACACAGTTGTAAGAGAGACACAGACACAGTTGTAAGAGAGACCTCAAACACAGTTGTAAGAGAGACCTCAAAACACAGTTGTAAGAGAGAGACTCCAGACACAAAGTTGTAAGAGAGACTCAAACACAGTTGTAAGAGAGAGACCCAGACACAGTTGTAAGAGAGACTCAAACACAGTTGTAAGAGAGACTCAGACACAGTTGTAAGAGAGACTCAGACACAGTTGTAAGAGAGACTCAGACACAGTTGTAAGAGAGACTCGGACACAGTTGTAAGAGAGATACTCAGATACAGTTGTAAGAGAGAGACTAAGACACAGTTGTAAGATAGACTCAGACACAGTTGTAAGAGAGACTCAGACACAGTTGTAAGAGAGACTCGGACACAGTTGTAAGAGAGACTCAGACACAGTTGTAAGAGAGACTCAGACACAGTTGTAAGAGAGATTCAAACACAGTTGTAAGAGACACTCAAACACAATTGTAAGAGAGACTCAGACACATTTGTAAGAGAGAATCAGACACAGTTGTAAGAGAGAGACTCAGACACAGTTGTAAGAGAGACTCAGACACAGTTGTAAGAGAGACTCAAACACAGTTGTAAAAGAGAGACTCAGGCACAGTTGTAAGAGAGACTCAAACACAGTTGTAAGAGAGAGACTCAGACACAGTTGTAAGAGAGACTCAAACACAGTTGTAAGAGAGAGACTCAGACACAGTTGTAAGAGAGACTCAAACACAGTTGTAAGAGAGACTCAAACACAGTTGTAAGAGAGAGACTCAGACACAGTTGTAAGAGAGACTCAAACACAGTTGTAAGAGAGAGACTCAGACACAGTTGTAAGAGAGACTCAAACACAGTTGTAAGAGAGACTCAGACACAGTTGTAAGAGAGACTCAGACACAGTTGTAAGAGAGACTCAGACACAGTTGTAAGAGAGACTCGGACACAGTTGTAAGAGAGATACTCAGATACAGTTGTAAGAGAGAGACTAAGACACAGTTGTAAGAGAGACTCAGACACAGTTGTAAGAGAGACTCAGACACAGTTGTAAGAGAGACTCGGACACAGTTGTAAGAGAGACTCAGACACAGTTGTAAGAGAGACTCAGACACAGTTGTAAGAGAGACTCAGACACAGTTGTAAGAGAGAGACTCAGACACAGTTGTGAGAGAGACTCAGACACAGTTGTAAGAGAGACTCAGACACAGTTGTAAGAGAGAGACTCAGACACAGTTGTAAGAGAGACTCGGACACAGTTGTAAGAGAGATACTCAGATACAGTTGTAAGAGAGACTCAGATACAGTTGTAAGAGAGACTCAGACACAGTTGTAAGAGAGACTCAGATACAGTTGTAAGAGAAAGACTCAGACACAGATATAAGAGAGACTCAGACACAGTTGTAAGAGAGAGACTCAGACACAGTTGTAAGAGAGAGACTCAGACACAGTTGTAAGAGAGACTCAGACACAGTTGTAAGAGAGACTCCTAGATACAGTTGTAAAGAGAGACACTCAGACACAGTTGTATGAGAGAGACCCAGTCACAGTTGTAAGAGAGACTCAGACACAGTTGTAAGAGAGACTCAGACACAGTTGTAAGAGAGACTCAAACACAGTTGTAAGAGAGACTCAAACACAGTTGTAAGAGAGACTCAGACACAGTTGTAAGAGAGACTCAGACACAGTTGTAAGAGAGACTCGGACACAGTTGTAAGAGAGACTCAGACACAGTTGTAAGAGAGACTCAGACACAGTTGTAAGAGAGACTCAGACACAGTTGTAAGAGAAACTCAGACACAGTTGTAAGAGAGACTCAGACACAGTTGTAAGAGAGATACTCAGACACAGTTGTAAGAGAGAGACTCAGACACAGTTGTAAGAGAGACTCGGACACAGTTGTAAGAGAGATACTCAGACACAGTTGTAAGAGAGACTCGGACACAGTTGTAAGAGAGATACTCAGAAACAGTTGTAAGAGAGAGACTCAGACACAGTTGTAAGAGAGACTCAACATCATATATAGATTCAACACACATGCTTGACAATGTAGTATTGTTCATTCATCAACTGATGAAGTGCAATGGTTACAAGAAATGTTAATCATTAACAGCCATGAAACTTTAACTTTGAAGAAAACTCTAACACCAACAGCCAGGCAAGCTGACTTACCTTCCCCGCAACACCAGGTTGGAGAGGACGAGATTTGGTCGATCACGAGATCTAACACGGCAGGATCCCCCAGCAGAACGCAGGCGAGAGTTAGGGCCAAAGCCTATGCTTTTTACCAAGACACCACCTTCACCATCACCAACCAGCGTGCCTGGGCATGACCCTGATCTGATGTAGCCATACATCACCACAGGAAACAAGCAAGCATAGCAATAATTATTAAGCAAGAATATGGGGAAAGAGAGGTATGGTACACTGCTCTCTTGGTTTCTTTATAATTTAAAATAAATCATTCGTGATTGATATTTGTACTGTATCTAGGGAGCAATTTTCATAATTTATGAATGTTTTTATTCACTGCATGTGGAAGAATGTATTTTCTCATGTTAGAATTAATTATGGTCAGATAACAAAATGTTGCCAGAACAAAGCAATAATACTAAATACTCATTGGTACAGTAAATCATCATGTATACTGCCCTTGGTTTCAATAAACATGATTCACATTTACAGAACATATGAATATGTTTGTTTTTTCATTGTGCGGAGCTCTCTACATAAATACACTTTCCCCAGCATGAATACACATGTCAGCTTTGTATGCATAAGCTGCCAAGTACTGTATCTCATCTTGGCATGATAGCATCAGTCAACAGTCAGTGGCTTACTGATCTAAAACCAACCAGGGCAAGCTTAGATTGGAATTTAAGAACATTGTTCTAGCTAGTTGTATAATATTGTACTGTATATTGCATTAAAAAATTAATCATGATCAAAATGATATCATAAGATCAGTAAAGGTTTGGTTTTGTGGTGCACAATTAATATACACAATTTTCCCACAAAAATAAAACATTATACAGTACAGTATATACATCATGACTTAGAAATGATAAATTACCTAGCCAGAATAATGTACTGACAGAAAGGCTGTGAATGTTCTAAAACCAAATTAAAAGAGGCATAAACAAGGTGGTAGTTGGTAGCTACAAGCATACACCATTAATGACAGCATGCAAAACAAACAAACCAAACCTTACTTTAACTAAATGCTATTAAAAGATCATTAGCTTAAGCTTAGGCTTGGTCATTTATTTTGCCTGCCATCAATAGTAATTGAACTTTGTATCATCCCAGACTCCTGCTTTGTTATCACACCCCAGCACTTCTTATATAGTACCTATACAATATTCTCTTCCTTTTGCATGTTCACACTCTTTCTGGATTTTGTCTCTTAAGTAATTTGCAACTTTCAAGTAAAGTAATAATGAATATTGTGTGATGTTCATAAGAAAATTTTGCAATTTGACCAGTTATAAAAAGTACACATACTGTTATAACAGTTAATTCTTTAACCTCCCTAAATAAAACTGTGGCGATATATCTAATATCTTCTTAATTTTTAACTACTGTAAAATTACAGTAGATAAATATGGGGTGTCAGTTGCTAATCAGGCAAAAGCTAAAAGTCTTCTAATTGATGCTAACAAGCAAACTCCAAAATAAGGATTACCACTGGTTACAAACTTGACAACATGACCAACCCACTCAGTTCCAGTCACCTCAGCATCCTATGGGAGGAGTGGTGGATTCAATTCACTTGATCTATGCCAGGATATAAAATGAGTTTTAAGAATCAATCAGTCATTTCTAAATTACACAATGGATTGGGGTATTCAAGTCCATAAAGCCAATGGGAAGATGGAAAGTGTCCCCTTGGAGTCACTATGTTTGTTATTTATTTTTTTTTATCATTAACCTCTTATCAGATTACTAGCCATTCAGGCAGTTGGTCCATTTTGTGTTACTTCTGTTATGAACTCTTTTGTCCAGTGATAGCACATGAAACTTGCGATGTTTGGTCAGGACACACTGGATACACCCTCCCACATGTGTCTTGGGTTAGGGCTCAAACCAATGACATAGCGAGAGATGCACACATTAAAACTAGAGCTAGTCCACTGTAGAAATAGACACTGGTAGGAGAGGGGTAATTAACCGTCAGCAGGGAATTATGCAAAAACAAACTAATTGCCTCTAATGAACAAATGTCAGATCCCCTGAAGATTCCAGTAAACCTGAACTTAAGTACCGTGTAATCCTTAAAGACAAAGTTATATACAAATCCATCTAATCCTTATGCAGAAAAATCAATGTGAACTTTCTTTAATTTCCATTCTAAACAATACATTCCACTGTACAAGGAAACTGGATATCCGCTTAGATAACTTAGGCCAGACCACATCTGGTAAAAAAATATTGCTGAGCCAAGTGTCACGAAATTATGGCACAATACTGGGTATCTCATCAACAAACTAGCAACTACATGTCATTAAGCAAATATAAACCCTTTTCTAACACAACAAACACATCCAAAATATGCCCCATAAGTGCCAATCTGACGTTTTAAAATAATGGCAATTTTCAGGGATTTGTAGAGCTGTGAGGACTCTGGGAAATTATTTTTCAAGTCTAGCTCTCTCAGGCTTTGAGCAAGCTATGGATGTAAGATGCATGCCAATCAACAGAAAAGTAAAATAGAAAATGAGAAAACCCTTTTCTCAAATTCACACATTTGGTGTTTAAGCATTCAAAAAGATGTCAGGGCAAACAATTAGCTGCAAAAATGCACAAAACAATCCATGAGGAGGTCCTCTCTGCAAGGGCAGATGACTGGAAATGAGTGGAATGACTCTTGTCAACTTTGTAATGGCAACACAGATAATGGAGTTCATGTGACACAGTGCAATGACAAGGACTCTCAGTTTATATCCTATTGGTAACTGACACTTCTAAGTACAGTACTCCCTTTGGAGACTGCAGTTGTGGCAGGAAACACAAACTACAATACTGTACTTTTCTGAAATTTCTATTATGTCCCAGTCACATATGTCAAGGGGTCCTGGCAACTTGTTGGTCAAAATGTTGATTTGCTGGCTTTGTGTGAGTCACCTAATCCTTTGCTTAACTTTAAAAAAAAATTTATAACCTGTAATTATAACCTGTGATATGTCACAAAGTAGAATTTCATATTTTATATTATCAATGATAAAACAAACACCATAAGAGATTGAATATACGAGAATAAAAAAAAATGTTGGAGGATGTGTGTTGGTGGTGTTGGAGGTGTTGGAGGGTGTGTGTTGGTGGTGTTGGAGGGTGTGTGTTGGTGGTGTTGGAGGGTGTGTGTTGGTGGTGTTGGAGGGTGTGTGGTGGTGTTGGAGGGTGTGTGTTGGTGGGTGTGTGTTGGTGGTGTGTGTAGGTGGTGTTGGAGGGTGTGTGTTGGTGGGTGTGTTGGTGGTGTTGGAGGGTGTGTGTTGGTGGTGTTGGAGGGTGTGTGTTGGTGGTGTTGGAGGGTGTGTTGGTGGTGTTGGAGGTGTGTGTTGGTGGTGTTGGAGGGTGTGTGTTGGTGTTGTTGGAGGGTGTGTGTTGGTGGTGTTGGAGGGTGTGTCGGTGGAGTTGCGGGCGTGTGTATGTGATGCTGAGGTGTGTTCATCACACACACACACACGGGAATAAACAACATGCATCCAGTGATCTTGTTGTGTGACAGCCTGGAGGCGAGATAAACATCAGCTGTTGAGCTGGCAACACCCTGGTACATGTTACCACTCATTTCTATTCCATCTCTCTAATCACCCACACCTTTCGGCTTTCTCCTCCCATTTTAAAATGTTATGTAACGTAATTTTGAAGGGATACAACTTTCCTCATTTATACTTATACTTATCACAAACTCCCTAAAATAATTTAGCTTTGTCTTTATTCAAGACATCTGCAGGTCATGAGACCCACTAATCCCCCACCCAAGAAAGTTGACCTGACATTCCATCAGGTCAGTAATATGAGACCCACTAATCCCCCACAGCTCCATTAGAGTGGAAAATACAAGTCTTTGCTGTAACACACAGCTTATTCATGCCCATATCATAAAAATTTTAATTTTTAAATATATTTATTGAACCAAACTTTTAGATAAACTATTCTAGATTATTATAGTAAAGAAATAGAGTTTCTAACTTCATTAGAAGTGCATTTATGGACTCCAGTAGTTTAGACTCAAGGAAAACATCCCCAGCACCCAGAAACATTCTGGGGAAGTGGGCTAGAGTCTGTTTGTGCAAGATGTCTAGTTTAGACACTTAGAACTTTTTACAGTAACTGGAAAAGATTCCGGGATAAGGAATTTTTCCAGGTTTGAAAATCGTCTGGTTAGCCGGAAATATCTCATCCCCGGAAGTGCTCTGCCCCAACTGTTCCGGCTAATGGGGATATATATACTGTACTGTTTATAAGTACAGTATACAGTACTCTCAATTTAACGGAATTCGTTCCACACAGTTGTTAATTAACGAAATTTCATTAACCGAAACCATTATTTAAATGGGATATTGGGTAATTGGTTCCAGCTCACGGAGAAGTACATACAAAGTAAAGCCCAAAATGCAAAAAGTCAGAAACACTCCTAAAATTCCAGGTATATGCTGATAACCACAAGGAAAAAAGAAAACACCAAGTTCCCAAGCGCTTTAGTTGTAATTCACATCTTCAGGGGTGAGTACAGACTAACCAGAAATACATAACAAGGCATATATATAGGAGGTGAGATCAAGTCCACAATGGTCCGGTCACTAGGTAGTGACCCTACTAATCTTCAAAAGCACACCAGCAGTCGGTAGTCAGGTCAGAGGGGAAGATGCTGTTCTGATATTGTACTTATGTTCTTTGATTCTGAGCTGCAATGTTTTTCCTGTCTGTCCTACATAATTACCCTGTTCGTTCATGTTAGGAATAATAATCATCCCATTGCTTGGGAAAAAAGCTTAGAAGTATTCAAATCATCTTGTCACAGAAAGACTTCTGGTTGAAGCTAGTTTGATTAAGGAATGAAAATCAATAAACCTTAGTGATGGTCAGTTCAAAACTGATATAGGGTATGCTATAACGAATCTAATTGGTTCTAGAACCTCGTTCGTTATAGCATTCGTTTGTTATAGGATTAATCCGTCCCAGACCCCAAATACAACCACTTAACACTGAAAACTTTCTGTGGAAAATGAAAAAAATATGGTACTTTATCTTTCCTTAGTGTTGTTCAGCATGCAGGTACCCCTAAACACTGGCACAGCACTATCACTTCCACTGGGAGTCTTGGCTTTAAGGTCCTCAAACAATTGTTTGGCCTTCTCTAAAATTATAGCTTCACTAATGCTATCACCTGCCATTTCTTTCTCCTTTATCCACTAAGTAAATTTTCCATCTCTTCAATCACATTACCTTGCTTTGCTAAGTCTAAAATTCCCTTAGCCACTTGCACAGTTTTAACTCCTCTTTATTCTTCAAATTGTACATATAGTCGTTTAGCCATCCCATATTCATCACTAAGTTTCACAATGCTTGTTCCATTCTCACGTTTCTTTATGATTTCTTTCTTAGTTTCAAGGTTATCAGCTTTCTCACTCGCTTTGGACGATTCATTGTTACAATTGTATACTTGTATAACAAAATAGTTTACAAATAACACAATTTCCACATCAAAGACGAAATTTCAACAATAACATTGGTGCACTGGCTACAATGAGACAAAGATGGCGCCTGACGCTCTTGTTGTGAGCCGCTGTACAACAATATTCATGCGCCAGATGAAATAGTCCCGTATTCATCCACGTTAGTTGTAGGAGTTGAGTTCGTTATAGCATTCTTAATTTTATAGGTAAAACTGTTAGTTACAGGAATATTCGTAGTAGGGATCCGTTCGTTATAGCATACCCCACTGTATTATGTTACATAAATTTATTTGTCAGTGGTCCAAGGTTAAAATGTAAGAGCTAGATATGAAGGTTATGTAGTGGGTCCTTATTTTCAACAGCCTGACCTGACTAGTCCGTCGCCCCCCTTTCTCTTAGCTCCTCTATGTAATGCGTTGGTGTGGGGATTAGTGGATGACATCATTATGACCTGACCTCATGTTTAATAAGGTCACCCTGTATATTAGCCCTCTCTCTGTCCATGTAATCCAGTTGCCTCTGAAGATGTCTTGAATAAAGGCAAAGGTGCTCCGTTGTTCCCTTTTCGTGTGATTTACTTGCATACGTATATACTGAGTGTATAGTTCAGGTTTTGACCAAATTTTAGGCAAAATTGGGGAGTGTATATCTTATCTCGTAATAGTTTTGTTAGGTTGAACCCGTGCATGATGGGAAGGCGTGGAGCAACTTTTAGCTTCAGACATGAAAAATATTTATCATTTACTTGAGTAAACAATGGAAATGTAAAATATGTACCAATTAGTAATGAAAAGTGTTGCAGTTCCTTCAGTAAGTGAAGCTCACCAACTACCAGTAGATACCTTACAGCATGCTTTCAGTAGTCTATGTTGAAGTTCTTGCAGAGCTAACTTATCATATCCATATGGTATCACAGTTCTCATTGATCTACAAAAGACCAGTATTAAAAACCTTTTCGATATTTCACATAATATAATACCGGTAATCTACTTCAACCTCCTATTGTTTACCATGACGTACTCACCACCAGCTGTATCAGCTAGGCGGTACACGTGTTTTAGTCGTCTTCAGTTAAAAACTGTTACATCACGTATATTTTACCTAAACTGCGCCTGAATGAATATATTCTCAAAATAAATAGTGGTTTTGCTGAAAGCGTGATGTATTTTAATGTAAAATAGGATAAAATACATAGCGAAAACTATTTTCCTTACCTTGATGTTCAAGAGCAGTTACTCGTTTTTTAATAGTTTTTGGTTAAAATATTGTTATATTACAATGGTATTCTATTCATACTGTGTGATATAATGCATTCACGGAAATGTAATATTTTTGCTGAAATGAAGTCGTCATTACAGTGGAAAGTGGGATAAAATTGTAGCGAAAACAATGACTTTACGCTTTCTTTCGTTCAAAAGATGTTACCGTAGCGGCTTTTGAATGGTTTAGTTAAAAAACTGTTGTATTACAATAATATTCCTCCTAATTGACTTGAATAAATACTTGAATGAGAATATACAATATTTTTGTTGAAACTACCCGGCGTTTCAGTGTAAAGTGTCGTAATAATAAATGGTAAACAATTTGCCTTCGGCTTTTCGTGTTTCATGCATGGCGAGCCTCAGTTTATAGGGCGTAGAGCGTTTTTAGTGAGAGTTTTGTTGTTCCTTACCTCAACGTGGGTGTTAAACTATAAGCGAGAATATCGTAAAATCAGGGTCAACCTATAAGCGAGGTTATAGGCAGTATATATGGTATAGTATGTATATATATATATATATATATATATATATATATATATATATATATATATATATATATATATATATATATATATATATATATATATATATATATATATATATATATATATATATATATATATATATATAGTGATTAATTTTTATCTCATGTGCAAAATATAGGACGTTAATATTCAAATTACTCACTGTCTTGCAGGGATTCCAGCAATGCAAATTATATTCTCTTAACTTTAGTCTGTGATATTAATAAGATAAAAACTGTAAGCCTAAAAACCTGGCTGGGAGGGAGGGAGGGAGCAGGAGGTGAGGTGATATGTTTGACCGTTTGAGCCGAAGGTCTCTGTGTGTTTATTTAACAGTCCTACTAAGCTTCTCTCTCATTTAAAATGCCAGTGAAATGACCTGGGAGAATATAATTAACATTGCTGGAATTCTCACAAGACAGCGACTCATTTGAATATAAAAAAGCTATAATTTGCATTAGACATACACAATTATATTCTCCTAAGTTTAGTCTGAGATACTGTATTATATAAGATAAAAACCCTGGCTGGGCAGATGGGAGAGAGGAGGGAGGGAGCGTGCGTGCGTGGGAGGCGGAAGTGAGGTGTACTTTGACAGTTAGAGGCGAAGGTCTGGTGAAGTATTTATTTGTTTATTTATGTTTAAATCAGTTTTGTTTTTGTTCATAAAATTTCATAAAGTGACCGGGAGAAATAAATTTATATTGCTGGAATCCCCACAAGACAGTAATTAATCTGAATATAAACAAGCTATAATTTGCATTAGACATACATTTTAGATCTAATTTAAAATTTTATTAGAAGAGCAAAATTTTTTATCTTATGTGCAAAATATATGAGGTATATATTCAAATTATCCTGTCTTACAAGGATTCCAGCAATATAAATCCAACTTTAGTCTGTGATTTTATATAAGATACAAACTTAAAGCCTATTGTATACAGTACCCTGCTTAGCGCTTTCATAGCGTTTATATCTGGCAGTGCCTTGCCATGAACTTTATAGCGGATTTTTCCAAAGCTTGGCAGTGAGTGTCTTAGCTAAAGCTATTTTTGATTGCTTCCACCCACGCACCCTATACTGCCTGTTTTAGCTCTAAAATTCTTACAAATTACCCAGCCAGAATATAGTTTATGGAATTCTTATAATTTGGTGAATATTTTGAATATAAACAACATATTTTGCATTAAACATACAATTTTTAGATAAAATTTAATCTGAGTAAAATATGTTATGTCCAAAATATATGACATTTATATTCAAAATATTCCTGGTCTTACAAGGAATCCAGCAATGTCAATTATATTATCTAACTTTAGTTTGAGGTATTATTTATTAAATTTAGTGGTTATCCACCATCTCCTTGGGGACGGTTGGTGGGGGGGTGGAGAGGAAGGGACCAACCGACCGACCATCTGTTACAGGTGAAGAATTTTTTTTTAACTGAAGATGTTGTTTTAGCTCATAAATTTCATACAATTACCGGTCAGAATATAATTTACATTGCTGGAATTCTAATAATTTGGTGATCATTTTGAATATAAACAACATATTTTTGCATTAAACATACAATTTTTAGATAAAATGTTTAATCTGGTAAGTATGTTATCTTTTGTCCAAAATATGACATTTATATTCAAAATATTCCTGGTCTTACAAGGATCCAGCAATGTCAATTATATTATCTAACTTTAATCTGAGGTATTATTTAATACTAAATGTTAAAACTCTTGAATGGAGGATTGGTGGGGGGTGGGGGAGGTTGGGACTGACGCTGTTGGAAGAGGCAAGGTGGGGTACTTTGATTGACAGATAGTGTCGAAGAATATATTTTTTTTATTAACTGTAGATATTTGTTTTAGCTCATAAAATTCACACAAATTATCCGGCCAGAATATAATTTACATTGCTGGAATTCTTATAATTTTGGTAATCATTTTGAATATAAACAACATATTTTTTGCATTAAAACACACAATTTTAGATAAAATGTTTAATCTGAGTAAGTATAGTTATCTTTTGTGAGAAAATATATGACATTTATATTCAAAATATTCCTGGTCTTACAAGGAATCCGCAATGTCAATTATATTTTCCTAACTTTAGTTTGAGGTTATCCCACATCTCCTTGGGACGGTTGGTGGGGGTGGGGGGAGGGAGGGACCGACCGACCATCTGATTAACTGGCTGTGTACTGTAGTGTGAGGGGGAGGTTGAGTCCATTATTTGAATGGACATTAACTTGGCGACTGTATTTCTCTTAAGTATTAATTGTTTGCATGTACCATCCATTAAATTAATGTTATTTTTTACCAACATAGTTATTTTGTCTCAAAAGAGTAGTTTGGGGGAGTCGGGCTGGGTTCTATTGGAATTAATCCCATATGTTCTGTTATTCATAACACGGTTTTCTCACTTGCGCTGGGACCTCTGGGTTCAATTGACCCGTTAAGTGAAATACCACTATAACCAAAACCGCTGGGAGGGAGGGGGTTGGGAGGGAGGAGGGTGACAGTGACATGTTTGACAGTTGGCGCCTGTGGTGGAAGTATTTAATTGTTAATTTATGTCCTTTAGGTTGATTTTTTTATTTTTGTATAAAATTTAATAGAAGTGACCAGGGTGAGGAAGGTGTCAGTGGTGGTGTGAAGTAGGTGTTGGTAGTGCTGTGAGAGTGTTAGTGGTGATGTGAGGAGGTGTCGGTGGTGGTGTGGGAGGTGTTGGTAGTGCTGTGAAGTGTTAGTGGTGATGTGAGGAGGTGTCGGTGGTGGTGTGAAGTAGGTGTTGGTAGTGCTGTGAGGGAAGTGCTAGTGGTGATGTGAGGGAGGTGTCGGTGGTGGTGTGTGAAGTGTGGTGTAGTGCTGTGAGGAAGTGTTAGTGGTGATGAGGAGGTGTCGGTGGTGGTGTGAAGGAGGTGTTGGTGTGATGGAGGTGTTGGTGGTGGTTTGAGGATGGTGTGAGTGTTGGTGGTGGTTGTGGGGAGGTGTCGGTGGTGGTGTGAAGGAGGTGTTGGTGTGAGAGGTGTTGGTGTGAGGGAGGTGTTGGTGTTGATGTGAGGGAGGTGTGGTTGTTGGTGTGAGGGAAGTGTTGGTGGTGGTGTGAGGAATGTTGGTGGTGGTGTGAGGGAGGTGTGGGGTTGCAATTTCAAATTCTGTGTCATTACTAAGGAATAACAAAGTCTCTGGTGCACTGTAAGATTGAGGAAAAACGAAGGATTCAGGCGTCCTGAAGCGAGAGAAAACGGACTCCTGTGATAGGGGACTGAAATAAAGAAAGACATATCTACATGTTTTGTGGACTACAGTATTGAGCATACCCTTTTCATCACTTTGTAATAAACCTAACGATGCCTAAGTGTGTTTATGATATTTACCATAACATTATATATATATTTAATGGGTCTAAATGGTCGTAAAATGGGAAACTTGGGGTTGGGTGCCTGGAACCAATTAGAATAAATCTCATAGGTTCTGTACTTTCGTTATCGTGAATTTCGTTATCATGCACTCGGCGGGGTCCCAATTAGGCATGATAACCAAGGGATGACTGTACTGTACTGTATATACTTGTGACACTTGCTAGTTGCTTCTGGTGTTATGGTACAGGGGTACCTAGTGACAGCACTAGGACCCCGCTTCCTCTATCAAGGAACAAACAATTGAAATTGAAATTGAAAAAAAAACATTCAAATAGTGGGACGTAGCAAACATAAGTGGCCCTAGAGTGGGCACAGTCACGTTTGCATCGCGTATTCTTATAGATTGTGCTGCCAGGCGTATTATGTTATTTTATTAGCCTTTCTAACCTCTGTGTTTCATAAGTTGTGTACATTATCTAGTGAATTTAGTCAATATTGTACAGTACAAGTACAGTAATACCCCGATTTCTGCGGTTTCGCTTTAAGCGATTCTACATTTCTGGCACTTGCCAGAACCAGACTTTCACTTTCAGCAGGTGCATCTACTCATATACCGGTGAAGTATAATTTATTTTTATTTTTTATTTAGCTCATAAAATTCATACAAATTACCAAGCCAGAATATGATTTACATTGCTGGAATTCTTACAATATGATGATCATTTTGAATATAAACATCATGGATTTTGCATTAGACATACAAATTTTAGATCTAATGTAATAATTTGGTTTACACAAAGCAAATATTTTATCTTTTGTGCAAAATATGAAGTTTACATTCAAAATATTCTGATCTGCAAGGAATCCAGAAATGTCAATTATATTATCCTAACTTTAGTCTGGTATTATTTATTACTACAGTATACGTTAAAATCTAGTGTTTTCACCCAAACATTTCTGAGAGAGGTAGGAGCCAGTGAGCTGGGAAAGGGGGGAGTTGAGTCCATTATTTGAATGGATATTAACCTGGCAACTATATTTCTCTTAAATATTAATTGTGTGAGCATACCATCATAAAATTAAGATGTTATTTTTACTACAACATAGGTATTGTGTCAGAAAAAGTGGAGTTTGAGGCGGGCTAGTCTCTATTGGAACTAATCCCATATGTTCTGTTGTTCACTTTACAGTTTCACTTTCCGCGGTACCCCGTGGGTTCAATTGACCACGTAAATCGGGGTTACTACTGTACACTGCAATACAGTGGTCCCTCAGTTAACAATGGACCTAAGTGCAAACCTGTAATGTACATGTACTAAATGATATGGGTACTAAAATTGTTATGTCTATTGCAAATATAAGCTTTTTATATTAAAATTAATCACTCTCTTACAAGAATCCCAGCAATGTAAGTTATATTCACCCAGGATGTTTGGGTGGGGAATTATGAGCTTAGTCACTCTTAAGGAATGATAAATAAACACGCAGGCCTTCAAGCCAACTGTCAAATCATATCGCCTCACCCCGCTCCCCTCCTCGCTCTCCCCCATCTGCCCAAGCCAGGGTTTTAGGCCTTAAGTTTTTCATATAATATCTCAGACTATGGGAGAATATAATTTGCATTGCTGAAATCCTTGCAAGACAGAGATTATTTACATATAAACATCATATATTTTGCTCAAGAGATAAAAATTGTAGTACATTAGTGCACAGTACTGTAGTACATTTTATAATATAAAGTTTTTCAACTGTATTTTTGGGTAGATTTACATAAATTTCTTCATTTATTTTCATCCATTTACATGCACACACCATACTAAAAGAAATGCAAAAGAAATAAATAACCTTAGTGCAAAGCTGGAGTGTACATGTACTAATTTCATTACGGTACTAAAATTGTTATGTCTAGTGCAAATTAAAGGTTGTTTATATTTAAATTAATCACTATCTTACAAGAATCCCAGCAATGTAAATTATATTCACAGGTCATTTCACTGGCTTTTTATAAGAAGCTTAGTCATGAAAATGATAAATAAACATCGTTAGACCTTGGGCGGTGACAACTGTCAGCGTGCTACCTCACCTCCGCTCCCTCCCCCTCCCTCGCTCCTCGCTCGCTCGCTCCCCTCCTCCTCCCTCTCCCCCAGCTGCCCAGCATTGCTGGAATCCTTATAAGACAGTGAATAATTTGAATATAAAGTCATGTATTTTACAAGATAAAATTTATCACCTGTATCACATTACAGTAGTAATTTAGAGTAAGAGTGTATATGTCGTATATAGTATTCCACATACACGTAAGTACAGTACGGGCCCTATATTTTATCTGTGGAGTTTATAATACGGATTGCAAATCTGTGGATTGCCCGTCGGAGAATATTATATACATTGAAGTAATTGAAGTACATTCAAATCGTAGCCATTAACTCGCATAGCACGAATTTCTACAGAGTTTGCTAAAACTCCCATAACCTCACACACACACGCATAGCTCTCCTCACTCCAGTCAGTCTCTTGTAACCAACTTGTGTTAGGCATCTTAGTATGAATTTACAAAAATATTACATTTCATGATATATTATCAACACAATATGACCAAATCTAAAATATAAAGTATTTTAACCCGAAAACTACTAAAAAAAAGCAGTAACATATCTTGAACATTGGAAGGCTAGGTAAAAGTCTTTTTGTTTTCATATAGTTTATCTATATTTACATTAAGAGAATGCATTACGTTTCCAGCAAAAACTACTATTTATTTCTGAAAGTATAGGTAATATTTTTGCTAGAAATAAGCGTCACGGTAATACAGTGGAAAGTGTGAAAGCAATATTTCGCTTTCTTTAGATTTCAAAAGATGTTACCGTAATCGCTTTTGAATGGTTTTCAGTTAAAAGCTGTTGTATTACAATAATATTCTATCTAATTCACCATGATGCAACAGTTTTTTAACTGAAAACCATTGGCGTTCACGAGTAACATCATACTGAGCAGAAAAGAAAGCGAGAATATTTATTTTCGTCACTTTCCACTGTAATAAATGCGTCATTTCAGCAAAAATATTACATTTCCGTGAATGCTGTAGTATATCAAGCACAACATGAATATAATATCATTGTAATATAACAGTATTTTTATTACTTTATTAAAAAGCAGAGTAACATCTCTTGAATATTGGAAGGTTAGGTAAAAGTCTTTTGTTTTCATCATGTATTTTGTCTATTTTACATTGGAAATACATCACGTTTCATAAAACTACTATTTATTTCTGAGAATAATATATTCATCCGGAAAGGCACAATTTCGGTAAAATAACCATGTTAACAACATTTTTTTTAATTGAAAGCGATTCGAAAACCATTGCCCTCTAGCCTGTTCCAAAAGGGGAGGAGCTAGGAGGGAGCTGTTTGGTCTTAAGAGCGGTAAAGGAAAATGATTTTGATGGATTTTTAATGAAAATATTCAGAAAGACCTGGCACTGTCAGGAAAGTGGCTGCTGAAGGGCTTCGGGTTTATGGCAGAGGCGAGATTAGGGAGCTAATTGAGGCACGACACTGGGCTGACGAGGAGGATCTGGGGAGTTAGTAGACTCAGGCAAAAAGGAAGAGGCGAAAGGGGAAGGGATGAGGAGAAGAGCACACCAGAAATAACGTTGGAAAAGTTGGAGATGACCAGAATATTGAGGCTGAAAACCTGGCCTATAGTATGGACCTCTCCATGGTGCATGCCTGAAAATTCATCTGCGAGGGATGGATGGCGTTTTACGCTCAGCCACAAAAACATCATGGAAGAAATGAAAGAAAAGAGGCGACAACTCCCATCACCATGTTCTTTGATCACAAAGGAGATTTAACACCATCAATCGCAGCAGCAGTGAGGAAGCAGCCTGAATCCATCACCCCCGCCACACCACGTTATGGAATTGAGTGTGATGGGCTTGATGACCCGTCCTGTCGCCCGAGGATAGGTGCTGGCACAGTTAAGTGAAATTTTATCTCTTTTTTTTAATAGCCTTTTCTTGCCATGTTTATTGTTTAATGCAGCACAGTACTGATTCAGTACTGTACACAGGAAAAGGAGGTGCAGTTATTCACAAAACATTTATTAGATTTGTCGGTAGTAGTGTGGGGGAGGAGGCAGAGGGTGGGAGGAGGCAGGGGAGGTGGAGGAGGTGAGGAGGGAGGCGAGTTGGGAGGAGTGGTGACCTTGGAGGCAGGGGCGAGTGGAGATGCCAGCCAATTGCATTACAGATTAATGAGCTGTTTTTATATGTGCATTTAATAATAAATGTGTACATTACGTTTCAACAAAACTACCATTTATTTCTGAGAACATGGAAATGTAATATTTTTGCTGAAATGATGTATGTATTACAGTGAAAAGTGGGATAAAATTGTGACGAAAGCAATGACTTTCTCTTTCTTTCGTTCAAAAGATGTTACCGTAATCGCTTTTCGAATGGTTTTCAGTTGTGGGATTATAAGGCTAATGATAGGATAGAATATTATTGTAATACAGCACGAGTACAACAGTTTTTTAACTGAAAACCATTCGAAAAGCGATTACTGTAAAATCTTTTGAATAACGAAAGAAAGCGAAAGTCATTGTTTTCGTCTTTCCACTGTAATATGTACGTCATTCCAGCAAAAATATTATATTTCCATATTTATTTCTGAGAATACCTATATTCATTCAGTCACAGTTAAGGTAAAATATACTTGTGATGTTATATTTTAATGAAAATACCAGGTATTTAGAAATACGGTATCGTAGTTTTCTTTTGTTTCAAATTTAATTAACAAAGATTGATGTTTCAAATGTAATGAACAAAAATTTATGTACAGTATCTATAAATAAACTTTAATAAATGAATACTTTATGTTTTACATCGTCCTGTGCATACCATACCATGCATTTGGCTACTTTGGGCGTGCTATGATGACGCAAGAGATCTGCCCTAGCAACTGTACCGACACTCACAGCTGGTGGTGTGTTGGTGTGTCGTTTCCATTGTTTACTGGTAGTTACTGGTAAATATTTTTCAACCTAATGAAACTATTACCCGTTTAGAGGTCGACCCCCAATTTTTTGCCAAATAATTTTGTCTTAAAAACTTGAACTACACACAGGTATATACGGTAAATAAGGACATGGGGGGACCAGGTTTTTTTTTTTTTGGAAGGGGGGAGGCCAGCACATATACGCGGATTTTTAACATCCACGGGTATCTCTGTTACGTAACCCCCGCGTATGTTAAGGGCCGACTGTATAAAGACAAAGTTTATGTGATGATCGGACAACGTCCATTTCGGTTAACGTCACATTTCCAAGAACGTATCTAGGACGTTAACCGGCGCATGACTGTATATAGTCTCTCCTCGACTTACGACATATTCGACTTACGACAACTCGGACATACGAAGGCCATGGTCGTATAAAATATTTTTCACATTACGTATTTTCGAGTCCCGACGTTTGGTCGTAATGTGACGCCATACAATAGAGTGGGCTGGCCGCCTCGTGGTGTACAGCATCCACACCGTAGCCCGCTCAGTTGGTGTTTGGCCATCGTTGCTGTTAGTGATCGCGCTGTGTACTGACAAAATTTTCGTTTGTAATTCCCTTTAAAATAGTTGGCAAGCGTAAAAGTGAGAGTTCTCGTGGTGCTGAGAAGAAAAAGAGACAGTCAATAACTTTTGAGATGAAAATAAAAATAATAATGCAATATGAAAATGGAAAAACGATAGCAACCATTTCACGCGACCTTGGCCTCTCTCACTCGACGATATCAAAAATTTTGAAGGACAAGGAACGAATTCGTGAGGTAGTGAAAGGATCAGCACCTATAAAGGGAGCAACAATAAAAAAAAAAAGACAAGGTCCTTTTCATGAGATGGAGAAATTACTAGTGACGTGGATGGAAGATCAGCTGCAAAAGTGTGTACCCTTAAGCCTTTTAACCATACAGGCTATGGCAAGAAGCTTTTTCGAAAGCGTGAAAGAGCAGGCAGGAGATAAGTGCGACCAAAACTTCACAGCAAGTCATGGGTCATTCGAAAGGTTTAACAAAAGTTACAACTTCCACAGTGTAAAGGTGAGTGGCAAGGGAGCAAGTGCTGATGTGGGGGTGCTGCTGAAGCTTTTAAGGAGGAGCTAGATCGCGTCATCGTGGAGGGAAATTATTTGTCTGAGCAAATATTTAATGTGGATGAAACTGGCTTATTTTGGAAGAGCATGCCAGAGCGGACACATATCCACAAAGAGGCGAAAACCATGCCGGGATTCAAGGCATTCAAGGACCGAATCACATTTCTGTTGGGGGGGAATGTAGCTGGTTTCAAGGTAAAACCCTTCATGATATACCATTCTGAGAACCCAAGAGCTTTTAAAAATGTCAGCAAGCACACACTGCCAGTGTTTTATCGCAGTAATAAGAAAGCATTGATGACCCTAGCATTGTTTGAGGATTGGTTCCGGAGTTGTTTCATTCCACGAGCCAAGGAGTATTGTCTGCAACAAGGCATTGTGTTCAAGATTTTATTAATTTTAGATAATGCTCCAGGACACCCACCACACCTGGATGACCTGCACCCTGATGTTAAGGTAGTCTACATTCCACCTAACACTACCTCTGTCATCCAACCCATGCATCAAGGTGCTATTGCTGATTTTAAAGCGTATTATTTACGTACGACCTTCGCTCAGGCTATTGCTGCTACTGAAGGTGAGAAAACGCTCAGAGAGTTTTGGAAGGACTACAAAATTTTGCAATGTACAAAGAACATAGCTGTAGCATGGGATGAGGTTACAGGTCAGTGCATGAATGGAATATGGAAGAAGGTCCTGAAAAAATTTGTGAACAGTTTCAAAGGATTTAATGAAGATGAAGCAATTTCTGAGATTAGTAACAAGATAGTGCAGATGGAGTTAGAAATTGATAATGAAAATGTTGAGCACTTGGTGGAAAGTGTAGCAGTTTATGCTAAGTAACAAGGATCTTATTGAACTGAAGGCACAGAAATTTGCAGAGGAAGAAGACAGACAAAATGTAAAAGAAGAACCTGCCCCCCCAAAAAAGTTTTCAGTGAAACAAATGGCAGAGGCATTTGCTACTATTAATAAGGGGATGCAAATGTTTGCAGAAATGGATCAAAATGTTGAACATTTTGAAAAAGTTGGCAGGCTGATCCAAGATGCACTTGCTTGCTACAGGGAGATTTACAATGAAAAGAAAAGGCAAACTGTGCTGTCTAAATTGGACATAATTTTTAAGAAGTCCCCCACTGCTGTATCCTCACGCCCCACCACTGCTGCCTCTTTACTCCCTAAAGATGATCCAATACCTTCAACAAGCAAGTATGTTAGCCTGTCTGAAGAAAGCGAACCTGACGACCCACCCAGCTCTGTCTCCTCTTCTGCGTCATCCAATTAATGTAGTGTACATGCTTAATTAAAAAATTATTGAGGCCCCGTGTGCGTTCAGCTGACTACATTAAAGGTAAGTGCACAGTAACACTTTATTCATTTTTCATTATTGATTAGTTTTACTGAACTGCATTTCATTTTAGAATTTCTATGTATTATTTTCGCCTTTTCGACTTACGACCAAATCGACTTACGACCTGGTCGTCGGGGTGGAATCCCGTCGTAAGTCGACGAGAGACTGTACTGTATTTTAGCTTTCATGTTTATTCAAGACATCTTCAGGTCCTTAGCCCCACTAATCACCCACCCAACAATGGGTGACCTGACATTGTATCAAAAGGTCAGTAATATGAGATCACTAATACCCCACCCTACCTCCACCTGACACTGTGTCAGGTCAGGTCAGTTACACAAGACCCACTAATCCCCCACAGCTCCTTGGGAGTGGAAAATACCAGTCCTTCCTATAACACACAGCTTCATTGACAACCATATCATATAGATTTTTAGTTTAGACTTTTGTAAAACTCCCCAGCACAAAGTAACATTCTGGGGATGTGGGCTAGTGTTTGTCTGTGCAAGATGCATGGTTTAGACATTCGGAAAGTTTTTCCAGTAACCAGAAATAGTTCCGGGAATGGGGGATTTTTCAGGGTTTGAGAAAGTCGTCCGGTTAGCCGGAAATCTCCCATCCCCAGAAGTGCTCTGCACCAATTGTTCTGCTAACGGGGATATCACTGTACTGTATATAGTTTACTCACCAACTGATCCTGTCATCCTTAACCTAGAATAGGCAGATACTTCACTCATTTGACCATAATACATACTGTAATCATGTCTTAACACTTGTGATGAAGGTTGGGTGGGAGATTATTGGGTCACGTTACTAACCTGACCTGATGCAATGTCAGGTCACCCATTGTTGGGTGGGGGATTAATGGGTCTTATAACCTGAAGATGTCTTGAATTACATTATTTTTTACCTATGAGGTACAGTATATACATAGTACTGTACTGTATTGTATATGAAGGGTACAGGTATTAATAAGCACAGATTATTAAAGTAATGTATCTTTACTAATTAAAGAAAAATAAATAAACAATATTGTATCATGAATAAGGCGACCCTTTGCGGGGGGAGGAGTGGCGTGGTCACATTCCAATGGACCCCCCCATTTCCCTCTCTACCTCACAGCATTCGTTAGAGAGATGAATTTGATACCATATTGATCCTGAATAAATTCTCTATGAGACATTTCCAATATGATATCCTATCCTTAAATGACAAGCTGAATAATAAGGTAAATATAATTATTTTACTGTATATGAAGGGTACTGGTATTAATAAGCTCAAATTATTACAGTATCTATCCTTAAGTCTCTATATACAGAACTAAACAAAGAATTTATTTGAAATACAATAAGTTCTCGCTTAACATCGGGGATACGTTCCTGAAAATGCGACGTTATAAGAAACAACATTAAGAGGATCAATTTTCCCCATAAGAAATAAATAACATATGGGAGTTATGTTCCTGAGCCTCCCATTGCCCCATGAATACAGAAAATTATTGCCATTTCTATGGAAAATAGGGCATGCATATACAACTACAAGTACTGTACAGTGTACTAAGTTGTTATGGGTACTCACCAATGGGTGGAGGTGTCTGGTGGGTAGTGAAGTGGAGGAGGCAGATCGCAGGAGCAGAGGAGGCAGATGGCGGGAGAAGAGGAGGCGGATGGCGGGAGAGGAGGAGGTGGATGGCGGGAGCGGAGGAGGTGGATGGCGGGAGCAGAGGAGGTGGATGGCGGGAGCGGAGGAGGCGGATGGTGGGAGCGGAGGAGGGCAGGAGGGGAGGAGGGTGGTGAGTCACTGAGACTGCAGCTGCCTCCTCCTCCTCCTCCTGCGCTGACTGGGGCTCCTCCGCCACTTTTTGCTCCTCTTCCGTTGTTGTTTGCTCCTCCTCGGCTGCTGGCTGTTGTGAAGATGCTGCTGCTGCTGTTGCTTCTGGGGTCCCGCCATGAAAAAATGAATCCAGTGTTGACTGCTTGGTGCTACTCTTCTTCTTTTTCTCCTTATAAATCTCAGAGTAAAATAACCAAGACAGTCATCAATGCTGCGCTGAATCTTTGAGCTACGTTCTCTGTTTGGGTCGTCATCTACAAGGATTTGCATACCTTGCTGGGTCATGTTGAAAGATTATGCCATCCTCTTGGTAGTTAGCGTTTATGGAGGTTCTTCTTCGCCGTTTTCGTCTTCAACAGGACTGTGTTCTGCAAGTTGTTGCAAATCCTCATTGGTGAGCTCTTCTGTATGGGATGCCAGACGTCCTTAATATTCTCTGATTCCAGCTCATCAAAGTCTGCCTCTCTAGCCAAGCTGAGGATATCCCTATTCACTGCTGGTAATAAGTCCGTGAATCCCGTAAAACAGTTGACACATCCGGGCCACAATTTACCCCACACACCATTCAGGCAACTTTCAGAAAGCCTTGCCAATGTTGCCAATTGCATGAAGAATGTTGAAGCCGAGCCAATATTCTCGGATCATTGGTTTATTTTCTCCGTCTGTAGCCTTGAGCAGCTGGGCCATGGTACATAAATAATACGCCTTGAATGCACAGATGACGCCTTGGTCCATAGGCTGCATCAGTGCTGTCGCGTTGGGAGGCAGGAATACAACTTTTACACTGTCAGGCAAGTAGTTGAGATTGTGAGGATGAGCTGGAGCATTGTCAACGATCAGAAGAATTTTGAAGTCAAGGTTCTCCTTGGCACAGTATTCCTTCATTGCAGGGACGATGTACACATTTAACCACTGGCTAAATATGGCGCCGGTTATCCATGCCTTCTTGTTTGCCTTGTAGATGATTGGAAGGTGATCCTTAGAGTAACCTTTCAAGGCCCGTGGGTTAGCAGAGCAAGAAATCAGCATAGGCTTCAGCTTGAAGTCGCCGGCAGCGTTCGCGCATAGCAGCAGCATCAAGCTCTCTTTTGCCGCTTTAAAACCTGGCGCTCTTTTCTCCTCCTTGGAGATATAGGTCCTCTCAGGCATCCTCTTCCAAAAGAGACCAGTCTCATCCATATTGAAGACTTGTTTCGATGAGCAGCCTCCTTACTGGATAATCCGTTTGAATTCTGGCTGGAATGTCTCGGCAGCAACCGTATCTGAACTGGCAGCTTCACCAGTCATCTTTATGTTGTGGAAGTTATACCGACGCTTAAATCGTTGAAACTAGCCTTGGTTGGCAGTAAAGGTTTCTTCCTTCACCCTCTGTTTCCTTCATGTCGTCAAACAAGGATCTGGCCTTATGCTGCATAACCATAAGGCTCACAGGGGCATTGTGTTGATTCTGGTCCTCCATCCACATTGCCAGCATCTTTGCCACCTTCTCTATCACAGTACTTCTAGTACGAGTTGTCTTAGTAGCACTCAAAGAAGAACTACAGCACGTTTCCCTTTTCCAAAACGGGCTAATACATCCATTTTTGTAGCCAGGGTAATGATCTTACGTTGCCTCTTCACTACACTAGCATCAGTAGCATTTGGTGGGCGCTTGGAAGACATTTTGAATGGTGAGAGCAACAGCATTTAAGCACACACGAATAATGTGAAGTCGTAACAAAGACTGGCTCGGCGTCGCTTGGGGACACTCTGACGTTCCGCGAGTGAGGGCAGCTCGCCGAGCCGAGGGAGCGTATTGCGGCCAGAAAGGGAGTGGGTAATGTGCTGTAAAAAGTAGTCCCTGACGACACAAAACGACGTAACATGCAATCACCAAGACGTTAAACAAATTTTCGATCTCAAAACTTTTGCGACGTAGTACCGAATCAACGTTAAGCAGGACGACATAAAGCGAGGACCTACTGTACTCTGTAACATTCGATACCATAATATGCTGACCACTGGGGCTATTTATACAGACTTTTCCCTGTGAAAAAGCCATAATTTTGGGCAGCATATTACTGTACTCATTTTGTACTCAAATGTACTATGCTAAAGAACTAAAAATTTTCTCCTGTGCAAACTATGAGATGTTTATACACAAATTAATCGCTATCTTGCAAGGATTCCAGCAATGCAAGTTATATTCTTTAAGCCTAAAACAACCTTCACCCACCCCATCTTCCTCCTCTGCTGGCTGGAAGGGGGAGGGGGAGGTGGGGTGTTGACAGCCAGGAGGGGAGATTAATGTGTACTACATAGCTGTCAGGGACTCAAGGATGAAGGCAGGGTGGTTTAATTTTTTGCTCATAAATGACACTGACCTAATTGAGGAGAATATAACTTGCATTGCTGGAATTCTTGCAAGATAGCTATTAATTTGAGCATAAGCATCCCACAGTTTGCATTCGACATCAAAATTTTAATAATTAACTTTGTGCATGTGAGTACTGGTGTGATAATTTATGCAGTTGCTCAAAAGTTGTGGTTGCAGTTGCAAAGCTTTGTGACATCACTAGAGTATAATGCATTTCCATATGTTCTGGCTTATTCACTGATCAGTTGTCTAAGTGCAAAAGTAGCCAAATTGAGGCACCATGTATTAATTAACTTTAAAATAGAAATTATAAAGTAAAATGTTATAAGAGAATATTTTGGTAGTGCTGTTAATAAGTGTGCTGTGTAAGTGTCTTGGCATGTGAACCTGACTCCAACACCTCACCACCTGACTCCATCACCTCACCCTTTGCTTCATTAGCTAAGCTCGGAATTACATTGATTTATTACAGTATTATTTTACTTTTTTGGTATTGTATGTACTGTACATTTAAAGAAATATTTATATTTGCACAGTAATAATAAATGGACCCAGAGCAAAAAAATCCAGCATTACCCAAACGGTTGGTCTTCCCACCCACGCACCAACCATGTCAGGATGCGACTTAACATGATGCAATGTTTCATAACACCGGTAACCTTTGTCCCCAGGCCCTGAGCAGAAAGGTTTGGAGTAATTTTCTTGTAATTTTCTTCAGATTTTCTGGTAATTGGGCATTATTTCATAATCGATATTTGCTCCTAGACCCAGAAATTAAAATTTGGACAGATTTTCCAGATTTTTTTTTAAGTTTTCAGAAAATGCTCCTGATTTTCAACCACAGAATTTGTTCCCAAACCCAGAATTTAGGGAATTTTCCGGAAAATTCAGATAAAATTTCAATTCCGGCTATTGAAGAGTTTGGGTTTCAGGGATTCCGGCTAACAGAGATAATACTACTCTACTTAGAAATAAGGAAAACATAATATAAATCTAATAATTAAGAAAAATGAAGAGAATGGGTGAGTATGTGTGGAAAGTGAATGTATGTATTGAGGCAGTGAGCTATAACCGCAACAAGCCGCTTTCTCCCTTCTGCCCATGTGATGTCACGGCATACAGGCAGCAGCTACACACGTCTTTTGAGTCAGCTTGGTGACTGCACAGCTGAACTGAGTCACGCATACTGTATACTGTATCAGTAAACGTGAGGAATAAATAGAAGTAATAATAATAAATAAAAAAAAATTCTGTGTTGCCATTTGGCAATTGTTTTACTGGACAGGAAACAGAACAGCTGAGAGATCTACCCTGCTCCCCCTTCTCCTGCTCTGTGGGCTAACTCTTGTGTATGTAGGAAATGTTTATTCCCTTTGTGTTTTTGACCTCATGATAATTTTTTTTTTTTGCATTCTGTATGATTGTGTGTGCACGCAAAATAGTGAAAAAAAAATTACATACAGTGGTCCCTCGATTAATGAGCAAAATTGGTTCCACAGAGTAAGTCGTTAACTGAAAATTTCGTTATGTGAATCTATTATTTCAATGGGATATTGGGTAATTGGTTCCAACTCACAGAAAAAGTACATTCAAAGTACTGTATACTGGTAATAAAATTAACAAAACATTAAATATAAACTAAATAAAGTTCTGTACTGTACAGTATACTGTAAAATAATAATAAAACAATAGAATATTGTATTTTAACTTACTTTAAGGTGTGTATGTCTTCATCCCGGTGGCATTGTTTACATATCAAACAGATGATTGTAGAGGCAGTCGATGATGACATGCCATATTCTTTACAGAGTGCAATGATTCTAATGCCTTCTTTGTATTTCTTTATAATTTCTGCACTGTATATTATCAATATAACCAAATTTCAGAATGACCAACAATTTTAATGTACAAATGCAAAAATATTCAAGAGACCAACAAACTCGATGTTCGCTCCACTGTAAACAAAGTTAGACTGAGAAGTGTTGTTGGGTGATTCAATCAGCTGATGGGCGCACAAAAACTGTATCCTGTACTGTATATATTATCAATATGTTAACTAAATATCAGAATGAACAATAATTTTAATACAAAAAATGCAAAAATATTCAAGCG
The DNA here is from genome assembly GCF_018991925.1 of Homarus americanus. NCBI lineage: Eukaryota > Metazoa > Arthropoda > Malacostraca > Decapoda > Nephropidae > Homarus > Homarus americanus. The sequence goes on along the minus strand of NW_024723838.1, from coordinate 171,775 downwards.
CACAACTTTCTCGATATTTACTCCACTGGAAACAAATGTAAACATAGAACTGATTACTGTATTGGCGGACTAGCCAATCAGCTGATGCTCGCACAACAAAGTGTGTTTCTCGTAAGGCTGTCGTTAATAGAAGTTGTACTCGCTAATAGAACTGAAAATCCTTGTGGGAGTTAATTCGTAAACCGAAAACTCATAAATTGAACAACTCGTTAATGGAGGGACCACTGTACGGTATATCTAACCCAAATTATGTGTTGAAAAATACCCATAACATAGTACAAGGCTGGCACAAAGAAATGTTTATTCCTTTTATGTTTTTGACCTTATGATAATTATTTTCTGATTTGTTTTTATACATTCTATATAAATGATTGCATGTGCATTCATCAGAGTAAGTAAAATGAAGAAAATTACATATACAGTATCTACCAGAAATTAGGAGTTGAACAATGACATAGATCACAGCTCAGCCTCACCCACTCTCAGTGCTACTGGGTGGCGAGTCGGCGACTCAGCTACACAATAACATGTTATCTCCACTAATATTATTCCTCTTTATCCTTATTTAGCCTATCCTTTTGCTTAACGATGGGTTTTTAGGAACACATCTTTATCCATCTCCATCGTTAAATGAAGGATACCTGTACAGTATAATAAATAAGAATACAGTAGAGTATCACAAAATCTCATTAGTCTTTTAACCTTACTTATGTAATATGGAAAATAAAATGGTCATTTTTAGGCTTTTTCTTTTAGCTTTATTAAATAAAAATTAAACAAAATAATAAGAGGTATTGTACACAGATCTGGCTGTCATCAATGTTCAAGTCTGTCATTCTGCTATATTACACATCTCTTCAGCCATGAGGTTTGCTATTGTGAGCTGTTCATAATTCTTACCACTAATATTTTACAGTATATTAAATTCACAACTAGAACCAAGACTGCAATGAAATGCATAAGCTCCAGTGTGTGATGCAATACCACTGATAAATGCAACTTAAATCTGTGGATCAGCTAGCCTGACTACCATTGGCTCCAGGCATCATAACAGGCATGAATGCAAACCTGTAACCCACAAACTTCTAGTTTTACTTCAATTACTCCTTGGATTTATGTTTACAATATTAAAGAAAACCTAAACAAATTAACATTTACGGTAAAAATGTCATAAATAAACTAACCTTAACCAGTAATAACTGTGCGGTAAGAGAAGTGGTGGTGTCAGCAAGAGTGAGAATGTCATTAATAAAATTTACTCCAATGTTTTGTCTATAGTGCTATGATAGTTGATCAAACACAACATCGCCAAAACTTGAGGTACTGAAGAAAGTATATTCGAAATCATGCTTATTGAGATAATATATTATATACTGTATATATTGAAGTTGGCAGTGGTGTTGGTCGGCAAAAGAACTTCGGAATCTCGAGGCAGGAATCTTGAATAGAGGTTCAAGGTATACCTAGATAACCGACGCTTATGTGGACTGCAAAAGGTCAAAGGAGAGGAATCAACGGTTTTCGAAATAATATATCCCATAAAAATATAAAAAATTTGGGAGGTTAAGGCCCAGCCACCTTCCAAAAACTCCCATATACCCTCGATATATCTCTGTTGTTCAGAGTGTCAAGCAAGAACAATAAATCAGATATATAAAGCAAGCATAATAAGCATTAATTAAGGAATGTAAGCATAAATATAGACTGTTATTCACCAGTGTTGAACCATTGAGATGACATTGAGTCATAATTCCTTCCCCAGCCAGCACCTCTGGCTGTAGGGATGGCTGATGCTTAAGCTGCTGTTTTTGCCATTAAGAGTTTTAAAAGATATCCCTACACATTTCTAACACAATTACAGGCTAGTGGAAATTTCTGTGGGCTAATGGAAAATTTTTAGATTCAACAGGCCTGCCAATACGTGCACAAGGCGTGCACCTATGTTGGTATCCCTTGCTTATAAACCTGTTCTATATGGTTACTGGAGAAATACAGCCATCTGTGGACATAATAAATGGCTTCTCCCATAATGAATTTTTTTGTTAGGTTACAATGGGAGGGAGGAGGGCGAGAATGATAAAGTGAGACGTCACCTTCGATACAACGTATCCTTTTATCCTGAAGTCAAAATACAGTAAGTCCTCGCCTAACGTCGTGGTTCCGTTCCTGAAAACCTCGACGTTAACGGCAACAACGTTAACGGAATCAAATTTCCCCATAAGAAATAGATAAAATATGGGAGTTATGTTCCCTAGCCTCCCTTTGCCCCTTAAAATACATTACATATTCAGAAATTCAATGACATTTTTATAGAAATTAGCGTATATATAAATAAACTAAATCATTTTGTATTGTACCAACTGATGGGCGGAGGTGGTGGAGCGAGTGTGTGCTGATCCGGATAGTACACATTGTTGTGGGGGTTAGACCTAGCGCAGCAGCAATGTCCACCACACGTTCACCTTTCTCAAAATGGTTTAAAACCTCCATTTTCATAGCAAGGCTAATGGTCTTATGTTGCTTCTTCACAACACTAGCAACAGTAGCACCTGATGGGCGCTTGGAAGCCATTTCGAATAGTTAGAGTACAGTATTAAGAGCAAAAACGCTAAAACACGCACGAACGCTGTGGAAGCCTAGCAAAGACTGGCGACGCTGTGACGCTCCGCGAGTGAAAGCATAGCGCGCCAAGATGAGATAGGGTGATGTGCTGTACACAGTAGTCCGTGACGATATTATACTGAATTGGCGGGACGTTATCCGAATCATAGGTATCTAAAAAATAGCGATGTTATAACGAAACAACGTTATCGGGGGCAAAGTTAAACAAGGACTTACTGTACAAATAATACATTATATTTTATCTGTTATTAAAGACTTTATATTATTTATGATAAATCGTGCGCCATAAGAGGCTGATCCTAGCAGAATATAATAATAATGAATCAATAATATTCAGGGCAAAAGCTGGCCTTGACTGCAGTCGACTGGTAGGAAAGAGATAACCTTCTGATATAACTTGGCATTTTATTTTTAAGTAACATTACTAATTATTAATCAAATTTTCTTCTCTAATTTAATATATTGTATTATTTATGAAGACACATACATCATAAGAGGCTGATCATACGAGATTATAAAAATGAATAAAAAACAAAAAACAGGCAAATGCGGTATGGTATGGTCAGTGCCCCCCCATCCTCCGAAAGGGTGAGTGGTCAGGGAACCTCTTTCCTTGTAATTTAGCTTTGTCTTTTATTTGGAAGTAAAATTATATGCTGTATCATATTTTGCTCTCTTTAATACTGCATGTTATATTATTTATGATGAAACATACACCAAAATAGGCTGATCATACGAGAATACCGTATAATAATCAAAACAAAAAAGAACTTGCAATTGTGGCAATGGCCATTCCTACACATCAAGTGTCATCTCGTATTTATTAGCTCTTGTTAGGCCTATATCAAATCTAATAGATCACACTATCCCCTTTAAAGATTACAGTATACTCTACTTAAAATGCTAGCCATCATCAGAGAGAAGAGAGAGAAGAAAACAAGAGAAAGAAGATAAAAGAAAGAAGAAAGAGATGAGAAAGAAGAAAGAGATGAGAAAGAAGTAAGAGAAGAGAAAGAAGAGAAGAGAAAAAAAGAGAAAGAAGAAAATAGAGGAGAAAAACGTGAGAGAGAAATATATGAACAACTTTTAATCTGTAGAGTCTTGATAATTCACGAAATACAAATTTGCATACTCATGGCAAGAATTTGCACCATGCCACCATTTGCCAAACTCAAAAGCTTTCTGCCGCTCCTCCTCCAATCGTCGGATCAACGGGGTAGTCAGGGAAACTTGTGGGGTATTTCCCAAATACAGTAATACCCCGCTTAATGCGGTTTCGCTTAGCGCGATTTCACGTATACGCGGTGCCTCGCCAGAGCCGAACTTTCACTTAACGCGGGTTTTTTCCACGTATACGCTCAGAGTGTCCGGCTCGAGACGCTATTTTTAAATTCGCCCCACCCGCCTGCTCCCGCCTCCGCCTGGGCAAGCCGCGCGCGGTAAGGTTGCGCAGTGCATGTCTCTGTTGCGTTATCACTGACGTCATATGACGTATCGGACTGTGATTGGCCATGCATCACTACCCCCCCTCTGCTGCTAGCTGTAATTGGCTTAAAGTATTATGACATGTCCACCCAGGGGAGGGAGGGGGGGAGGGAGGGAGGGAGGAAAGACGACGCTTGACCTAGCCGCGGCAGTTTCATCCCTCCAGGCCACCCAGTGTATACGTGAATCCATTGTTCTGTGAAATGGCTTCCGCCTGACCACCACCGCCACCAGAGAGAGACCTTTCCTTACCTGGACCCAGCCGCCCTAAGCCCAAGAAGACACGCGGTGGCCTAAGCTACGAAGTGAAATACCAGATCATTCAAGATTTGGAGAAAGGAACATGGCAAGCTGATCTCGCGCGCCAGCATGGCGTCAACGAATCTACGATTCGTACTATTAAGAAGGATGCAGCCAAGATCAAAGAGCACATGAAAATCACAAAGTCTGCAGGTGCTTCAATGATCAAGTATTGCCAGAACAGGTTGCTGGCAAAGGTGGAAAATTTACTGGTGAGTTATTTGATTCGTCAGGCGCGACGCAACATGGCGGTGGACACGCGCTCAGTGCAGGAGTACGCACGTGAACTATACGCAGCAGTGTCACATAAGCTGGGAATTGCAGAGCCCAAACCCTTCACTGCTTCCTCTGGTTGGCTGCATAGGTTTAAGAAGAGGAACAAGATCACCAACATCAACATTGGTGGTGAGGAAGCGAGTGCTGACCGTGTGGCGGCTAGAGATTTTCCTCCGTTCTTACGTGAGGTTATGGAGGAAGGACAGTACACTGACGACCAGGTGTTTAACATGGACAAATCTGGTCTTTTCTGGAAAAAGCAACCTTCCAAGACCTTCGTTGTAAAGAATGCCAGCAAGATTCGGGGCCGGAAGATGCAGAAGGAACGCATCACCGCCCTGTTTACCACCAATGCCTCCGGTACCTGTAAACCAAAGTTATCGGTGATTCACACAGCCCGCAAGCCGCACGCCTACAAGAATATGGACATGAACAAGCTTAATGTCCACTGGCTAACCGCATGTAAGGCGTGGATGTCCTCTTCTCTGTCCCTCTTCTGGTTTGACGACTGTTTTGTTCCTGACGTGAAGAAATTCTGCGAGCAACTGAATGTTCCATTCAACATTTTGTTGCTCCTTGACAACGCACCTGGACACTAGGCCCTACTTATGGATCGTCACCCCAACGTAAAAGTGGTCTTCCTTCCTCCCAACACTACGTCATTAATCCAGCCCATGGACCAGGAGTTGATCTGCAATGTGAAAGTTGCGTACTCTGCAAAGAAGTTCAAGCTCCTGAACGACTCTACCAACACCAAGGATGAGTTGCTTAAGCTGGATGACACCGACAGCGAGAGTAAAAGCGACGAGGACAAGGAACAAGAGGTGGTGACTCAAGAAGTTCTCGTCAAACAATTTTGGAAGAAGTTTAACGTCAAACAAGCTGTAGACTTCTTGGTGGAGGCATGGGATCAGCTGTCTATTGCTACGATTCGTCACGCATGGAGACGTGTTGCATGGTATGCCAGCTGAGAGGAGGAGTGAACCTGTGACTGGTGAGGTTCAGACTGTTGCAGTAGCAGTGGACCTTGCCAGAGAAGCTGCGCTCAATATTACAGCTGAAGGCTTCTCCGAGACCACCAACGAAGACATCCTAGAGGTGATCAGAGATCCTGAAGTGACTGCCGACGAGATGTTGGAAGAAGATCACGTCAGTGAAGAGGAAGAAGAAGGTGTGTCATTCTCCGAAGGACACAGTTTAAGTCATAGTGATATTAAGGGTGCCATGGAGTGTGCAGAGAAAATGAAGTCCTTCCTTTCCCGCGACAATGACGATGACCGCCATGAAGTCTTCCATACCCGGCTGGTGCAGGCTATGGAGCCGTACATCACGGTGTATCAAGACAACATTAACACTAGCTGTCAAAAAAGCATAACCGAGTTCTTTGCCCGCAACCCACCACAGTCAGCCCAAGCCAGTGATAGTGACAGAGGTAGAGACAGTGAAGATGACTTTGAGGAATTTGTCAGGGAGGCCATGACAAGTGTGGGTGACAGTGATCGTGACTCACCTGAGGGCCAGTAGCCTGCCCTCTGCCTCGGAACCAGCCTCCATCCCCGTACGCCGACCCATCTCTTCTACTAACGTAAGTGTTCAACATAACTTTTAGTTTTCCTAACCACACCTTTATTTTTCCTAACTTAACCTTTATTTTTCCTAACCTAACCTCTTCTATATTACTTGTTTTTTCATACCATCATAAAGTTAAGATAAAATTTTTACTACAACATAGTTGTGTGTCGTCAAAAAGTGGAGTTTGGGGGTCGGGCCAGTTTCTATTGGAATTAATCCCATATGTTCTGTTGTTCACTTAGCGCGGTTTTCACTTAACACGGTACCCTGTGGGTTCTAATGACCGCGTTAAGCGGGGTACTACTGTATATAATCATTGGTTATGTGAAGCAGCAGTTAAGGGGATGTTGGTTTATAGGTGTACCTGTACATACTTTAGAAGTACTTGAGCTTTTAGTGATGGATTCCGGAGGTTCAATTGTATGTTTATTTATATCTGCCAGAAACCTTCATCTACATTATAATATTTTTTCTGGATTTGTTTACTGTACTCAGAGGTTAGGGGTTATCTTGTCAGCCAGGAATGTAACCACCTGTTTCTTATATGGTGTGTCCTTTGTTTCACCATCTGAGGATTCACTAACTGAGGTGTTTTTCAGGAATATAATCCCAATGGTTGGTGATATTTTACTGTATTTCTATGGGTTTTAACTCGGAAATAAATACAGAAGTGATATCCCCGTTAGCCAAAACAATTGGTGTAGAGCACTTCTGGGAATGAGAGATTTCCAGGTAACCAGATGACTTTCTCAAACCCGGAAAAATTCCTTAACATTATCCTTATTCCATACTAATTAATGAATAACAAATAAACATTATTTTGTCGAGTTACAGTAAGAATGACAGAGGCAGGGCTGGGAGGTGGTAGATGAAACTTTTTTGGGAGTTGAGTGGTCAGTTTCACCCACCAAGGGTCTCCCCACCCCTCCTCTACCACAAGTCTTTTTATGTACAAAACTAAAATAATTTACTTGAAATACCCGTACACATATACCACTGATTTTCCGGCATCCTTGGCTCCAAAGCCTTGCTGGATTATCCATTTTGCCGGACCAACAGAGGTCAGGTAATAACAATTCAACAATACACCTCTGACCCACTAATTATACACCTCCTGTGTCTCTAAAGCACCATGGACTGCTAGAAATTGAAATTAAACTATGTGATGTTTATCACTACCATAAATTGCGGAGTATAAGTCGACATTTTAAGCTTGAAAAAATCTCTCCAAAACCAGGGGTAGACTTATACGCAAGAGTATAAAATGTGAAGCTGTACCACCTAGTGGTAAACAAGTGGAACAGCCTGCCTAACACTCGCTGTGCATCACTTAGTGTAACTCCTGCGGCCTGCTGCTAATATTTCCTACTGAAATTCATGTTTGGTAAACTTATTTAACAGAGATGACAATAAAATAGTAAATTCCAGTATAATTAAACAAACACAACACCACACCCCATTTTCAACAGCTGATGGACAGTAAACAATCGATCAGAATGCCACTAAACCCAGGAGACCAGCCAGACAACTACCCGGTACTACGATATGGGTGCCATCTGCGCAATTTATGATAGCGCTATAGTAGATTGTGAGTTCACATAAACTACAGGGGTAATGACAGTTTAATGATACATAATGGCAGTTTATTGAATATATAGGTACTCCTCGACTTACGACCTACTTGATTTACGGCCACCCGGACATACGACCGCCTCAGTCGTATAAAATATTTTTCAAGTAATTATTAGATGTTTTAATTGCCTGTATGTTGGCCTGGCGAATTGGCTATGAATTAACATACCAAGGTAGCATTGCTGATCGTCGCATTCGAGCTATATCACAAAAACTGGATTTTAGAAAAAAACGGCTTTTCTAGCACCGACGTGAGTGATCGCGCTGTGTACTGACAAAATTTTTGTTTGTAATTCCCTTTAAAATGGCTGGCAAGCATAAAAGTGAGAATTCTCATGTTGCTGAGAAGAAAAAAGAGACACCAATTTTAGAATTTCTATGTATTATTTTCGCATTTTCAACTTACGACCTGGTCGTCGGGACAGAACCCTGTCGTAAGTCGAGGAGAGACTGTACACACAATGACACCATAATTAAAACCTTAACTCTAAGATAAAGAGTTAAAACTTTAACTTCAAGATTAATTTTACTTCAAAGTTATATTTTATTGACAATAAAAGCATGTATGATCATATTTTAAAATCTTTCAAAGTCTGTTGGCTGTTCATCGTCTAACATAAAGAGGTCTGCATATGGGTCCGAATCACTGGAACTTCCGACTTCGTCTTCATTATATTTGCTGTCATCCTCCTCCTCGTCACTGTCTAGCCACAACAAATCATCTTCTTCCCCATCCATTACACTTGAAATCCCACATTTCTTGAAGGATTTTACGACAGTTTCTACACGAACAGCTTCCCAAGATTTTATTACAAATTCGCACAACACATCCAGTGGTGGAGCACGCATATTACCCCCTTCGTTAATGACTTTTCTCCCTCAACCATCCATTTATTCCACTCTGAACGAATATTGTCTTTAAATGGCTTATTTAGGCATACATCAAGTGGTTGAAGCACAGACGTTAACCCCCTGGTATTACTGCAGTTACAATGTTGTTTTGGTGTAGATGTTTCTTGACCTTATCTGTTAAATGGGCTCTGAACATGTCCCAAACCAACAAGCTCCTTTGCTTGCGTAATGCACCAGGCCGCCTACTCCACACATTGTTAAACCATAAATGAACTCCAGCTTTGTCCATCCATCCCTTCTCATGGACATGAACCAAAACACCTGAAGGGAACTTTATATTTGGCATTGCCTTTCTTTTAAATATAACCATTGGTTTTAATTTAGTTCCATCTGCAAGGCAGGTTAATACAACAGTGAAATTCGTCTTTTCGTGACCAGTACTTTTTATCAGAATATTTTTTTTGCCTTTGGTGTCAACAGGGTTTATCGCTAAGCATATTGAAAAAAACAAGGTGTTTCATCCATATTACCAATCTGACACTATGGGTAGTTGTGTTCTTTCCTCAGTCCAATGACATATCTATGGAAATTTATAATTTTGTCCTCGATTTCAGCTGGGAGTTTCTGTGCAATTTTAGTTTTCTGCCGCAAAACAAGATTTTTCCTCTTCATGTAGTGACTACACCAGTTCGCAGTTGCTTTAAAATTTTTCCTTTCATCTGGGTGTGTTTTGGCCCACTTAAGTGCATGGGTGCATTTGTCAGTTCGGGTTACTGTATAGCCATCTTAACGGGTTTCATTGACCCAACCTTCTAAATAATTTTCTAGTTCATGGGGGGAGTTAACACTTGCTCAAGGATTATAAATGAATGAGTTTAGTTTTTCCCTTATGAAATGTCACTGCTATGACTTAAGAAAATATAACTTGCATTGCTGAAATTCTTGTAAGACGGCGATTAATTTGAGTATAAACATCCCTTATTTTGCACCAGACATAATAATTTGAGTAATTAACTTAATAAATTTGAAACACACACACACACACACACACACACACACACACACACACACACACTACTACTACTACTACCTGTACTACTATTTTGCTGTCACTAGGAATCGAGTACAGTATTACCCCGCTTTAAGCGTTTTTTTTTTTACGCGTTTCCACGTTTTCGCAGTACCCTGCCAGACCCGGAATGCTCACTTTACGCGGTGAATGTACTCTTTTACGAGGAGAGCGGCTGGCGGTCATCTCACGCCGCGCCATTTATGGATTCAAACCTCCCGCCATCTCTCCTACTATCCTGCCATGTTGGGTAAGCGGCGCGAGTAGGTTGCGCAGTGTATGTCTTTGTTGCGTTATTGGTGACGTTATATGACGTATCGGACTGTGATTGGGCCAAGCATCCTTACCTCCCTCACCTGCTAGCTGTGATTGGTTTAATGTAATATGACGTGCCCCGCCGTGGGAGCGTTGAAGCCTGTTGACCTACCCGCGTCAGTTACACCCCTACCATGTATATCGGTATCTATTGTTCCATAAGAATGGTTGCCACCGGACCACCACCACCACCACAAAGAAACCTTGCATTACCTGGACCCAGCCACCCTAAGCCAAAGAAGATACAACGTGCCCTAAGCTACGAAATTAAATACAAGATCATCCAAGAGTCGGAGAAAAGGAACAAGACAGGTTGATTTGGCGCGCCAGCATGGTGTGAACAAATCTACGATCCGGACAATCAAGAAGGATGCAGCCAAGATAAAAGAACACATGAACATCACAAGTCTACAGGTGCTTCTATGATCAAGTATTGCCACAACCAGGTGCTTCTCAAGACGGAGAAATTACTTGTGAGCTACATGGCGGTGGACACGCGCTCAGTTAAGGAGTACGCACGTGAACTGTATGCAGCAGTGTCACGTAAGATGGGAATTGCAGAGCCCAAACCCTTCAATGCTTCCTCTAGGTGGTTGCAGAGGTTTAAGAAGAGGAACAAGATCACCAACATTAACATTGGTGGTGATGAAGCTAGTGCTGACCGTGTGGCGGCTAGGGATTTTCCTCTCTTCTTACGTGAGATTATGGAGGAAGGACAGTACACCGACGACCAGGTGTTCAACATGGACGAATCTGGTCTTTTTTGGAAAAAGCTACCTTCCAAGTCCTTTGTTGTCAAGTCTGCCAGCAAGTGTCGGGGCTGCAAGTTGCAGAAGGAGCACATCACCATCCTGTTTACCACCAATGCCTCCGGTACCTGTAAGCTCAAGTTATAGGTGATCCACACAGCACACAAGCCGCATGCCTACAAGAACATGGACATGACCAAGCTGAATGTCCACTGGCTGACCACACGTAAGGCGTGGATGTTCTCTACTCTGTCCCTCTCCTGGTTTGATGACTGTTTCGTTCCCGACGTGAAGAAATTCTGTGAGCAACAGAATGTTCAATTCAATGATTTTGTTGCGGCTTGACAACGGACCAGGACATCGCCCCTACTGTTGGATCGTCACCCCAACGTAAAAGTGGTCTTCCTTCCTCCCAACACTACGTCATTAATCCAGCCCATGGACCAAGAATTAATCTGCAATGTGAAAGCTGCATTCTCTGCAAAGAAGTTTAAGCTCCTGAACGACTATACCAACACCAAGGATGAGTTGCGCAACCTGAGTGACACCGATAGCAAGAGCGAAGAGGACGACGAACAACAGTCGGCAGAGCAAGAAGTACTTGTGAAACACTTTGGAGAAAATTCAACGTCAAAGCTGTGGACTTCTTGGTGGAGGCATGGGACCAGCTGTCTGTAGCCTTAACAGCGGTTCGTCACGCATGAAGACATGTGTTGCAAGGTATCCCAGGTGGAGGCAGGTCAATCTGTGGCTGGTGAGGTTCAGACTGTTGCAATGTAGTGGACCTTGCCAGAGAAGCTGCGCAGAGTGTTACACAGCTAAAAGGCTTCTCCGAGACCACCAACGATGACAATATGGAGGTGATAAGGGATCCTGATGTGAATGCCCGGCGAGATGTTAGATGATGATGGCGTCAGTGAAGAAGGCAGGTGGTGCGTATCAAAGAAGAAGCATGAAGTTATCGCATGGTAATGTAGGGGTGCCATCGAGGTGTAGAGAAACTGAAGCTCCCCTCCCTTTCGGCGACCCTGACGTAGCCGATTATAGAGTCTTCACTACCCAGCTGTTGCAGATTGGACCCCCATCCAAAGATTGTATCACGACAACATCAACACTAGCCGTCAACAAAGCATTACGAGTTCTTAGCCGCAACCACCACAGCCAGCCCAAGCCAGTGAGTAGTGACAGAGACAGTGATGGTGACTTTGAGGGATTTGTCAGGAGGAGGCCTGATAATTCGTGGATGAGCAGTAGTATTGTGGCTCACCTGAGGGCCAGTATTGCCACTCTGCCTCGGAACCAGCCTCCATTCCGTGCGCCCGACCCATCTACTACTAACGTAAAGTGTTAAACATAACCTTGATTTTTCTAACCCTAACCTACAGTATATTATTCTCTTATTGATTGTTCTCTTCTATATTATGATGGTGTGTGTGTATACCATCATAAGTTAAGATGTTTATTTTACTAGCGTGCTTATTATTGTTACGGGAAAAAAGTGAGTTTGGAATTGCGACCCATCTCGATTTCAATTAATCCATATGTTCAGTTGTTCACTTTACACGTTTCCCCCTTCATGAGCCTCCGTGGGTTCAATTGACCACATAAGCGAGGTTTCACTGTATGACGATCATCCAGCTGATATAATGGTATGAATTATTAAGTTTGTCACCTAGGTTGGTGGTTTCGCGTTGACCAAAGAGGCGATATACTGGACCACAGAGGTCATCCCCGTCGTTGTGCATGTGAAGCTGCACCTAGTGCAGGAGGGAGGGGGGTGGCAGCGTCTTTCCGGCATTGGTACTTGTCTGCCTCGGTTTGCAGTCGGGTTAACTCAAAAGTATTCACACCTTCTCGTGTGGTGCTCCTCCAAGCATTATGATGTGGAGTAATCAACTCTCAGATGAGGGGATGGTTGTCACTTTTTCAGGTTTGTCTTAAGACTATCCTTATACCTATTCAGCTGCCCACCGGCATTACATTTACTATTCATTAGGTGACTGTCAAGTAGCTGCTCTGGCAGTCTAGTGTGTAAACCATGTAGGTAACATGGCCAGTCCAGTGTATTTGTTCATGAATAATGGTAGCCTCGATGCTCTTACAATTGGTGTCAGCAAGAATACAGTGGTCCCTTGGTTAACGAACACAATTCGTTCCAGAGGGTCATTCATTAACCGAAAATTTTGTTAACCGAATCCATTGTTTCAATGGGATATTGGGTAATTGGTTCCAGCTCACTGAAAAGTATATACAAGTAAAAAAAAAAATGCAGTAAAGTACACTTACTTTTGAGTGTGTGTAGAAGGTTCCTGGTTGATGATGATGATGATGGGAATTAGAAGTGAGGTGGAGGAGAAGGTTTCCTTTGAGAAGGAGGTGGGGGTGGAGAAGGAGAAAGAGAAGGAAGTGGGGATGGAGAAAATCACCTTTCAGTGGACACATGCTTGATGCCATCATTTCACCAATAAAATTTAAGTTCACTAGGTGTAATTCAAGATATTTTCTTTAAATCAACACTGCACTCGCTATATATTATCAATATGTTAACTAAATTTCAGAATGACCAATAATTTCAATAAAAATACAAAATTATTCAAGACACCAACAAAATAGATGTTCCTCACTGTTTTCAAAGCCCAACTGGCACTTGTGGCTGAGTCAAGCTGCTGATGGCGCACCAAAAGATAGTTCCCTGTACAGTGATCCCTCGGTCAACAAATGCCTCGGTTAACAAATTTAGGTTAACAATTACCTTCCATAAGAATATTCAATTGGTTAGCGAAAAAATATTAGGTTAACGAATTCATACAATTCTTCTCAACATGTTTAAACTTGTTCACCAGCTGGAATATTAGTACACCAATACAGTAGCTAACCATTAATGTTAAAGAAAAAAAAGTGAGACTTCTTGGCGTATGTAAGTAGGCTGTAAACATATCAATCATTACTCTACATAAGAATATGAAAGCAACACTTATTTACTGTTCATCCATATATTGAAGGGTTAAATGTTGTACTCTGTACTGTATAGACAAACAGAGAGCGAACTGCCAGATGTAAACAAACCTTAATTCTCAAGGATTTTTTTTTTTTTTTTTTGCAGAATTAGCCCACCGGGCACAGGTCCTGACCCGTGACCAGAACCTGAAGAGACGAAAATGCAGTCTCAATAAAATAAAATAATAATAATAATAATAATAATAATAATAATAATAATAATAATAATAATAATAATAATTATTCATATAAGAAAAAAAAAAAGAAAAAAATGCTGCTTATCTACCTATTGGACAACTAAATCGTTCGGATAAACAGAATGCGGACTAGAAATACAATATATATATATATATATATATATATATATATATATATATATATATATATATATATATATATATATATATATATATATATATATATATATATATATATATATATATATATATATATATATATATATATATATATATATATATATATATATATATATATATATATATATATATATATATATATATATATATATATATATATATATATATATATATATATATATATATATATATATATATATATATATATATATATATATATATATATATATATATATATATATATATATATATATATATATATATATATACAGTATTACCCGCTTAGCGGTTTCATAGCGCGTCTTACCGTATTACCAATTGCCTGTAAACCGAACTTTTAGATTACCCCCACCCCCCCTGCCTGACTGCCTGTTTTAGCTCATAAAATTCATACAAATTACCGGCAGAATATAATTTACATTGCTGGAATTCTTACAATATGATGATCATTTTGAATATAAACATCATAGATTTTGCATTAAGACATACAAATTTTAGATATAATGTTTACTCTGAGTAAATATGTTATTTTTTGTGCAAAATATATGACATTTGTATTCAAAATATTCACTGGCTTACAAGGAATCCAGCAATGTCAATTATATTATCTAACTTTAGTTTGGGCATTATTTATTACTAAAAAGGTAAATATTCTGGTTTCCCACACATCTGGTAAGGGGCGGTTGATGGAGTTGGGGCCGACCGACCATCTGTTACCGTGTGAAAGAATATTTTTTTTTTTATTAACGAAGATATTTGTTTTAGCTCATAAAATTCATACCAATTATCCGGTCAGAATATAATTTACATTGCTGGAATTC
The DNA here is from genome assembly GCF_018991925.1 of Homarus americanus. Lineage (NCBI taxonomy): Eukaryota > Metazoa > Arthropoda > Malacostraca > Decapoda > Nephropidae > Homarus > Homarus americanus. The sequence goes on along the minus strand of NW_024723838.1, from coordinate 156,708 downwards.
TTATAATTTTGATGATCATTTTGAATATAAACATCCATAGATTTTTGTATTAAACATACAAATTTTAGATCTAATTTTTTACTCTGAGTAAATATATGTTATCTTTTGTGCAAAATATATGACATTTATATTCAAAATATTCCTAGTCTTACAAGAATCCAGCAATGTCAATTATATTATCCTAACTTATCTGAGGTATTATTTAATACTAAATGTTAAAATTTAGTTTTTCAACATCTCTTGAAGGAGCGGATTGGTGGGGGTGGGGAGGGTTGGGGCTGACGCTTGCAGTTGGAAGGGGAGAGCAAAGTGGGGTACTTTGATTGACAGATAGTGTGTGAAGAATATTTTTTTTTTTAACTGAAGATATTTGTTTTAGCTCATAAAATTCATACAAATTACCCGGCAGAATATAATTTACATTGCTGGAATTCTTACAATTTGGTGATCATTTTGAATATAAACATCATAGATTTTGCATTAGACATACAAATTTTAGATATAATGTTTACTCTGGTAAATATGTTATTTTTTTACAAAATATATGACATTTATATTCAAAATACCTGATCTTACAAAAAATCCAGCAATGTCATTGTATTATCCTAACTTTAGTTTGAGGTATTATTTATTAAAATTTAGTGGTTTTCCTCAAAAATTTCTCAGGGGAAGAAGAGCCAGCAGTGTATGTATGAGAAGAGAGTTGAGTCCATTATTTGAATGGACATTAACTTAGCGACTGTATTTCTCTATTTCTCTTAAGTATTAATTGTGTGCATGTACCATCATAAAATTAAGATGTTATTTTACTAGAACATAGGTATTATCTAGGAAAAGTGGGTTGGGGTTGAACCAGTTTCTATTGAATTAATCCATATGTTCTATTCATAGTAGCGGTTCTTAACACAGTACCCTGTGGAGTTTATTAGCGTTAGCGAGAACTACTGAATAATATATATATATATATATATATATATATATATATATATATATATATATATATATATATATATATATATATATATATATATATATATATATATATATATATATATATATATACCCACTTGGTCAGGTGAACCAGAGGTAGCGTTAAAGTGAGCATGATTTAAGTGAGTAAGTAAAACATGATACAATGCATGAGATTAATGTCCACTCATCAGACTCTACCAATGCAACCAGCTAACAGATGGTCATTAGGTCCTCCCTCCCCCCCCACCCCACCAACCGTCCCAAAGGAGATGTGTGGGATAACCTCAAACTAAAGTTAGGAAAATATAATTGACATTGCTGGATTCATGTAAGACCAAATCTTGAATTGTCATTTATTTTATAAAAAACCAACTTACTATCTGTCAACCAGCAGTCCCAACCCTCCCCCCCACCCCCCACCAACCGTCCCAAGGAGATGTGTGGGATAACCACTAAATTTTAATAAATAATACCTCAAACTAAAGTTAGGATAATATAATTGACATTGCTGGATTCCTTGTAAGACCAGGAATATTTTGAATATAAATGTCATATATTTTGGACAAAAGATACCATACTTACTCAGATTAAACATTTTATCTAAAAATTGTATGTTTAATGCAAAAAATATGTTGTTTATATTCAAAATGATCACCAAATTATAAGAATTCCAGCAATGTAAACTATATTCTGGCTGGGTAATTTGTATGAATTTTATGAGCTAAAACAGGCAGTCAGGCAGGGTGGCGGGTGGGGGGTGGTGCGAATCTAAAAATAGCTCTCGAGCCGGACACTCACCGCGTTGCTGTGGAAAAATCCGCGTTAAGTGAAAGTTCAGCTTTGGCAAGGCACCGCGTATATGCGAAAACGCGTTAAGTGAAAGCGCGTTAAGCCGGGTAATACTGTATATATATATATATATATATATATATATATATATATATATATATATATATATATATATATATATATATATATATATATATATATATATATATATATATATATATATATATATATATATATATATATATATATATATATACACACACACACACACACACACACACACACAGTGAACCCTCACTTTACGCGGTTAATTCAACCCACAGGGTACCGCAGAAAGTGAACAACATAACATATGGGATTAATTGAAATAGAGACCGGGCCGACCCCCAAACTCCACTTTTTCAGACACAATACCTACGTTGTAGTAAAAATAACTTCTTAATTTTATTATGGTATGCACACACAATTAATAATTAAGAGAAATATCAATAGTATTAGGTTTTTTAAAACTTACATTAGTAGAAAATATGGCTGGGCACACGGGGATGGGGGGTTGGTTCCGAGACAGAGGGCAGATTATTGGCCCTCACCTGTATCACTTGTATCAATTGTATCACTATCCACCACAGAGGCTTGCAGGGCCTCTTTGTCAAACCCCTCAAAGTCCATATAAGTCCATATCCTCACTATAATTATCACTATCACTGACTTGGGCCGGCTGTGGTGGGTGGAAAGTGAAGAACTCGGTAATGTTTTGATGACTGGGCGACCTTGTGCGCACCCTGCTCGCGCCGCTTACACAACATGGCGGGAGAGATGGCGGGAGGTTTGGATGCAAAAATGGCACGGCTCCCCAGCCGCTCTCCGCGTAAAGGGGTACACGCACCGCGGAATGTGAGCATTCCGGTTTCGGCAGGGTACCGCGGTTAATGTAATCCACAGGGTACCGCGTAAAGTGAATAACATAACATATGGGATTAAATGAAATAGAGACCAGCTGACCCCCAAACTCCACTTTTTCCAACACAATACCTATGTTATAGTAAAAATAACATCTTAATTTTATGATGGTACATGCACACGATTAATACTTAAGAGAAATAGAGAAATACAGTCGCCAAGTTAATGTCCATTCAAATAATGGACACGACTCCCTCCCCCCTCTTCTCACACTACACTGCTGGCTTTTCCCTCTGAGAAATTTTGGGGGGAAAACCAGATATAGTAATAAATAATACCTCAAACTAAAGTTAGGATAATATAATTGACATTGCTGGATTCCTTGTAAGACCAGGAATATTTTGAATATAAATGTCATATATTTTTCACAAAAGATAACATATTTACTCAGATTAAACATTTTATCTAAAATTTGTATGTCTAATGCAAAATATGTGATGTTTATATTCAAAATGATCACCAAATTGTAAGAATTCCAGCAATGTAAATTATATTGTGACCGGGTAATTTGTATGAATTTTATGAGCTAAAACAAATATCTTCAGTTAATAAAAAAAAAAATATTCTTCACGACACTATCTGTCAATCAAAGTACCCCACCTTGCCTCCCCCCCTCTTCCAACCGTGCGGTCAGTCCCAACCCTCCCCGCCACCCCCCACCAATCCTCCCTTCAAGAGAAGAGTGGGTGAAAAAAATAAATTTTAACATTTTGTATTAAATAATACCTCAGATTAAAGTTAGGATAATATAATTGACATTGCTGGATTCCTTGTAAGACCAGGAATATTTTGAATATAAACGTCATGTATTTTGCACAAAAGATAACATACTTACTCAGAGTGAACATTTTATCTAAAAATTTTATGTCTAATGCAAAATATATGATGTTTATATTCAAAATGATCATCAAATTGTAAGAATTCCAGCAATGTAAATTATATTCTGGCCGGGTAATTTGTATGAATTTTATGAGCTAAAATAAAAATCTTCAGTTAATAAAAAAAAAAATATTCTTCACACGGTAACAGATGGTCGGTCGCCGGTCCCTCCCTCCCTCCCCCCACCCCCCACCAACGTCCCTACTAGATAAATGTGTGGGAATACCAGACTGTTTACCTTTTTAGTAATAAATAATAAATCAGACTAAAGTTAGGATAATATAATTGACATTGCTGGATTCCTTGTAAGACCAGGAATATTTTGAATATAAATATCATATATTTTGCACAAAAGATAACATATTTACTCAAGAGTAAACATTATATCTCAAATTTGTATGTCTAATGCAAAATCTATGATGTTTATATTCAAAATGATCATCAAATTGTAAGAATTCCAGCAATGTAAATTATATTCTGGCTGGATAATTTGTATGAATTTTATGAGCTAAATAAAAAAACTATACTTCACCGTGTAAAGGGGTACACCCACCGCGGAATGTGAGCATCCTGGGTTCTGGCAGGGCACCGTGTAAACGTGGAAACGCGGAATGTGGGACCGCGTAAAGTGAGGGTTGACTGTATATATATATATATATATATATATATGTATGTATATATATATATATATATATATATATATATATATATATATATATATATATATATATACAGTATATATAATATATATATATATATATATATATATATATATATATATATATATATATATATATATATATATATATATATATATATATATATATACCAAATGAAATCACTGTAGAGTGCGCATGATCGTTATATGCACTGATAACCACAAGGAATGAAGAAAACCCTTGAGAGTTCAGTCTAACACTCACCCTGAAGATGTATGAATTACAGCGCTTAGAACTTAAATGATATTTGCACCTTACATGATTGTCAGCATATATATATATACATATATATATATATATATATATATATATATATATATATATATATATATATATATATATATATATATATATATATATATATATATATATATATATATATATATATATATATATATATATATATATATATATATATATACATATAGGTAGTCCATGACTTACGACTGCATGGACTTACGTCCATCGGTACTTACTACCTGCTCTGACCTTATGACCGTCGGGACATACAACCGCGGCAGTCGTGACCAAAAATATTTTCAAATGACGAGCGCATTTTCTATACCGAAACGTTTCTGTCCCGGACGAAAGCGTGGTGCGGCTGGGTCGCCGCATGGGTACACTCACTCAGTGGAGCGCTTAGTTGGTGTTTGGTTATCGTATCTTATATACTGATCGCTCTATGAACTTTCGTTATTATCGTATATAAGTGCGTTTATAATGACTGGAAAGTGTAAAAGTGAGAGTGCTGGTGGTGCTCCAAAGAAAACGAGACAGGCAATTACTTTTGAGATGAAAATGAAAATAATAACTCAGCATGAGAATGAAAAGACTGTAGCAACAATCTCACGTGACCTAGGTTTCTCACACTCGACCATATCCACTATTCTGAAGGACAAGGAACGTATTTGTGATGTAGTGAAAGGAACAACACCAATAAAGGAAACTATAATTTCAAAGAAAAGACAAGGTCCTATTCACAATATGGAAAAATTATTGGTGATATGGATAGAAGACCAGATACAGAAGCGTGTACCCTTAAGCCTTCTAACCAAACAGGCTAAAGCAAGAAGCCTGTTCCACAGCCTGAAGGAGCAGACAGGAGATGAATATGATCAAACATTTACAGGAAGTCATGGGTGGTTTGATAGATTGAAGAAACGCTACAGTCTACACAATGTTAAGGTGAGTGGAGAGGCAGCTAGTGCCGATGTTGGTGCTGCCGAAGCTTTTATGGAGGAGTTAGATGAAGTGAATGTGAAAGGGAATTATTTGCCTACCTGAGCAAATATTCAAAGTGGATGAGACTGGATTATTGTGGAAGCGCATGCCTGAGTGGACATACATCCACAAAGAGGCGAAAACAATGCCAGGATTCAAGGCATTCAAGGACAGAATTACACTTCTGTTGGGGGGGAATGTTGCTGGTTTCAAGCTAAAGCCCTTCATGATCTATCATTCAGAGAACCCAGGGCTTTTAAACATGTCAGCAAGCACACACTGCCAGTGTTTTATCGCAGTAATAAGAAAGCCTGGATGACCTTAGCACTGTTTGAGGATTGGTTCAAGACTTGTTTCATTCCACGAGCCAAGGAGTATTGTCTGCAAAAACGGATTCCATTCAAGATTTTGCTGATTTTGGATAATGCTACGGGACACCCACCACACCTGGACGACATGCACCCTGATGTTATGGTAGTCTACATTCCACTTAACACTACCTCTATCATCCAACCCATGGATCAAGGTGCTACTGGTGCCTTTAAAGAGTATTATTTACGCACGACCTTTGCTCAGGCTGTTGCTGCTACTGATGGTGAGAAAACGCTCAGAGAGTTTTGGAAGGAGTACAACATTTTGTCATGTATAAAGAACATTAGTACAGCATGGGATCAGGTTACAAAACATTGCATGAATGGAATATGGAAGAAAATCTGAACTGTTCATATCAAATTTCTGGTTCTGGGATTGTCCCAGTTGCAATTGGGGTTGCAATTTCAAATTCTGTGTCACTACTAAGAAATAACAAAGTCCCTGGTGCACTCTAAGATTAAGAGAAAATGGACGACTCAGGAGTGCTGAAGTGAGAGAAAACGGACTCCTATGACGGGGCACTCAAATGAACATACACATAGCTGTATAATGCAATATTAACCCCTAAATCGGTTAATTCGGACAATCGGCTAAAACGGATACCCTTCCCCCCCTATTAGTCCGTTTTAACGAGGGTCGACTTATATATATATATATATATATATATATATATATATATATATATATATATATATATATATATATATATATATATATATATATATATATATATATATATATATATATATATATATATATATATATATATATATATATATATATATATATATATATATATATATATATATATATATATATATATATATATATATATATATATATATATATATATATATATATATATATACAGTTGTACCCCACTTAACGCGGTCAATAGAACCCAGAGGGTCCCGCGTTAAGTGAAATCCGCGTTAAGTGAACAACAGAACATATGGGATTAATTCCAATAGAAACCAGCCCGACCCCCAAACTCCACTTTTTGAAGACACATAACTATGTTGTAGTAAAAATAACATCTTAATTTTATGATGGTACATGCACACAATTATTACTTAAGAGAAATAGAGAAATACAGTGTAAAGTTAATGTCCATTCAAATAATGGACTAAACTCCTCCCCCTCTCCTGCCAGCTCTTCCCACTCTCAAGAGAGAAATTTTTGGGGAAAAACCACTAAATTTTAATAAATAATACTACCTCAAATAAAGTTAGGATAATACAATTGACACATTGCTGGATTCATGTAAGACCAGGAATATTTTGAATAAATGTCATATATTTTGCACAAAAGATAACATAGTTACCTGAGAAAATTTTTTTATCAAAATTTGTATGTTTAATGCAAAATATGATGTTTATATTCAAAATAAATCACCAAATTATAAATTCCTTATTGAAATTCTATTCTGACGGGTAATTTGTATGAATTTTATGAGCTAAAACAAATATCTTCAGTTAATAAAAAAAAAAAAATAATCTTCACGACACTATCTGTCAATCAAAGTACCCCACATTGCCTCCCCCCTCTTCCAACCGCGCGGTCAGTCCCAACCCTCCCCCCCACCAATCCTCCCTTCCAGAGTTTTTAACATTTAGTATTAAATAATACCTCAGATTAAAGTTAGGATAATATAATTGACATTGCTGGATTCCTTGTAAGACCAGGAATATTTTGAATATAAATGTCATATTTTGCACAAAAGATAAGTTAATTTGAGAAAAATTTTTATCTAAAATTTGTATGTCTAATGCAAAATATATGATGTTTATATTCGAAATGATCATCAAATTATAAGAATTCCAGCAATGTAAATTATATTCAGACCGGGTAATTTGTATGAATTTTATGAGCTAAAACAAATATCTTCAGTTAATAAAAAAAAAAATAATTCTTCACGGGGTAACAGATGGTCGGTCGGTCCCTCCCTCCCCCCCACCACCCGTCCCAAGGAGATGTGTGGGATAACCACTAAATTTTAATAAATAATACCTCAAACTAAAGTTAGGATAATATAATTGACATTGCTGGATTCCTTGTAAGACCAGGAATATTTTGAATATAAATGTCATATTTTGTACAAAAGATAACATAGTTACTCTGAGAAAAATTTTTATCTAAAATTTGTATGTCTAATGCAAAATATATGATGTTTATATTCAAAATGATCACCAAATTATAAGAATTCCAGCAATGTAAATTATATTCTGGCCGGGTAATTGGTATGAATTTTATGAGCTAAAACAAATATCTTCAGTTAATAAAAAAAAAAATAATTCTTCACAGGGTAACAGATGGTCGGTCGGTCCCTCCCTCCCCCCACCCCCCACCAACCGTCCCAAGGAGATGTGTGGGATAACCACTAAATTTTAATAAAAAATACCTCAAACTAAAGTTAGGATAATATAATTGACATTGCTGGATTCCTTGTAAGACCAGGAATATTTTGAATATAAATGTCATTTCTGTGATGCCACCGAACGGAATGCTTACTTTCCACGGTGCGCGTACCCCTTTACACGGAGAGCAGCTGGCGGTCCTCTCGCACCGCGCCATTTTTGGATCCAAACCTCCCGCCATCTCTCCCGCCCTCCGCCATGTTGTGTAAGCGGCGCGAGTAGGTTGCGCAGTGTATGTCTTTGTTGCGTTATCAGTGACGTCATATGACGTAGTGGACTGTGATTGGGCAAGGCATCCTTACCTCCCTCCCTGCTATCTGTGATTGGTTTAATGTAGTACTATGACGTGCCCCGCCGCGGGAGCGTTTAAGCCCCTTGACCTACCGCGTCAGTTACACCCCGCCCGGCTACACCGTGCATTTCGGTATCCATTGTTCCATAAGAATGGCTTCCACCGGACCACCACCACCACCACAAAGAAACCTTGCATTAGCTGGACCCAGTCGCCCTAAGCCAAAGAAGACACGACGTTCCTTAAGCTACGAAATAAAATATAAGATCATACAAGAGTTGGAGAAAGGAACAAGGCAGGTTGATCTCGCGCGCCAGCATGGTGTTAACGAATCAACTATCAGGACAATTAAGAAGGATGCAGCCAAGATAAAGGAGCACATGAACATCACAAAGTCTACAGGTGCTTCTATGATCAAGTATTTCCACAACCAGGTGCTTCTCAAGACGGAAAAATTACTTGTGAGCTACTTGGTGCGTCAGGCGCGACGGAACATGGCGGTGGACACGCTCTCAGTTAAGGAGTACGCACGTGAACTGTATGCTGCAGTGTCACGAAAGATGGGAATTACAGAGCCCAAACCCTTTAATGCTTCTTCTGGGTGGTTACAGATGTTTAAGAAGAGGAACAAGATCACCAATATCAACATTGGTGGTGAAGAAGCTAGTGCTGACCGTGTTGGGGCTAAGGAATTTCCTCCGTTTTTACGCGAGATTATGGAGGAAGGACAGTACACCGACGACCAGGTATTTAACATGGACGAATATGGTCTTTTTTGGAAAAAGCTACCTTCCAAGACCTTCGTTGTGAAGAATGACAAGCAAGTGTCGGGGCCGGAAGTTGCAGAAGGAGCGCATCACCGTCCTGTTTACCACCAATGCCTCCGGTACATTTAAGCTCAAGTTATCGGTGATCCACACAGCACGCAAGCCGCACGCCTACAAGAGCATGGACATGACCAAGCTAAATGTCCTCTGGCTGACCGCACCTAAGGCGTGGATGTTCTCTACACTGTCCCTCTCCTGGTTTGATGACTGTTTCGTTCCCAATGTGAAGAAATTCTGTGAGCAAGAGAATAAGCCATTCAAGATTTTGTTGCTGCTTGACAACGCACCAGGACACTCGCCCCTACTGTTAGATCGTCACCCCAACGTAAAAGTGGTCTTCCTTCCTCCCAACACTACGTCTATAATACAGCCCATGGACCAAATAATTGATCTGAAATGTAAAAGCTGCATTCTCTGCAAAAAAAATTCAACCTCCTGAACGACTACACCAACACCAAGGAAGAGTTGCGTAACCTGAGTGACACCAACACCGATAGCAAGAGCAAAGACGACGAGGATCAACAGTTGGCAGAGCAAGAAGTACTTTTGAAACAATTATGGAGAACATTCAACGTCAAGAAAGCTGTGGACTTCTTGGTGGAGGCATGGGATCAGCTGTCTGTAGCAACTGTTTGTCACGCATGGAGACATGTGTTGCAAGGCATTCCGGGTGTTAGGCAGAGTAAATCTGTGACTGGTGAGGTTCAGACTGTTGCAGTAGCAGTGGACCTTGCCAGAGAAGCTGCGCAGAGTGTTACACCTGCAGGCTTCTCCGAGACCACCAACGACGACATCCTGGAGGTGAAAAGGGATCCTGATATGACTACCGACGAGATGGTAGATGATGATGACGTCAGTGAAGAGGCAGGTGGTGCGTCATCCCAAGAAGAACGCCGCTTATCCCATAGTAATGTAAGGGGTGCCATCGAGTGTATTGAGAAAATCAAGCTCCTCCTTTCCGACGACCCTGACGCAAACAGGTATGAAATCTTCACTACCCAGCTGTTGCAGACTATGGAGCCCTACATCAAGGTTTATCACGACAACATAAACACCAGCCGTCAGCAAAGCACAACAGAGTTCTTCGCCCGCAACCCACCACAGCCAGCCCAAGCCAGTGATAGTGACAGAGGTGGAGACAGTGATGATGACTTTGAGGGATTTGTCAGGGAGGCACTAGTAAGTGTGGATGACACCGATGAAGACTCACCTGAGGGCCAGTAGCCTGCCCTCTGCCTCGGAACCAGCCTCCATTCCCCTACGCCGACCCATCTCTTCTACTAACATAAGTGTTAACCCCAACCTTGTTCTTTTCTAACCTAACCATCAGTTTATTATTCTCTTATTGATTGTTCCCTTCTATATTAAGTGTGGGTGAATACCACCATAAAGTTAAGATGATATTTTTAGTAAAACGTACGTATTGTGTCGGGAAAAAGTGGAGTTTGGGGGTCGGCCCGGTCTCTATTTCAATTAATCCCATATGTTATGTTTGCTCACTTTACACGTTTCTCACTTTACGGGGGCCGCCATGGGTTCAATTAACCGCGTAAAGTGAAGGTTCATTGTGTGTGTGTGTGTGTATATATATATATATATATATATATATATATATATATATATATATATATATATATATATATATATATATATATATATATATATATATATATATATATATATATATATACACACACAGTATATATATATATATATGCAAATGAATCACTGTAGGTGCGCGTGATCCAGATCTATGCTGATAACCACAAGGAAAAAGAAAACATGAAGTTCCCAAGCGCTTTCGTGTAATTCACATCTTCAGGGGTGAGTACAAACTAGTGATTGCGCTGTGTACTGACAAAATTTTCGTTTGTAATTCCCTTTAAAATAGCTGGCAAGCATAAAAGTGAGAGTTCTCGTGGTGCTGAGAAGAAAAGGACAACCAGAAATTTATGTAAATCTACCCAAAGATACAGTTGAAAAAATTTTACATTATTAAAATTTACTATGTACTAAAATTTTTATCTCATGCAAAATATATGATGTTTATATTCAAATTAATAACTATCTTACAAGAATTCCAGCAATGTAAATTATATTTTCCCCGGTCACTTCTATGACAGTTTATAAGCAAAAAACAAAAACTCAATCTAAAGAACATAAATAAACAAATAAATACTTCACTAGACCTTCAGCGCTAACCGTCAAACATGTCCCTCCTTCCCTCCCCTCCGAGCGAGGGTTTGGTGGTTATACAGTAGGCTTTAAGTTTTTATCTTATATAATATCACAGACTAAAGTTAGGAGAATATAATTTGCATTGCTGGAATCCTTGCAAGACAGTGAATAATTTGAATATAAACGTCGTATATTTTGCACAAGAGATGAAACTTTAGTACATTAGTACATTTAATAATGAAAAAAAGTCAGCTGTATTTATGGGTAGATTTATATAAATTTCTTAATTTATTTTTATTCATTTACATGCACACACCATACTAAAAGAAACGTAAAAGAAATAAATGACCTAAGTGCAAACTTGTACTGTACATTTACTAAATAATTAGGGTACTGTACTAAAATTTGTCTAGTGCAAATTATAGCTTGTTTATATTCAAATTAATCACTATCTTACAAGAATCCCAGCAATGTAAATTATATTCTACCAGGTCATTTCGGTGGCAAATTATAAGAGAAAAGCTTAGTCACTCTTAAGGACTGATAAATAAACATACAGACCTTCGGCACCAACTGTCAAACTTATCACCTCACCCCCCCCCCTCCCCCATCTGCCCAGCCAGGGTTATAGGCTTATAGTTTTTATCTTATATAATATCAGAGACTAAAGTTAGGAGAATATAATACAGCACAAAGTTGTGTGTCTGCAAGAGTGTCTCACACCTAATGGTAAGCCCCCACCCAGTCTGCCCAATTATGTGTATTATGATCCTAGTTCTACTCACACATGTTTGATGTACGTTAAGAAGTCACTACTGCATGTACTTCTTGTATCCATAAAGACGCCCAACTTCCAATATTATGGGATCACTATCCACCTGGGCAACTACACACTCAACGTGCTAAATGCCTATGCTCCCTGAGATCAGCTTCAATACACAGATCTCCCAGACTTCTTTTTTTACTGAACCCACTGTCCTAATTGGTGACCTGAATACAAGACACAAGAAATTAGGTGACCCCACCACTAACATCAATGGTAGGAGACTTATCTCATTACTAAGCGCATGAGGATCTTCAAATCATTGGTGATAGTGAGCCAACACACATCTATGGCAGGGCTCTAGACAAGTGTGTTGGCTTTAATCAATCATACACAACTCATAGCTCTGATGTTGTCACTGATCTTATGTCTGATCACAAACCAATCCAAGCTAGTAAAGATGGAGCTAATGCCACCCTCACTGGTGAAAAACTTAACAGACGTAGACTCACAGTTAAGCAAGAACATGAAAACCAGTTGTTAGACTTCATCTATGACTGGTACAAAGATTACAAGCCTGATAATTAAAGTCTCCATGATGATCTTTTAGCTAGGACTTACACATTCTTCCCCAATAATGCCTCCACCAAAAAGAGGAGAAAATGTGGTCAGTATAACAGGAACAGACCACAGCAGTGTTATGATGACCCGAGACTGAAAGAACTTAAGTCTATAGCCAAGCAGACTGGTGAGGGCTACAAACACCTCGGAACACCTCAAACGCTCAAAATGTTTCGAGCTTCCTTCGCTATACTCCGGGAACGCATGAATGAGCTTAGACAAAATGCATGGGAAAAATATGTCAACAGCCTAAGCCAACACACTCCCCTCAGCAAAGCGTGGAGGAACATAAACACAGAGGTACAAACAGTAGACACGTCTCTCATCCAAGCCCACTGCAAAAATCGAATGTGCGCTAGGACTCAAGGATTCTTTGATGCGAAGTCTGTAGAGAGAAGCAATCTCATTAACTTTATGCTGGGGCAAACAGCACGATGAGTGTGATGTTCCATATACTGAGTAGGAGCTTGACGCCGCCCTCGCCAGAGGTAGGTCTACTGCCCCTGGAGAGGACGGAGCCATCTACAATATCGTTAGACTGCTAAGGCATATGCCGGGCAATCCATTATTGGCATTGTACAATATGAGTCATGCTGAAGGCCAACCACCCACATCATGGACCAGCAGTATTGTTGTACCAGTACCAAAGCCATTACAGCCTGATGCCTTTCGTTCCATATCACTAACTAGCTGCCTTTGCAAAACCTTTGAGAGGATGGTTTTTGGTAGACTCTTATACAGGAGACCCTCATTAATTCGGACCCCTTTAATCCGGATTTCGGATAATTCGGACGAAATCTGAACTAAGCGAGGGACTGTCCGTATCAAATTTCTGGTTCTGGGATTGTCCGATAGATGGCACGCGCCAGACCGCCAGTCATTGTTGACTTAGCGCCATATTCGAGGATCAGTGTTGTGTTGCCCTGCAATTTTCGTTGATATTTCAGTGATTAGGCATCTTTCAGCCTTGTATTTTACATCATGTCTTCAAGGGGGAGTACCTCTAATATGCCGAAGAGGAAGTATGTGACCCTTTTTGTGAACCAGAAACTGGAAGTTAGAGGCTGGTGCTTCGGTGGCTAGAGTTTGTGATGAGTATGGTGTTAAAAAGCAAACAGTTTCGGACATATGCAAGGCTAAGGACAAACTCACTGCATTTTCTTTTAAATATAATGCAATATTATGCAATATTAACCCCTAAATCGGTTAATTCGGACAATCGGCTAAAACGGACACCCTTCCCCCCTATTAGTCCGAATTAATGAGGATCAACTGTATAGAATCAGAGAACACATGTCCCCTAACATAAAAGGCTTCATCCATGGAAAAGATGTACATAATTGCATCACCACATTCCTAACTGTGCATGGGGATGAAAGGCACAGATACACCACATTTCTTGACCTAAAAGCTGCATTTGACATTGCGAATAGGCAACTTATATTGTACGAACTAGCCAAAATGGATATTGGAGATCGGCTGCTGCAGTGGATAAGTGGTTACCTCACTAACAGAAGGGCTGCTGCACTGTTTCAGGGTTACAAAAGTGAAGTTAAAGATATGCAACTTGGTACCCCCAAGGTGGAGTACTTAGTCCCACTTTGTTCAATGTTCTTATGAATGCAATATTAAATTCAATATCAGACGGCCCCAGCAATATTACTGTTAACTCTGCAGATGACATTCTTATACATATTAAACTGATCGTGAAATGCAAACCACTCTGAATCATGTACAGTCAGCCTGTGAGAACCTTGGTCTCATCATCTCCACTGAGAAAACTAAAGAATTCAACAAACAAGCTGGTAACCGCAAACATGGACCATCAAAGCTTAACCCGCTCAACATCCGAGCCTGAGACACATGCTTGCATGAAAACTTACGCTCAGCCTCGGAGGTTTTTGCCAAAAAATCGTTGAAAAAAAAAAATATTTTTTAGGGCTCATTTCACTGCCATAGAAAGGTTTTATTAATTGTAATGGGATCACTTCTAGCATAAAATTGTATGAAACCATAAAAACAATGAAAAATCTTGAAATTTAAGCCACTTTTTTCTAGTACAGTCAACCCTCACTTTACGCGGTTAATGTAACCCACAGGGTACCGCGGAAAGTGAGAAACGCGTAAAGTGAATAACATAACATATGGGATTAATTGAAATAGAGACCAGGCCGACCCCCAAACTCCACTTGTTGAGACACACAACTATGTTGTAGTAAAAATTTTATCTTAACTTTATAATGGTATGCACACACAATTAATAATTAAGAGAAATATCAATAATATTAGATTTTTTAACACTTACATTAGTAGAAAAGATGGCTGGGCACACGGGGATGGGCGGTTGGTTCCGAGGCAGAGGGCAGATTATTGGCCCTCACCTGTATCACTTGTATCAATTGTATCACTATCCACCACAGAGGCTTGCAGGGCCTCTTTGTCAAACCCCCCAAAGTCCATATAAGTCCATATCCTCACCATAATTATCACTATCACTGACTTGGGCTGGCTGTGGTGGGTGGCGGGTGAAGAACTGGTAATGTTTTGATGACTGGGCGACCTTGTGCGCACCCTGCTCGCGCCGCTTACACAACATGGCGGGTGGCGAGAGGTTTGGATCCAAAAATGGCGCGGCTCGCCAGCCGCTCTCCGCGTAAAGGGGTACACGCACCGCGGAATGTGAGCATCCTGGGTTCCGGCAGGGCACCGCGTAAACGTGGAAACGCGGAATGTGGGACCGCGTAAAGTGAGGGTTGACTGTATATATGTCAAAAAAGTAGGAAATGTTTAGTAACATTTTGATTTCCATTCACATTTTGCTTGTATGGTGTTCATTGATATGCAGTATACAGGTATATTAAAATAAAAAATAAAGCATGTCGAATATCATGGTATAAGGAAAAATAATATAACACAAAAATTCATGGAATAATTTAATGTGTTGAGCAGCGCAACCTCCTCTCACTTTAATGGCCAGAGAGACACTGGCTTCATGCTGCGCTGCCTCAAACACGATAACCAAGACCTCCTCGAGGAAGGTGATAAGGCCCACACAAAGAAATCAACGTCTGTCAAATGGCTTCCAAAGTTCAGTCAATTTCACTGAATAGTTTTTTGGTTATTTGAAAATACAGCCCATTGAACGCCACGTTGGCATTGTGAAGCTGAGCGTAAGTTTTTTCGCCTTATATGTTCGACACCACAATGGCGTCATGCGAGGCTGAGAGGGTTAAGATAGGTAACAACACTATTGACTTTGTTTCTTCTTTTAAATATCTTGATGTCCCAATCCCCTGTACCTCACCTGCCATACAACAGCTAACCCGCCAATGTACTGATAGATTAAAACCTCTAAATATGTAGCGGGGTACAACCCACATTATGATGCTAATATTAAAACTGTCAAAACAATGTGCCTAGGCTGTATAAGATCTCTGATAGATTACCACTCACAAGCTCTGGTCCTTCGTGATGGGAAAAGCACAGACTTGCTTGAAAAAATGCAAACTAAAGCCCTTAGAATTATTTTTGGATGTCCCATGAGGACTAAAGTAATTAATATGGAGAAAGAACCAGGTGTACCCAGTGTCATAGATAGAATAATTGAAGTCAACCTCATGATAGCCCTGAGGCTACTGCGTGGTGATCAAGATAACATTGCTTCTCAGAAACAGGAAGAATATATGAGTTATAAGACTGGTGAATGTAAATGGATCCAAACAATAGCTACACAAATATGAGGGTGTCTGGACTAGACCATTTGTACAAAGCTGAAACACAGGAACGCTTCCTGCCACCCTGGCGGACAGTTCCCTTTGATATCAAAACACCCATGTACCCACTACCAAAATGAGATCTCTTTATCACATAAATAACCTGCAGACTGAAATTAACATCACGCAGACCATCTACACTGACGGCTCTCTTAACACTGTCTGTGGGAGGGCTGGAAGTGCTGTCATTGTGACTCAGCCTAACAGTAATGTAATAGAGAAAGGAGATAGAATTAGTAACTGGGCATCCACTCTACAAACTGAACTATTTGCCATACTCACAGCTCTGAAACTTGTTGAAGACATTGCCACTGACAGTCTCATCATCACTGACTCCTTATCCTCACTACTTGCTCTTGATACCCTAATCTCAGATTGTCACCTGCTTGTCTCTGAAGCCAGACATAAGCATAATGTGTCTTGTTGACGGGTATCAGGATCAAGCTGCTGTGGATCCCCTCTCACATAGGCATTAGTGAACATGATAAAGTTGATGCTTCAGCTAAACTCATGTCCAACAATGACAATGTTGAATACAATCTAGGACTGTCAAACAGAACCATAAAAACTGTAATCAGAAAAGAGCTTGCTGATGAACTTGAAGCCAGTAGACAAGTGAAAACAGGCACTAGTCAATCCATTGTTTACCATGATGAGATGTATCAAGTAAAACATGTACAGTATATGGAGAAAAATGTTGTAACCGTTAGACTAAGGTTAGAATATACTGTATTTGACGGTGTATAAGACTTTTTTCTTTTTAAATGTAAAGTATCCCAAATTACCCTGCGTCTAATGCGCCCGTATTACGGATGGGAGGCCGAACACCGTAGGAGGAGGTGCCTAGCTACAGGTAGGTGTTATATATGTGTATGTTTATATGCTGCCTTTATTGATTATGTATACATTATATATTATGTTACTTCTTACCAAAGTTAGAATGTGTTTAGGCCTGTGTAATCACGAATGTGTTAGGCACGTGATACACGACAACAACAACAATAAACGACCTGAGTAAGAGTTGGCATGTGGCTTCTCATTCTCCCATTAAATCATGTAAGATACTACACTAGGTAGTCTGGGATGAGCAGTAGTCCACTAAGCACAAAAATTTTTATTGATAATATTACTCATAATAAAATACTGAAAAACAAGCCAAATTATTACAATCACAAACTTACGGCAAATTTGCAGAAGACGTAAATAATGGCTTACATTGGCTTAACGGCAGAGGGAAGCTCACAGCATCTCACTGTACCTCCTTCCCCAACATATGTAACCCACACCAGATACATGTCTTTCATTATTTAAGGACTGTGTTACCTTTAATGAACATTTGTATATTATCTAAATGAAAAATGACCATAGAAAGATTCAAGAAATGTTAACAGAAAGTTCAGCCGCCAGTCAGCCATTTGCAATGAGTCGATGACACCAAAACAATAGCGATGGTGCTACACCCTGGTGGCCGATCGCGGCAACACAAAACATCACAGCCAAAAACACGATTTTCTCATCCTGTCAGTAATTCTCTTAACCAAAATATAAACAAGCTACACAGCTGCTCTGATCAGAGGTAGAGTTGGGCTAGTATAATGTAAAGCCTCCGATAACAACGGTTCGACCATCAACTTTTCATATTTAAGACCCTAGTTAATTTAGGACCCAATTCAATTTACATCCTTATTTCATTCGTATTTACGACCAAAATATAATAAAAATAAAAAAAATTAATTTTCATGTAAATAATTATTAAATCCTGATATGTATTATTACTAAAAAAAAAAAATACTGCAAAAAAAATGAAGAGCGTCTTGCGCAAAGAAACTGCCTTGCTAATGAGTAGTAAACAACAGTCGGAGCTTGGCAGGCCTTTTGTTTTCACGCATCTGGAACAGGAACAGCAGAAAAACTTTCTCAGGTTTCTTACAGCATTTGTGCATCCCTATTCAGCAGGAGCAAGAGAGCAAGTGATGGTAGTGTTGTTTAAAAAGCTAATAGAAAGTGTATAAGCTTAGCCGAGAAACTAGATGTGTTAAAATAACATGAAAAAGGTGAGAGGTCTGTGGATATTATGTGGAGCAAGCAATGAACACATTTTCTGAAGTGGATCCATTAACAGAACAAAGTATTAAAATTTAAATAAAAGCAAATGACCTCTACATAAGATGTATAATGAGAAAAGAAAGCAGCTGTGCAAGGTTCTTTTGACAGCTTTATTATTTGAAGGCCTAAACCATCAACTTCAGGTACACCATCAAATTCAGCATCAAAAGCAGCTTCAACATCAACTTCAGGTTCAGTAACAGTTTCAGCAACAGCTTTATGGAAAGCTACAGCTTCAGCCAGAGTTGAACCTACAGCTTCAGCCAGAGTTGATCCAGATGACTTCGGCATCTGAGTAAAAACTCGCACAATATTCATTGGCTGTCCTTATGTTTTAGATTTTACCACCATTGGCGAGTAGAATTTTTGTTTTACATTCGTAAATATTGTTTAAAACATATATGAACAGTAAATAAGTGTTGCTTTCATATTCATATGTAGAGAAATGACGATATGTTTTCACATGTATGCACTAACTGTTCATGCGTTGGCGTTCCCAATCATCACGCTTTATTTCTTTACCATTAGTGGTTAGCGACTTCTAGTGTTCCATTTATTAACATTAAAAAACATTACTTAAAACATACATCCAGGTATTCAATTTTTTAAATTAAGCTCACTACAGCTACAACCAGGGTCTAATTTCCTTCAGTTTCTTATGTAGAACCATCGTCACTCACGAAAACAATGTCGTCTTGTCTCCTCGAGCGTGTTTTAATATTCTACTTATTACAGTCAGACCCCGACTTATGACGGGGTTAGGGACCGACGACCAGGTCATAAGTCAAATTGGTTGTAAGTCGAAAATGCGAAAATAATACATAGAAAATCTAAAATGGGTGTCTCGTTTTCTTCTCAGCACCACAAAACTCTCACTTTTAAGCTTGCCAGCCATTTTAAAGGGAATTACAAACGAAAATTTTGTCAGTACACAGCGCGATCACTAACATCGGGACTCGAAAATACGTAATTTAAAAAAAAAATTTGTATGACTGCGGAGGTCGTATGTCCGGGTGGTTGTAAGTCAAGGAGTACCTGTATTGATGAATTGCAATGTTAATTTCACATACATAAACATTAATTCAATCAAATACATATTCAGTAATAAACAATAATGAATCTTTTGTACATATTCTTAAGATAAATGAGTATGTTTCCTTGAGTGCGCACATAAACATTGGCGTTCCACTGTCAGTGTCACTTTTCATTAATATCAGTGGTTACTTCTATTGTACATTAAATAACATTAATTAAAACATACATATTTTTTACATTAATTTAAATACAAAAACAACCAGGGTCTTATTTTCTTCAGTTTCAGGTGGATAACTGACATTATGGGTGTAAACAGACAACAATGCTGTTTTTTGTGTGTTTTAATATTCTTTGTATTATTAATGAATTGTATTGTTCATTTTGCATATATAAAGATTAATTCAATCAAATTCATATTCAGTAATAAACATTAATGAATCTTTTGTACATTTTTTAAAAAGATAAATGACGAGGTATCCTTAAATGCGCACGTTTATGTTGGCGTTCCCAATCCATCTTTTTTTTTCTTTACCATTAGTGGTTAGCTACTTCTATTGTTCCATTTATTAACATTAAATAATGTTACTTAAAACATATATATTAATTTTTTACATTAATTTTATTACAGCTATAACCAGGTTCTTATTTTCTTAATTTTCTCGAATAGAACTATGGTCCCGGACTCCTGCTATAACACAAACGAAAACAATGGCGTCCCATCTCCTCTTGTGAGACCATATTATTATTCATTTACAGTCAACCCTCACTTTACGCGGTTAATATAACCCACAGGGTACCGCGGAAAGTGAGAAACGCGTAAAGTGAACAATATAACATATGGGATTAATTGAAATAGAAACCGGGCCGACCCCCAAACTCCACTTTTTGACGACACACAACTATGTTGCAGTAAAAATTTTATCTTAACTTTATGATGGTATGCACACACAAGTAATATAGAAGAAGTTAGGTTAGGAAAAATAAAGGTTAAGTTAGGAAAAATAAAGGTTAGGTTACGAAAACTAAAAGTTAGGTTGAACACTTACGTTAGTAGAAGAGATGGGTCGGCGTACGGGGATGGAGGCTGGTTCCGAGGCAGAGGGCAGGCTACTGGCTCTCAGGTGAGTCACCATCACTGTCATCCACACTTGTCAGGGCCTCCCTGACAAATCCCTCAAAGTCATCTTCACTGTCTCTACCTCTGTCACTATCACTGGCTTGGGCTGGCTGTGGTGGGTTGCGGGCGAAGAACTCGGTTATGCTTTGCTGATGGCTGGTGTTTATGTTATCGTGATAAACCTTGAAGTAGGGCTCCATAGTCTGCAACAGCTGGGTAGTGACGATTTCATACCTGTTTGCGTCATGGTCGTCGGAAAGGAGGAGCTTGATTTTCTCGACACACTCAATGGCACCCCTAACATTACTGTGGGATAAGCGGTGTTCTTCTTGGGATGACGCACCACCTGCCTCTTCACTGACGTCATCATCATCTACCATCTCGTCGTTAGTCACATTAGGATCCCTTATCACCTCCAGGATGTCGTCATTGGTGGTCTCGGAGAAGCCTGCAGCTGTAACACTCTGCGCAGCTTCTCTGGCAAGGTCCACTGCTACTGTAACAGTCTGAACCTCACCAGTCACAGATTGACTCTGCCTTACGCCCGGAATGCCTTGCAACACATGTCTCCATGCGTGACGAACAGTTGCTACAGATAGCTGATCCCATGCCTCCACCAAGAAGTCCACAGCTTTCTTGATGTTAAATATTCTCCAGAATTGTTTGAAAAGTATTTTTTGCTCTGCCAACTGTTGATCCTCGTCTTCTTCGCTCTTGCTATCGGTGGTGGTGTCACTCAGGTTACGCAACTCTTCCCTGGTGTTGGTGTAGTCGTTCAGGAGCTAGAATTTTTTTGTTGAGAATGCAGCTTTTACATTGCAGATTAACTCTTGGTCCATGGGCTGTAATATAGATGTAGTGTTGGGAGGAAGGAAGACCACTTTTACGTTGGGGTGACGATCAAACAGTAGGGGCGAGTGTCCTGGTGCGTTGTCCAGCAGCAAAAAAATCTTGAATGGCACATTCTGTTGCTCACAGAATTTCTTTACATCGGGAACGAAACAGTCATCAAACCAGGAGAGGGACAGTGTAGAGAACATCCACGCCTTACGTGCGGTCAGCCAGTGGACATTTAGCTTGGTCATGTCCATGTTCTTGTAGGCGTGCGGCTTGCGGGCTGTGTGGATCACCGATAACTTGAGCTTACAGGTACCGGAGGCATTGGTGGTAAACAGGACGGTGATGCGCTCCTTCTGCTTCTTCCGGCCCCGAATCTTGCTGGCATTCTTCACAACGAAGGTCTTGGAAGGTAGCTTTTTCCAGAAAAGACCAGATTCGTCCATGTTAAACACCTGGTCGTCGGTGTACTGTCCTTCCTCCATAATCTCACGTAAAAACGGAGGAAATTCCCTAGCCGCAACACGGTCAGCACTGGCTTCTTCACCACCAATGTTTATATTGGTGATCTTGTTCTGGATCTTAAACCTCTGTAACCACCCAGAGGAAGCATTAAAGGGTTTGGGCTCTGTAGTTCCCATCTTTCGTGACACTGCAGCATGCAGTTCACGTGCGTACTCCTTAACAGAGCGCATGTCGACCGCCATGTTCCGTCGCGCCTGACGCACCAAGTAGCTCACAAGTAATTTTTCTGTCTTGAGAAGCACCTGGTTGTGGAAATACTTGATCATAGAAGCACCTGTAGACTTTGTGATCTTCATGTGCTCATTTATCTTGGCTGCATCCTTCTTTATCGTCCGGATCGTATATTCGTTCACACTATGCTGGCGCGCCAAATCAACCTGTCTTGTTCCTTTCTCTAACTCTTGGATGATCTTGTACTTCACCTCGTAGCTTAAGGAACGTCGTGTCTTCTTGCGCATAGGGCGGCTGGGTTCAGGCAAGGAAAGGTTTCTCTCTGGGGATGGTGGTCCGGCGGAAGCCATTTTAAAGAACAATGGATGCACAATTACACGGTGTGGCCTGGAGGGATGAAACTGCCGTGGCTAGGTCAAGCGTCGTCTTTCCTCCCTCCCTCCCTCCCCCGGGTGGACACGTCATATTACTTTAAACCAATTACAGCTAGCAGCGGAGGGAGGTAGGGATGCATGGCCAATCACAGTCCGATACGTCACATGATGTCAGTGATAACGCAACAGAGACATGCACTGCGCAATCTTACCGCGCGGCTTGGCCAGGCGGAGGCAGAGGAGGGAGGAGGCGGGAGCAGGCGGGTGGGGCGAATCTAAAAATAGCGTCGAGCTGGACACTCTCCGCGTAAAGGGGTACACGTACCACGGAATGTGAGCATCCTGGGTTCCGGCAGGGCACCGCGTAAACGTGGAAACGTGGAATGTGGGACCGCGTAAAGTGAGGGTTGACTGTATATCGTATAAGGTGCATTCAGAAACATTATTTAAAGAATATAGTTTGCAATTTTCATTAATTGTATTTTTGGGGAAAAAGAAGGTAAAAAGTCACACAAAAGATATGAAAAGGTCACACTTGGGAACGCATCCCATTATTATTGCTTTATTTTAATGGTAATATGATTAACTACTTGATTCCAGTATATACTGTATTTACATGCATAAAATCATATGTTTTCCCCTACAAAACCACTTTAAAATCACTTTCAATAATTGTATGACGAAACTTGCAAAAAAAATAAATAAATAAAATATCTTTGTAAAATAGGGGTGCACTTTATGCGGTGGAGCGTCTTATATGCAGACAAATACGGTAAGTATCTCTGGCAGTATTCCCCTCAGGCAGATGTGAACAAAAATAAATGTAAAGTGTGCAGTCAGATATATGGTCCCACACTGCAACACTACATCTCAGAGTGTGAAAAAATAGAACCTTATAGGGATAGATCCAAGCACACCGTGTATGCAATGGCACAGCACTTTATCTCTGATGACAAGATAGCTGATATACTAAGGCTGTATCCACCCTTCGCATCTAGTACTTAATCATAATTCTATGTACTGACTTAAACAATGCACTGTATACTGGAAATACTCAGTAACATACATTGCCATAATATCAGAATCATTGGGGTCCAATAAACACCCTTTGTGGCCTATAGTCTGTAATCCTTTTTGTGCTACCGCTCACAAAATGAGTATGGGGTGCACAATAAACTAACTGCTGTCTGCGGCAAAATTCAAATTCACTAGTGTGTGCATGTAAAAAAAAAAAAAAAAAAAATAAATAAATAAATAAATAAATAAATATATATAAATAAATAAATAACTAAATAAATAAATAAAAACAGTAGCTGAAACAGCTTTCTGTGCATACTTTGTGGGAAACAATATGAGACCATGGGCGATAAATTTTGGTATATGAGGGCTGTCACTAGTCACACGTAAAATTTTAGAGCATATCTACCCCCACCTGCACAGATAGCTGTTTTAGCTACTGTGCATACCTACCAAAAATTACGAGTTGAAAAACAACCATAACATAGGTCACGGCTGGTACTGTATGAAGAAATTTTTATTTCATTTATATTTTTGACTTTATGATTTTTTTTGGCACATTCAATATGAAAGATTGTGTGTGCATGTATCAAGAGTTAAAATAAAAACTTCGTATATCTACCCAAAATTACGATTTTAAAAATAACCTTAACATATCTCTGGCATCCTTCTCTCTTTTGCACATCTTCCAGGCATTCTCTACTGGTGAATTTTACCAAATCATGGCCCCTAAGAGGTAAATTAGTGGCAGTGCTCGTGGTGCTACCTCCCACACCTCCTGGTCTCTTGTAAGACATATTGTAGGGCTAAAATATAGGCAAAGACAAGTTTGTATAACCAAAACACTCGGCTGGAGATATAAGGAAACTTGGTGGCTTGGGCTGCTTATTCTACCACCCTGCAAAATAATGTAATGGTGCCAGATTCAAAACATGTCTGACCATGGGAGTTGCTGGACAACAGATTGCCAGACCAGAGAGATAAAACCTGTACCTATTTTTAAGTGAAAAAAGCCAAGACGTGGCAATTCAGCTGCTGACACGGGAATAGGAAATAAAAAAAACACATACAAGCAGCCACATGCTCATAGACTGCAGTGAGAGAGGACACAAGTTTTGGCAAGCTCTTGTGATGTTTTCTGGAGAATGCATTGCCACAAAAAAAGCACTATAAAAATATCAAGTTGTGGTTGGAATTCTTCTAAAATGTAGCTCTGCTACAGCTTTTGCTACTTTTCTTCAAAAGGAGCATCACTACCCCTACTAGTAGTGCAGCTACTCCCAACACAGCACACCAGACTTATTGTGCTTGATATGTCTTGTACTTTGCCAAGTAATTAATACAACTACAGAAATGGGGAATGGCATTTTCATTTCTATATGTTCCTGCTAATGGGTATGTCTTGAAAATATTACAAAGCCAGTAGACATTAATTTTGCCAAAAACTTAAAATATTCCTTCAAAAGGAGAGTTGCACACTATAAGAGTGTGTGTACTGATATCACAAAAAAATTCTAACCATAGACTGTACCGAGAAACCGATAGCGTTGTTTTTTGTTTTTTTGTGTATTATGGAAAGTGTTACAGACAGAAGAAATACGAAAAAGGGAGGGGGTCAGACACTAACAACCCTACCGATCTCAGGCAGGAGTAGGATGACATTAATTACACTCACCTGGTATGAAAAAGTTGCACACTAGTTGACACTGTAGAATCTTCAAACACGGGATTGTCCATTGAGTATGATGGAGGTGGAGATTTACTTTTCTTTTTACTGCTACCAGCAAATTTGCGCATGAGGCTCATCCCACCACCTCCACCACCACATCGTTCTTTTGTGCTTCTCTTGAATTAAAAAAGGTGATCATAATAATAAGGCAATAACTGCCTGTACTATTTAATTTATGCATCTACAGTACTTTGAAAACATATAATGAAAATATATATATATATATAGTTCTTGTGAACAGAAAAGTAACGTAAAGCGCTAAAAAATTCTCAAAATTGTGAATCCTACCATCTATTAGCTTTAATATAGTATTATGCCAACAAAGATAATATTTAGGTAAGATATGAATGATTGATCCTGATATCCACTTTACTAATCAACAGCTAATGAATACAGGTTCACTTCTCATATCCAACGACCTTGGGACCAGGACCATGCCAGTACAAATATCTATTACCTAAAAAGTCAATATATATAATACAGGGGGCCCCCCAAGTTGGCGGATTTTTATTTTGCGGTCCTCTATTATTCGCGGATGACACCCTGGATATACCCAAGAATGTCTGTGGGTGGTTTTAAAGTTGCTGGCATTTTCAGGGCTGAGACAGGGAGCCATTTGTTCTAGAGACAGAAATTTCCATTACCTGTATTGTAAATATGTGTGTGTGTGTGTGTGTGTGTGTGTGTGTGTGTAGACACACACACAAAACACATACAGTATATACAAATAAATAAGAATTGGAAAATCATCTCACAAATAATCAGAAACAAATTTATTAAAAATTTGACTGTCTACCCTCAAGTCTGTGCTTTATTAATTTATTAATAAAGCACAGACTTTTTTCTTTTCTTTTTTACGGGGATCAGCCCACCCGGGTACAGGTCACTGACCCACATCGGGGCCTGGGGGGCGAAAATGTAGTTACGTATAATTACAATAATAATAATAATAATAATAATAATAATAATAATAATAATAATAATAATAATAATAATAATAATAATAATAATAATAATAATAATCATAATAATAATAATAATAATTCATAGTAAATAAAATTTATAATAAAATTAAATAATTATAATAACAGCACTATAATAATAATAATAATGAACCATACAAAAAAAATTTAAATACCCCTGTAGTGAGAAACAATATACACCTGTATGTATGTTGTGTTGTCAAAGTAAGAGAAACAATTGAGACCCTGCAATTGTGTGCAAATAAGGCAGAAAGTCAGATGAGCAACCTGGGACTTGGTCACAATTTTGGCGATTCACGGATTTGGCGATTCACGGCCATTTTGAGAACCTAACCCTGGGAATTTGGGGAGGAGGGGGGGGAGGGCACTTGTAATGGTGTGTCAGCCAGAGCTATATTTAGCCTATTGCTTTGTAACATTATGGATTTCCTTGTACAGGTATCCCTCGAGATACAAATGGGCAAGGTTTAAAAAAAATCGTTAAGTGAATTTTCGTATCTCTAATAAATAAACATGTAGGAAATATTGGGTTCAGTTCCCCAGTGAAAAAAATCCCCCAATATCATACCCAAAAAAATGCAGAATTGGTTCACAAACAAGAAAAACATACGAAACTACAGTACTGCACTCTAATTTACTACCCAACACAGGAAAAAAATTAATAAAATACTGTTTAACTTTAGCATAATACCTTAAGGGAGGGCATAACATGTGCGACCCATGTGGGATGTGTGGGATGTTCTGCCCTTCCTCAGTGATTGCCAAGCTAAGCAGTTTAATGTGTCACATGACCCAGAGAATGGTTTGCATGTGGAAGAGCTTCTTCTTTGTCCATAAAATAATATATAATATGCCAGTAAAGGTGAGGAATAAATAATAATAATGTTACCGCCACAGTAAGATAAGCTAGAAGAGAGAGAAAGAGAGGGATAACCATAATAAGATAAACTAGGCAAGAGAGAGAGAGAGAGGGGGTGAGATAAGAGATATAGTGTTGACAACGAATTTGCTGACCAATCTGCTGAGGTGTTTCAATACGAAAACATATGGCCCTCGCCTCCGGGCTGAGATTGCCCTCGAGGGTAGTCTACTGATTTCTACAGGACAGACAACACGTTGGTTCAGACCACTAGACCCTAAAACGTGAGTGATCGTGAAGTATTAGAATCTGATAAGAAACTCTAAATAACTTTAATAAGTATATTTGTGTACAATACTGCAATTTGATCATATTATACCAATTGTCTCCTGTATCAATAGTGTTACGAACCACGCCACCAATTGTCCTGATCTACCTACCCAGCACCACGAGCAACGCCATCTAGGGACGAAATACGAGTATGACTAGTCTTAGTTACTACTCCGGGGTCTCCCTTCTCCATATCCTGGTTGTTGCGTCACCTCCTACAAGTCTTCTTCATCAGCTCCAGTTCGATGAGAGTTCAGTTCACTCTGGGAAGTGACCACAGGATCACCTATCCTGGAAACCTACTGCACAGTGACTACCTACCGTCTTCTACAATACTCAGCCTTACTCGTCAGCCATCTCAGCTCCGCACTTAAGTATTTGTAATCTTATATTGCCTCCCCCCCTCCACCTTGCTTCAAATTATTGTATGTTGTATAAATATGTATATACTGTTAATGTTTAGGTTAAGTATGGTTAAGGGTAAATTATAGAAAGCTGATTATTTTGTTAAGGAATTTATGGTACTTTATTATACA
The DNA here is from genome assembly GCF_018991925.1 of Homarus americanus. NCBI lineage: Eukaryota > Metazoa > Arthropoda > Malacostraca > Decapoda > Nephropidae > Homarus > Homarus americanus. The sequence continues at coordinate 128,306 of NW_024723838.1, read as the reverse complement.
CAACAAAAACTCTCATCCTTTGTCTACCCTTTTATAGTCCGATTGTCTTTGTTTTTTTTTTTTGTTGCCTGTTGGGATCTGGGTAGACTTTTAACTACAGTTGTACCCCACTTAACGCGGTCAATTGAACCCAGAGGGTCCCGCGTTAAGTGAAATCCGCGTTAAGTGAACAACAGAACATATGGGATTAATTCCAATAGAAACCGGCCCGACCCCCAAACTCCACTTTTTGAAGGCACATACCTATGTTGTAGTAAAAATAACATCTTAATTTTATGATGGTACATGCACACAATTAATACTTAAGAGAAATAGAGAAATACAGTCGCCAAGTTAATGTCCATTCAAATAATGGACTCAACTCTCTCACACTACACTGCCGGCTCTTCCCTCTCAGAGAAATTTTTGGGGGAAAACCACTAAATTTTAATAAATAATACCTCAAACTAAAGTTAGGATAATACAATTGACATTGCTGGATTCCTTGTAAGACCAGGAATATTTTGAATATAAATGTCATATATTTTGCACAAAAGATAACATAGTTACCTAGAGAAAAAATTTTATCTAAAAATTGTATGTTTAATGCAAAATATATGATGTTTATATTCAAAATGATCACCAAATTATAAGAATTCCAGCAATGTAAATTATATTCTGACCGGGTAATTTGTATGAATTTTATGAGCTAAAACAAATATCTTCAGTTAATAAAAAAAAAATAATCTTCACGACACTATCTGTCAATCAAAGTACCCCACCTTGCCTCCCCCCCTCTTCCAACCGCGCGGTCAGTCCCAACCCTCCCCCCCACCCCCCACCAATCCTCCCTTCCAGAGTTTTTAACATTTAGTATTAAATAATACCTCAGATTAAAGTTAGGATAATATAATTGACATTGCTGGATTCCTTGTAAGACCAGGAATATTTTGAATATAAATGTCATATATTTTGCACAAAAGATAACATAGTTACCTAGAGAAAATTTTTATCTAAAAATTGTATGTTTAATGCAAAATATATGATGTTTATATTCAAAATGATCACCAAATTATAAGAATTCCAGCAATGTAAATTATATTCTGACCGGGTAATTTGTATGAATTTTATGAGCTAAAACAAATATCTTCAGTTAATAAAAAAAAAAATAATTCTTCACTGGGTAACAGATGGTCGGTCGGTCCCTCCCTCCCCCCCACCCCCCACCAACCGTCCCAAGGAGATGTGTGGGATAACCACTAAATTTTAATAAATAATACCTCAAACTAAAGTTAGGATAATATAATTGACATTGCTGGATTCCTTGTAAGACCAGGAATATTTTGAATATAAATGTCATATATTTTGCACAAAAGATAACATAGTTACCTAGAGAAAAATTTTTATCTAAAAATTGTATGTTTAATGCAAAATATATGATGTTTATATTCAAAATGATCACCAAATTATAAGAATTCCAGCAATGTAAATTATATTCTGACCGGGTAATTTGTATGAATTTTATGAGCTAAAACAGGCAGTCAGGCAGGGTGGCGGGTGGGGCAAATCTAAAAATAGCGTCTCGAGCCGGACACTCACCGCGTATATGTGGAAAAAATCCGTGTTAAGTGAAAGTTCAGCTCTGGCGAGGCACCGCGTATATGATAAAACGCGTTAAGTGAAACCGCGTTAGGCGGGGTAATACTGTATATTCTAAATCCCCAACTCGTAACAAATGGCGACCGTGACAGGATCCAACATTAAGTGCCATATTTCTTAACCCCCTTGTTACTCATTGTTAATTATTCCTCCCAGTCACTTCTGTTCACAATTGCTTTACGGTGGTTTAAAGTTTCCTTCATATGTGTGTGCATATATTGGTATTATCGTACAGTAAGAGTGACAGACATAGGATATTAGGTTCAAAGTGTCATAAGGCTTACCTGTTATTACACGTGGCAGTCGTGTAGTAAGTCTTATCGAGTGTAGGGAAGAATCCGGATCTGTTTAATGCCGTACCCTCGCTCCAGAGTAGGCTGTTCCATAGTCACTAGTTTAGGGTGAAGTGATATCTTGGGACGCCCCGCTCTACCAGGACCCCATAATTGTAAAGCCTCCATTATTGTTCTTCTCATTATCTCATTCGGGGTCAATAATCTGCAACTCAAGGGTTGTTAATCCGGATCTTTATATTAATGCCGTAATATGCCCTTCCTGTTTACTCAGGGTTGTTAATCCGGATCTTTATATAAATGCCGTAATACGCCCTTCCTCTTTCAAGTATCTAAGGGTTGTTAATCCGGATCTTAATATTAATGCCGTAATACGCCCTTCCTGTTTACTCAGGGTTGTTAATCCGGATCCTTATATAATTGCCGTAATACGCCCTTCCTGTTTCAAGTATCTAAGGGTTGTTAATCCGGATCTTAATATTAATGCCGTAATACGCCCTTCCTGTTTACTCAGGGTTGTTAATCCGGATCCTTATATAAATGTCGTAATACGCCATTCCTGTTTCAAGTATCTAAGGGTTGTTAATCCGGATCTTTATATAAATGCCGTAATACGCCCTTCCTCTTTCAAGTCTCTTATCCTTATCTAAGGATCTTCTGAGAAGAACAATATTCATAAGTGTAATTTCCCTAGGTATAACTTGGTTAGTTTCCAGGACTTTCTGGTTATCCACTGCCGTGATATTTTCTAGGGTAATCCACTTATCTTCTCTTTTGACCATTAATTAATTTATCTAGGTTTTCTTAACAATGGCCGCCTCAGGGTTTGTTAAACTTGGAGGAGTGGAAGAGCAAGATACCATTTCACATCTTGAAGCATGTGGAGGAGCGTGGAGAGGTTAATTTAGGACCTGCGGCTGAGCTGGTTGATGCGTACGCCTTGCTGGTGGAGTCACTGTGCCATAGGGAACGTGGTACTTTCCGGCATGTTAGGTCCTCCTCTGATGATAACCTTGGGGGCGTGAGTGGTAGGTCGAAAGGTCCCACACCTACCCCCCCTGATGCAACCAAGTTTAATTGTTCTTACTGTAAAAACCCAGGCCATACGATCCAGTCTTGTAAACACCCAAAGTGTCGAACTGCTAAAAGTAGTTCCCTGGATCCCAAATCCAAACCAATAGCAACCACCAATGTGGAAAGGCCCCATCAGGATCTCTTCTCTTCATTCACCTATGAGGGAAAAATTTCAATCATAGAGGGGTCTCGTTCTTTCCCTATTCATATACTACGTGGTACGGGCGCAGCACAATCTATCCTCCTGTTTAACGTCATTCCTGATATATCTACCGCATTTACTAATGAGAGTGTTCTAATTTCAGATCTCTCATCCCATTCTTCCTATCCCTTAGCTAAAGTGCACCTCCAATGTCCCTTGATTACTGGGGAAGTGCAAATAGCCATTAGGAAAGATCCAATGCCTGTGAACGGCATTCATTTATTATTGGGTAATGACTTGGTAGGAGATCTAGTGGTTCCCAACATAAAGACAGTCGACTCTCCCTTACCCGTCAACTCCACCACTGACCTTGAACAATCTATTCCTCACCTTTTCCCAGCTTGTGCTGTTACCCGGTCACAGAGTGTGCGAAATGGGCCCTCTTCATCTAAAACCACCTCCAATATCTTCCTACCCACAGAAGATCTGTACAATAAGACCATTAGTAAGGATGAGCTCATTAAAGCCGAACAATCTGATCCATCTTTGTTTAAACAGGTGATGAAAGACCTCAGTGTGGACCATTGTACATCTTCGGTTTACCACCCACAATTCCAAGGTTGCTTGGAACGGTTCCATGAAAACTTTCAAATCAATGCTAATAAACTATCTCCCCTCAACTATATAGTCCATACTCCTGATCGCAGAAAAGATTCACAACTTGTTCACATTAATCTCATGAAACTTTACCATTCCAGGCAGTCAGAGGAAGACATCCCAGAGGCTATGAGCCTACCTGTATTGCATACGGTTTTGTCAGGGCCGGAGCCGGAGACAGATGACATGGATCTATTGGAGAATTTAGACTTCCCTCTACCTAAAGAAAACCCTGCTAACAGTCACATACTCAACAACTTGGATGAGTATTTTTCTGTTCTGAATCCATCTCAAGCAAAAGATCTCCCTAAGTTATTATCAACATTTCCTAAAGTCACGTCAGACCTCCCAGGGTTTTGCAATATACTTAAACATGATATTAAGCTAATCTCAGATGATGTACAACTCATTAGGCAATCAGCATATCGACTAAATCCACAAAAAAGAGAGATTATGAAAAAGGAGGCAGATTTTTTGTTAAAACATAACTTAGCTGAGCCTAGTACCTCCCCCTGGGCTTCACCTTGCCTTCTCATTCCAAAACCCGATAGCACTTTTCGTTTCTGTACCGATTATCGTAAAGTGAACCAGGTCACTGTCTCAGACTCCTACCCTTTACCTTTGATTGAAGATATAATAGACAGCATAGGCTGTGCAAAATTTATCAGTACCGTGGACCTGTTGAAAGGATATTATCAAGTAGGACTCACGGATAGGGCAAAAATAATCTCAGCATTTATAACTCCATTTGGTCTTTTTCAATATTTGGTTATGGCGTTTGGCTTTTCTAATGCTCCGGCCACATTCCAGAGGGCCATCAATCACCTAATTCAGGACCTAGGTGGGACGTTCGCCTACCTGGATAACCTGGTGGTGGTGTCGGACGGCTGGGACGAACATCTGGTGCATTTGGAGATACTGTTGGCACGACTGCAAGAGACTGGATTCACCATAAACCTGGCTAAATCTGCTTTTGGCCGGGCCTCAGTGACTTACCTGGGACATATCGTTGGGCATGGTATGGTCAGACCCAAGGACGCAAACGTTAAAGCCATCTTGTCCTTCCCCACTCCAAGGACGAGGAAGGAACTCATGCGCTTCCTGGGGATGTGCGGCTACTACCGTCGGTTCTGCAGTAACTTCTCCAGCGTGGCCGGACCCCTCACAGACCTTACCAGTTCTGCGGTCCCTTACATCTGGAACCAGAGGTGCGACCAGTCTTTCCACCGCCTCAAAGCCTTCCTTGCCTCCAAGCCTGTAGTCCACCCCCCTGACTACACCTTGCCCTTCCATCTGCAAATCGACGCTAGCGGTGTCGGAGTGGGGGCTGTGCTCCTACAACCCGACCCAACTACTGATGTCCTTCACCCTGTGGCATACTACTCCGCCAAGTTGAAGAAGCGTCAGACCAACCACTCGACCATAGAGAAGGAGGCCCTGGCTCTGGTGTTGGCAATAAAGAAGTTTGAATGTTACCTCCAGTCTTGCCCACAAACAACCCTAGTCTTCACAGACCATAACCCACTCACGTTCATCCAAACCAACAAGACCTCCAACCAGCGAATCCTCCGCTGGGCTCTCCTCACCCAGCCCTATACAGGTAGTTCTGCTATAACGCGATAGTAGTGTTCTTGTAAAACATCGTGTTATAGAAATTCGTGTAATAGAAATAACATGGCTTATGGAGAAAATAGGGTTAGGTGCAGATTACTCCAAATCGGAAAAAAATTTCGTAGTTAGCCTAACACAAAGGATAGCACAGTCTAAATAAATGTTACATTCATATCTAATAATGAAATCATACAGTAAATGTTACACTTTACCTTGAAAAAATATGAATATAACTTGATGGGGGATAAGGGTGATGTTGAGGCTGAGGAGTCATGAAACATCAAGCTTTTCTTCAAGTGTTATAGCCTTTCTTTTACAATCACCACCGGAAATGCGATCACCAGAGTGCTTCCCAGAGATATTCTTCTTTTCCATAGTCACAAAATTGGAGAAACAGTAATCAGAATTCACTGAGGACACTTAAAAACTTCACGTGTTTCAAACAAAGTGTGGAGTAAACAGAGCGCGCGGGTCTAAAACGCTATGTATTTTGTTTTTCTCTTATTTAAAATTTTACATTTTACATATACTGTACAGGTATACTGTATACATAAATATTACATAAATTATTTCTGCAATTCTTCACAAACAAAACACATAAATCAATTGAACATGTGATGTCGAACGTGAACTGTAAACACTGCATAACCCCGCACCAAGCCACAATGTACAGTACACTTTAAACGCTACTTATTTTGTTTTTCTCTCTTATTTAAAATTTTACAATTTACATATACTGTACAGGTATTTCTTCACAAACAAAACACATAAATCAATTGAACAAGTGATGTCGAACGTGAACTGTAAACATTGAGCCAAGCCACAACACTGTACAGTACACTTTAACACTTTAAACGCTACGTATTTAGTTTTTCTCTTTTATTTAAATTTTTACAATTTACATATATATATATATATATATATCTATTATATTTAAATTTTATATGATTTACATATATATATATATATATATATATATATATATATATATATATATATATATATATATATATATATATATATATATATATATATATATATATATATATATATATATATATATATATATATATATATTTCATGTAAATCCACAATGAAAACGTGGATAAGATAAATCTTGATAAAATCACACGGGAAAATGGAAACAACGGAGTACCTTAGCTTTCGTCTTTATTCAAGACATCTTCAGAGGCAACTGGATTACATGGACAGAGAGAGGCTTAAATATACAGGGTGACCTAAAAACATGAGGTCAGCTCATAATGATGACATCCACTAATCCCCACACCAACACACACGTAGAGGAGCTTAAGAGAAGGGTGGTGACGTGACTAGCCAGGTCAGGTCAGAAAAAAGGGACCCACAAAATAACTATCATACATCTAGATCAAAGGTTTTCAAAGCATTTTTAACCTTGGGCCACTGACAAATAAATTTATGTAACATATTATCAGTTTTGAACTGACCATCACTAAGGTTTATTGATTTTAATTCCTTAATCAAACTAGCTTCAACCAGAAGTCTTTCTGTGACACAAGATGATTTGTGGGGATTAGTGGATGTCATCATTATGAGCTGACCTCATGTTTTTAGGTCACCCTGTATATTTAAGCCTCTCTCTGTCCATGTAATCCAGTTGCCTCTGAAGATGTCTTGAATAAAGACGAAAGCTAAGGTACTCCGTTGTTTCCATTTTCCCGTGTGATTTTATCAAGATATATATATATATAAATTACAATTTACATATATATATATATATATATATATATATATATATATATATATATATATATATATATATATATATATATATATATATATATATATATATATATATATATAAATTGTAATTTACATATTATTCATATTATGCTAGAGCGCCCACAAAACATGAGAAACATTTGAGTCCCCCAGTAGAGATGTCCGTTCTCTATCCACTCCAGGATGTCCGTTTTCTTTTTGTGTACTCGCTCAGGGACTCAAGTATTTCTGTATATGACACAGGATGATAAGGGAATTTGAATTTATTTGTTTATTTATTTATATATAATATACTGTAATATATTAAATATACTGCAAGTATTTTCTTTAATTTATATACGTGTTTCGCGAAAAAGGGAGGCTACATTTATGGTGATCGTTAAGGACCAAACTCCGAATCCATGACGTGACTTCTGTTCATTATTTATATCCTAAATTTACCACTGTAGGTAGTTTCAAGAATTAATGCAGTCATTTACTGAATATTCTTTGCAAAAAAATAAATTTTAAATGAATTATTTATAAGAGATAAGTATTATGATCAGTAAATATACAGATATGCATTACTGACCACCTCCGAACACAAGGACGGCTAAAAATAGCCACAGGCGGTCACAGTCAAGGTCACTTTCCCTTTCTTGTCACTGGCAAATGGGGGAGGGGGGGATGATAATAGCAGCTGTGTTTATTACGGTATGTTAGACTGGTTTATAATACATTTTTATTATTTTAATATACCGGTAATCTTCATTTTAATCCAGCTTACCAAACGTAAGTTTCAGTATAAAATAATTAGTGGTACTGTAGGACCTTGTGAGTGGTTTACTGTATACATAAATATTACATAAATTATTTCTGCAATTCTTCACAAACAAAACACATAAATCAATTGAATATGTGATGTCGAACGTGAACTGTAAACACTGTGTGTGATGTAGAGAGAGCGCGGGTGTAAAACGCTATGTAATTTGATTTTCTCTTTTATGTAAAATTTTACAATTTACTTATAATATATAGGTATACTGTATACATAAATATTACATACATCATTTCTGCAATTGTTCACAAACAAAACACATAACTCAATTGAACATGTGATGTCGAACGTGAACTGAAGCCACAACAACCGTTCGAGTGGAATCGCGTTAGAGCAAACGAGTTCGCGTTTTACAAATATCGTTCCTCAATTCATAAATCGCGTTCGAGCAAATTCGCGTTGTCAAAACACGCGTTATAGCAGAACTCACTGTAATCTACAAGTCTGGCACATAAAGGGGGTGGACAACATGATTGCGGACTCCTTATCCCGAGCTCCAGTGGAAATGCAGCAGCTACTCTCCAGACGCACCAGGTGATCACCTCCTTCGCGCCCGCGCTACGGAGGTCTTTGGAGGGGGGGTGTGTTACGAACCACACCACCAATTGTCCTGATCTACCTACCCAGCACCACGAGCAACGCCATCTAGGGACGAAACACGAGTATGACTAGTCTTAGTTACTACTCCGGGGTTTCCCTTCTCCATATCCTGGTTGTTGCGTCACCTCCTACAAGTCTTCTTCATCAGCTCCAATTCGATGAGAGTTCAGTTCACTCTGGGAAGTGACCACAGGATCACCTATCCTGGAAACCTACGGCACAGTGACTACCTACCGTCTTCTACAATACTCAGCCTTACTCGTCAGCCATCTCAGCTCCGCATTTAAGTATTTGTAATCTTATATTGCCTCCCCCCCTCCACCTTGCTTCAAATTATTGTATGTTGTATAAATATGTATACTGTATACTGTTAATGTTTAGGTTAAGTATGGTTAAGGGTAAATTATAGTAAGCTGATTATTTTGTTAAGGAATTTATGGTACTTTATTATACACAACAAAAACTCCCATCCTTTGTCTACCCTTTTATAGTCCGATTGTCTTTGGTTTTTTTTGTTGTTGCCTGTTGGGATCTGGGTAGACTTTTAACTATATTCTAAATCCCCAACTCGTAACAATAGTTATAACATGCGAGTTATATTTAAGATGTTAACAGGCTATGTACTGTATATTGATTGTATTATTCATAATATGTGTCCTGAGATAACAGCATTTGTTATATGAGAAATGTTCTTTAACAGGTTTTGACCGAATTATATGGTACGCGTCAACGTTGAGGGTTTATTTCTCCAGCAACAAACCAATAACGCTCCTATGAGCGTTAACAAATAATAATAATAATAATAATAATAATAATAATAATAATAATAATAATAATAATAATAATAATAATAATAATAATAACAATAATAACAATAATAATAATAACAACTAATAATAAATATAATAATAATAATAATAATAATAATAATAATAACAACAACTACAGCTCCTCCCCGACTTACGACCTACTCGCACTTACGATCTGCCTCAGTCGTACCAAAATTTTGGCAAGCATAAAAGTGAGAGTTTTGTGGTGCTGAGAAGAAAAAGAGACACCCATTTTAGATTATCTATGTATTATTTAAGCATTTTCGACTTACGACCTGGATTTGGGTCCCTAACCCAGTCGTAAGTCGGGGAGCAGCTGTATCTGTAGTTGAGAAAGCTGACAAAACAGTGAGTGGTGGAGGAAGTTTTCATATTACCAAATTGCTGAGGATCTACGGCTCCTGCAATATCAACGTAAGCCCAGTCAAACACAAAACTTTCACAGATTACGATGGGTATTGGGGTGATTGCAATGGGTCGTAGCTGATTTAAGGATTGTGGGCTGGTTGACTTGGGCACTGGTGATACATAAGAAGTCTTCCAGTCAGCTGGGCATCTGGCTTGACTGAGAGAAGCATTGATGATGGAGCAGAGGGGTTTAGCAAGTTCCGGGGAGAACTCCTTGAAGAGTTTCATTGGTAAGTCAATGGAGGTGGTGGAGCATTTTAACTTTAGTTTGTTCAGACGTTTTGCTACTTCAAATTCTTCTACTAAGTCAGTGGGAAAGGGGGCTGGTTGGTAAGTAGGGAGATTGGTTGTGTCAAGCCAGGGGAGCGTCTGGCATATAGTGGTGAAATGGTTATTTGATTGCTCAGCTGCGTCAACATTAGTGAGATGGCTAAGGAAGGGGAGGGGGATGTGTCTTATTGTTTAGTCCACAGAGTTCTTTAAGCTTACCATACCACTGACTGATGTTGGTCTGCTTCAGGTGTTGCAATTTGGTTGGGTAGTGAGACTTCTTTGCAGTGTGTATTTCGCGGATGACTTGGTTGCGGAGGGACCTGTAGTGGTTGTGGTCATTGAGATAAAAGGCTCTGTCTCTCTGTTGCATAAGTCTTTTGATCCGAGGTGTGATCCAGGGCAAATCAGCTGGGTGAGATCTGACGGACTTCTCGGGAAAGAAGTGGTGGTGAGCTTCCGTGGTGGTGTTGGTAAATTTATCCATTTGGTTTCCACGTCATCCACGCTAAGTACTTCAGTCCAGGGATGGTGAACTATCCACTGCCCGAAGAGACGCACCGCAGAATCAGTAATCAGCCTGTAGGTCCTGATGTAGGGTCTCTGTACTTGAGTGGGAGTGGCAGCTGGGGACCAGAGCACTGATAGGTGTGTGCTACACCCGATAGGAGGCATTGGTTGAGGTGGTTGGTACTGGTCCGCTAAGTCAGTTAAGATAAGGTCAAGGGTATTTTGACTATATGTGGGGAAGTTCTTAACTTGTGATAGTAACAGCTGGTCCTGGATATCAGTGGTGTCATTTTCATTATAATCCCCACATAATACTAACTTGGCACATGGGTACCTAACTCTGAGGTGGTCTGAGGTGGTAATGAGATGATTGATAAGAGTGTCTCTGGTGGGTGAGCGAGGCGGATGGTATGACACACAGATTATGATGGAAGCAGTGTGGCGCGGGTGGGCCCGTGGCACAACACGTATCATAATGCTTCCACATCTGCTGGGACTTGAACATCCAGGCATGACGGGTGTAGGTCATTTTGACAGAAGAGGGCAATGCCGCGTGCGTGACGTGTGTGTGTGTGTGTGTGTGTGTGTGTGTGTGTGTGTGTGTGTGTGTGTGTGTGTGTGTGTGTGTGTGTGTGTGTGTGTGTGTGTGTGTGTGTGTGTGTATGTGTGTGTGTGTGTGTGTGTGTGTGTGTGTGTGTGTGTGTGTGTGTGTGTGTATGTGTGTGTGTGTGTGTGTGTGTGTGTGTGTGTGTGTGTGTGTGTGTGTGTGTGTGATAACAAAAATTAACGGTTTATTGAAAAAGTTCTGCAGCCCGAAGGCTGAAAATATACATTGGATATAAATGACTTATTACATATATTGGCATTGGTGGTATAACAAAAGCTTTCATTAGAGAAATGTAAAGGAACATACAGATTAATGTTTACAGTGGAGGTCACGTAGATCTTGTGTGCTGAGGTATTGAACAGCAGACACGTAGTGTGGTAACTCCCTCACAGATGGTGTTATGAGAGGCTTTTTTTTTTTTATTGGGCAACCCCCCACATATCCTTGTGTAAGGTGAAGCACAGAAGCGTTTATAGCGCCCAACAGGGAAGCATGCTAAGTTCATGCTTGCCTTTATGTCTCATGAGTTAAGGGCATAGAAGCCTGAAGAGTCAAGGGCGTAGACGCCTGAAGAGTCAATGGTTTATGTCTAAGCAAGTTATTGGAAGCTCCAACAACTTGTCCCTGAATACGAATTCGCAACTTTCGATTTACAACAGGTACCTACTTTGCTGCTAGGTGAACAGGGACCAAGGGAGGCTGGGAAGTGTGTCCGAACAACTTTCCACCGGCCCGGGAATCGAACCAGTGACATCTCACTTGCGAGGCAAGAGCGGTACTGTTTTACACACCGGCGCCCCCTTTATGAGGGGCTTGACATGGTGTAGTAATTCCCTCACAGATGGTGTTATGAGGGGCCTGATGATGTAGTAATTCCCTCACAGATGGTGTTATGAGAGGCATCACATGGTGTAGTAATTCTCTCACGGATGGTGTTATGAGGGGCCTGATGTGGTGTAGTAATTCCCTCAGAGATGGTGTTATGAGGGGCATCACATGGTGTAGTAATTTCCTCACGGATGGTGTTATGAGGGACCTGATGTGGTGGAGAAATTCCCTCACAGATGGTGTTATGAGGGGCATCACATGGTGTAGTAATTCCCTCACAGATGGTGTTATGAGGAACCTCACATGATGCTGTAGCAACTCATTCACTACGTGGTGTCGTAGCATCATGGGGACACCACATGATCTGGAGTCACAGAACCTCACTCACTCAAGTGAGTGAGATGTGGTCCCAAGCCTCCCTATCGTGGACGGATTAACACATATCTGGTGTTGTTGAGTCTCAGGGGCAGTTATCACTGGGTACCTGGGACCTCACTGTGTGAAGGTTAGCTTGGGTACGACTCGGCTGTTTCTATTGAGTTGTTTTTCATTGACTTAAGCACTGTTCACCACTATTCAACACTGGTTCCATTCCTTTCCTAAATGAAATAGTTACTTCTGGCGAGAACTTGTTGATTTTCCAGTGGGGAGGAGGGGTTCAGGGGAGGGAGTTGGTATGGGCCAACATAACATTTGACCTGGCTGCTCCCAGAGGAGCGCCAAATTCGTCTTGACCCTTAGGTGGTGTGTGTGTGTGTGTGTGTGTGTGTGTGTGTGTGTGTGTGTGTGTGTGTGTGTGTGTGTGTGTGTGTGTGTGTGTGTGTGTGATGTAGGTGTGGGTGGTGTTGGATGGTGTGTGTGTGTGAGATATGTATGGGTGTGTGGGTGATGTAGGTGGTGTTGGATGGTGTGTGTGGGTGGTTGTTGAAGGGTATGTTTGTATGTGTGTGCGATGTAGGAGTGTATGTGTGTGATGTGTAGGCAGTGTTGGAGGGGATGTGTGGGTTATGTGTGTGTGTGTGTGTGTGTGTGTGTGTGTGTGTGTGAGATATGTATGGGTGTGTGGGTGATGTAGGTGGTGTTGGATGGTGTGTGTGGGTGGTTGTTGAAGGGTATGTTTGTATGTGTGTGCGATGTAGGAGTGTATGTGTGTGATGTGTAGGCAGTGTTGGAGGGGATGTGTGGGTTATGTTGGTGTGTGTGTGTGTGTAGCACAGTGTGGGTTACGTTGGTGTGTGTGTGTGCAGCACAGTCTGGGTGATATGGGCTGAGAGTGTTGTTGGAGGATGGCTGGGGAGGTGAACCTTTTCAGGGGGCAGTTCCATTTTCATTAGGCACACCATTTTATTATTTTATCAAAATAATCCAGAATATTTCCTCTAAAAGTTTGGTTAAATGATATTAAAAAAAAAAAAGTTCTATATGATGTGTGCATGAATAGTGCTGTGTTACAGCAAGGAGTGTGGTAATTTCCATGCATAAATGATCCAGCTCGTAAGAGCTGTAGTTAGTTACGCAATCTCCACTGTACACATACAATATTGTTCATATTGTAAACAAAATAATGTATACAGTGGTCCCTTGATTAACGAATGGTTCAATTAACGAAATTTCAGTTAATGAATTAGCTCCCATACGGATTATCAGTTCCATTAATGAACAAAATTTCCATTAACGACAGCCTTAGGAGAAACACGCTTTGTTGTGCGCATCAGCTGATTGGCTAGTCCGCCAATACAGAAATAGTTTTTTGTTTACATTTGTTTCCAGTGGAGTAAATGTCAAGAAAGTTGTGCTCTTGAATATTTTTGCATTTTTTATATTAAAATTATTGGTCATTCTGAAATTTAGTTGACATATTGATAATATATACAGTACAGGGAGCAGTTTTTGTGCGCCCATCAGCTGATTGAATCACCCACCAACGCTTCTCAGTTTAACTTTGTTTACAGCGGAGCGAACATCGAGTTTGTTGGTCTCTTGAATATTTTTGCATTTTTACATTAAAATTATTGGTCATTCTGAAATTTAGTTAACATATTGATAATTAATCAATACAGTGCAGAAATTATAATGAAACATGAAGAAGGCATGAGAACCAATGCACTCTGTAAAGAATATGGCATGTCATCATCGAATGCCTCTACAATCAGCTGTTTGATATGTAAACAAAGCTGCTGGGAATATGACATACACACCTCAAAGTAAGTTAAAATACAGTATTCTATTGTTTTTTATATATTATTGTACAGTATACAGTGGTCCCTCGGTTAACGAACAGTTCGATTAATGAAACTTCGGTTAATGAATTACCTGCCATAAGGATCTTCAATTCGGTTATCGAACAAAACTTTGATTAACGAAATCCTTACGACAAACACGTTTTGTTGTGAGCATCAGCTGATCAGCTAGTCCGCCAATACAGTAACCAGTTCTATGTTTACATTCACTCCCAGTGGAGTAAATATCAAGAAGGTTGTGTTCTTAATATTTTTCCATTTTCTATATTAAAATTATTGGTCATTCTAAAATTTAGCCATCCAAGCTCTGTCTACATTAAGTTTTCAACTAATATTTTTGGCCAGATTATGTAACTTAATTCATTTATTGAAACTCATTTACATGCATGCACTGTCCTAAGGGCAAAGCTGTACTGTACATGTAATCAAAATAATGTACAAAATGATTACTTAACTTTTTGTTTAGTGCAAACTATCGCATGTTTACATTCAAATTAATCACTATCTTATAAGAATTCCAGCAATGTAAATTTTATTCTCCCAAGTCACTTCTACGACATTTTATTAGAAAAAAACAAAAACTCAATCTAAAGGACATAAATACAGTACTCCCTCTTTATCGACGGAGGTTACGTTCTGTAGACGGCCGTCGATAAAGAAACCGCCGATACCGTGATGGTTACGTAATTTTTCTAACTATTATTAGCATATGTTGAATAAATGTACCTTTAAGCATTAATGCGTTTCCTTTACACATAACCTTAAATAATAGTGTATAAATAATAATATAATAAGTGGACAAAAATACTAGCAAACTTACGATTTCATTTATTGAAGTGAACATCGGTCCTTACAGTAAACAATACAGTGTACAGTATATACAAGTGTGATGATTGAGGCTTATTAAAAGCCTGACCAGTCAGATGAGTATGATGAGTCAAGGTCTGCATCTTCTTGAGGGGTGTGGGCAGGTACTGCGTCTTGTTGTTGTGAGGTGCCGGCAGCTTCTACGTCTTGTTGTTGTGAGGTGTCGGCAGCTTCTGCCTCCTGTTGCAGGATGCCGGCAGGTTCGGCGATGGCAGGCACTCGGCGACTGAAGAAGTTGGTGATGGTGGTCTGTGCTTTCTTGCTTCTCATTTCCCTCTGCAGTTCTATATATGGCAACATAACATTTTCAATAGCTCTCTTTGCTTTAAGGGACCTATCAAGGGAGGGATCAATGTCATAGAGACGAGCAGAGAGGGCCTTACTCATTCTTATTACTTCACCAAGATTATCTAAAGTTAAGTTCTTATTTTCATCATCACTCACTTCATCTTCTGTTTCATCCTGCAGCTCCACTAATTGTTCTAGTTCATCGCTTGTAAATGTATCCCCAACATTTCCCAATAACTCTTCTTGCACCTCTGCCGCTGTTAAGTCAGAGAACCCTTCACCTCCAACTTCATTTGCCATAGTTGATGTGATGAACCACCAGCAAAAGTTGAAAATCAAAGACTGTTGCCCACGCGGCTTGGCTGATGTCTGTGTTCAGGGAAGGCGGGCCGCGGGTAGACGCTAGTCACGCCACTAGTGCCGCCTAGCGGCGAAAGTACAAACAAGGCCCGCAGAGTTCAAATAAACCCAAAATAAAAATCCGTCTAAATAATCCGTCTATAATCGAAACCGTCGATAAAAAATCCGTCGATAAAGAGGGAGTACTGTACAGTCAACCCTCACTTTACGCGGTCCCACATTCCGCGTTTCCACGTTTACGCGGTGCTCTGCCGGAACCCAGGATGCTCACATTCCGCGGTGCGTGTACCCCTTGACGCGGAGAGCGGCTGGCGAGCCGCACCATTTTTGGATCCAAACCTCTCGCCACCCGCCATGTTGTGTAAGCAGCGTGAACATGGTGCGCACAAGGTCGCCCAGTCATCAAAACATTACCAGTTCTTCACCCACCACCCACCACAGCCAGCCCAAGTCAGTGATAGTGATAATTATGGTGAGGATATGGAGTTATATGGACTTTGGGGGGTTTGACAAAGAGGCCCTGCAAGCCTCTGTGGTGGATAGTGATACAATTGATACAAGTGATACAGGTGAGGGCCAATAATCTGCCCTCTGCCTCGGAACCAACCGCCCATCCCCGTGTGCCCAGCCATCTTTTCTACTAATGTAGGTGTTAAAAAACCAAATATTATTGATATTTCTCTTAATTATTAATTGTGTGTGCATACCATCATAAAGTTAAGATAATATTTTTACTGCAACATAGTTGTGTGTCGTCAAAAAGTGGAGTTTGGGGGTCGGCCAGGTCTCTATTTCAATTAATCCCATATGTTATGTTATTCACTTTACGCGTTTCTCACTTTCCGCGGTACCCTGTAGGTTACATTAACCGCGTAAAGTGAGGGTTGACTGTAAACAAATAAATACTTCACCAGACCTTCGGTGCCAACTGTCAAACATGTCACTGTCACCTCCCCTTCCTCCCGTGCTCACCTCCCTCCCAGCCAGGGTTTGGTGGTTATACAGTAGGCTATAAGTTTGTATATTAAAAAAAATAAAAAATAAAAAAAAATAAAAAAAATATATATATATATATATTTGTATATACAGTAGTACCCCGCTTAACGCGGTCAATAAAACCCACAGGGTACCGTGTTAAGTGAAAACCGCGCTAAGTGAACAACAGAACATATGGGATTAATTCCAATAGAAACTGGCCCGACCCCCAAACTCAACTTTTTCCGACACAATACCTATGTTCTAGTAAAAATAACATCTTAATTTTATGATGGTACATGCACACAATTAATACTTAAGAGAAATAGAGAAATACAGTCGCCAAGTTAATGTCCATTCAAATAATGGACTCAACTCCCTCCCCCTCTTCTCACACTACACTCACTGGCTCTTCCCCCTGAGAAATTTTGGGGGGAAAACCACTAAATTTTAATAAATAATACCTCAAACTAAAGTTAGGATAATACAATTGACATTGCTGGATTCCTTGTAAGACCAGGAATATTTTGAATATAAATGTCATATATTTTGCACAAAAGATAACATATTTACTCAGAGTAAACATTATATCTAAAATTTGTATGTCTAATGCAAAATCTATGATGTTTATATTCAAAATGATCACCAAATTGTAAGAATTCCAGCAATGTAAATTATATTCTGGCTGGGTAATTTGTATGAATTTTATGAGCTAAAACAAATATCTTCAGTTAATAAAAAAAAAAATATTCTTCACGACACTATCTGTCAATCAAAGTACCCCACCTTGCCTCCCCCCCTCTTCCAACCGGGCCAGATGGTCGGTCAGTCCCAACCCTCCCCCCCACCCCCCACCAATCCTCCCTTCAAGAGATGTTGGGTGAAAAAACTAAATTTTAACATTTAGTATTAAATAATACCTCAGATTAAAGTTAGGATAATATAATTGACATTGCTGGATTCCTTGTAAGACCAGGAATATTTTGAATATAAATGTCATATATTTTGCACAAAAGATAACATATTTACTCAGAGTAAACATTATATCTAAAATTTGTATGTCTAATGCAAAATCTATGATGTTTATATTCAAAATGATCATCAAATTGTAAGAATTCCAGCAATGTAAATTATATTCTGGCCGGGTAATTTGGATGAATTTTATGAGCTAAAACAAATATCTTCAGTTAAAAAAAAAATATATTCTTCACGACACTATCTGTCAATCAAAGTACCCCACCTTGCCTCCCCACTCTTCCAACCGGGCCAGATGGTCGATCCATCCCATCCCAACCCTCCCCCCCATCCCCCATCAATCCTCCCTTAAAAAGGTTGGGTGAAAAAACTAGATTTTAACATTTAGTATTAAATAATACCTCAGATTAAAGTTAGGATAATATAATTGACATTGCTGGATTCCTTGTAAAACCAGGAATATTTTGAATATAAATGTCATATATTTTGCACAAAAGATAACATATTTACTCAGAGTAAACATTATATCTAAAATTTGTATGTCTAATGCAAAATATATGATGTTTATATTCAAAATGATCATCAAATTGTAAGAATTCCAGCAATGTAAATTATATTCTGGCCAGGTAATTTGTATGAATTTTATGAGCTAAAACAAATATCTTCAGTTAATAAAAAAAAAAAAAATATTCTTCACACCCTGGTGCCAGGTGGTCGGTCGCCAGTCCCTCCCTCCCTCCCACCCCCCACCATCCCTCCCTACCAGATGAATGTGTGGGAATACCAGACTGTTTACCTTTTTAGTAATAAATAATAAATCAGACTAAAGTTAGGATAATATAATTGACATTGCTGGATTCCTTGTAAGACCAGGAATATTTTGAATATAAATGTCATATATTTTGCACAAAAGATAACATATTTACTCAGAGTAAACATTATATCTAAAATTTGTATGTCTAATGCAAAATCTATGATGTTTATATTCAAAATGATCATCAAATTGTAAGAATTCCAGCAATGTAAATTATATTCTGGCCGGATAATTTGTATGAATTTTATGAGCTAAATAAAAAAATTATACTTCACCCGTGTAAAGGGGTACACCCACCGCGGAATGTGAGCATCCTGGGCTCTGGCAGGGCACCCGTAAACGTGGAAACGCGGAATGTGGGACCGCGTAAAGTGAGGGTTGACTGTGTATATATATATATATATATATATATATATATATATATATATATATATATATATATATATATATATATATATATATATATATATATATATATATATATATATATATATATACAGTCGGCCCTTAACATACGCGGGGGTTAGGTAACAGATACCTGTGAAAGTTAAAAATCCGTGTACTTTGTGCTGCCCCCCAAAAAAAACCCCTGGCCCCCCCATGTCCTTATTTACCGTAAATACCTGTGTGTAGTTCAAGTTTTTACGACCAAATTATTTGGCAAAAAATTGGGGGTCGACCTCTAAACGGGTAATAGTTTCGGTAGGTTGAACATTATTTACCAGTAACTACCAGTAAACAATGGAAACGACGCACCAACACACCACCAGCTGTGAGTGTCCGTACAGTTACCAAGGCAGATCTCTTGCATCATCATAGCAAGCCCAAAGTAGCCAAATGCATGGCATGGTATGCACAGGACGATGTAAAACATAAAGTATTCATTTTTTAAAGTTTATTTATAGATACTGTACATAAATTTATGTTCATTACATTTGAAACATCAGTCTTTGTTAATTAAATTTGAAACAAAAGAAAACTACGATACCGTATTTTCATTAAAATATTACATGACAAGTATATTTTACCGTAACTGTGACTGAATGAATATATTCTCAGACATAAATATGGAAATGTAATATTTTGGCTGAAATGACTTACATATTACAGTGGAAAGCGTGATAAAATCATGACGAAAACAATGACTTTCGCTTTCTTTCATTGTTCAAAAGATTTTACCGTAATCGCTTTTCGAATGGTTTTCAGTTAAAAAACTGTTGTACCGTACTGTATTACAATAATATTCTATCCTATCATTAGCCTCATAATCCCACAACTGAATACCATTCGAAAAGCGATTACGGTAACATCTTTTGAACGAAAGAAAGCGAAAGTCATTGCTTTCGTCACAATTTTATCCCACTTTCCACTGTAATACGTACGTCATTTCAGCAATAATATTACATTTCCATATTCTCAGAAATAAATAGTAGCTTTGTTGAAACGTAATGTACAGTATTTAATATTAAAATGCAGAAAGAGCTATAAAAACAATTAATACCGTACACCCGTAATGTACTGGCTGGCATCTCCACTTGTCCCCGTCCCTGCTACCGCCTCCAGCGTCACCACTCCTACCCGCTCTATCCCTCCGCCTCTACATCGTCACTACTGCCGACAACAAACACAAATGTTTTGTGAATAACTGCACCTCCACTTCCTATGTACAGTACTGAACTGTACTGTGCTGTGCATTTTTACAAACAATAAACATGGCAAGAAAAGCTATTAAAAAAAAAAGAGATAAAAATTTCACTTTACTGTACCGTACCTATCCTCGGCGACAGGACGGGGGTCATCGGAGTCATCGTCACACAATTCCATAACGGGTGGTGAAGTGGGGGCGACGGTGGATTCAGCTGCTTCCTCACTGCCGCCAGTGATTGATGGTGTTAAATCTCTCCTTCGGCGATCAAAGAACATGGTGATGGGGAGTTGTCGTCTCTTTCTTTCATTTCTTCCATGATGTTTTTGTATGGAGCAAAAACGTCATCCATCCCTCGCATGAATTTCAGGGCACGCACCATGGAGGGGTCCATACTATAGGCCATGTTTATCAGTGCCTCAATATTCCTGGTCATCTCCCCCAACTTCTCCAACGTTATTTCTTGTTGCTCTTCCTCTTCCTCATCCTCTTTCCCTTGCGCTTCCTCTTCCCTCTTCCCTCACTTGGCTGACATGCTTAGCACTGCGTGGAGCACTGGCACTTACAGCATCACAGATATCTTTTTCCCTTTTCTTGATGGTACGTACCGTGCTTTCATTCACGTTGTACAGTCGCCCCACAGCAGCGAACGACATTCCCTCCCTTGACTTATTCAACAACTCCACCTTCTCTTGTAGAGTCATCACTTTCTTCTGGCATTTAGGGGTGGCTCCAGCTGGTGTCTTTGATGCTCTTTTAGGGGCCATGGTAAATGTGGTTAGCAAGGGTAGCAACTACAATTCTGATGTTAACACAAGCGTGGTTACAGCGAGACTGACTGAGTGAAGGAGCGTGGAGTGGCGGGGTGGGGTGACGAAGCGCTATGTATATGTGTGTGTGTGTGTGTGTGTGAGGTTGCGGGAGCGGGCGGTGTCCCGTGTTCGGTGCCGCGTGCGAGTTGAATGGCGCGCGATTTGAATGTACAGTTAACCCTCACTTTACACGGTTAATGTAACCCGGAGGGTCCCGCGTAAAGTGAGAAACGCGTAAAGTGAATAACATAACATATGGGATTAATTGAAATGGAGTCCGGGCCGATCCCCAAACTCCACTTTTTGACGACACATAACTATGTTGTAGTAAAAATATTATCTTAACTTTATGATGGTATGCACACACAATTAATAATTAAGAGAAATATCAATAATATTAGGTTTTTTAACACTTACATTAGTAGAAAAAATGGCTGGGCACACGGGGATGGGCGGTTGGTTCCGAGGCAGAGGGCAGATTATTGGCCCTCACCTGTGTCACTTGTATCAATTGTATCACTATCCACCACAGAGGCTTGCAGGGCCTCTTTGTCAAACTCCCCAAAGTCCATATAAGTCCATATCCTCACCATAATTATCACTATCACTGACTTGGGCCGGCTGTGGTGGGTGGCGGGTGAAGAACTGGTAATGTTTTGATGACTGGGCGACCTTGTGCGCACCATGTTCGCGCCGCTTACACAACATGGCGGATGGCGGGAGGTTTGGATCCAAAAATGGCGCGGCTCGCCAGCCGCTCTCCGCGTAAAGGGGTACACGCACCGCGGAATGTGAGCATCCTGGGTTCCGGCAGGGCACCGCGTAAACGTGGAAACGTGGAATGTGGGACCTCGTAAAGTGAGGGTTAACTGTACTTCAATTACTTCAATGTACAGTTAGTTCTGCTATAACGCAATAGTTGTGTTCTTGTAAAACATCGTTTTATAGAAATTCGGGTAATAGAAATAACAGGGCTTATGAAGAAAATAGGGTTGGGTGCAGATGACTCTAAATCGAAAAAAAAATTCGTAGTTAGCCTAACACAAAGGTTAACACAGTCTAAATAAATGTTACATTCATATCTAATAATGAAATCATACAGTAAATGTTACACTTTACCTTGAAAAAATATGAATATAACTTGATGGGGGAGAAGGTTGATGTTGAGGAGTCATGCAGACAGGATTTGACAGTTGTCATCGTCATCATCAGTATCATCATCATCATGTGCAGTTTTTCTTTAGGTCCTCATATATTGATAAGGCTTTCTCTTTAATGGTGAGGAAGCTGGTCCCAGATCACTTTTTCGTTTGATCTTCTATCCAAACACTTAGAAGCCATTCCATCTCCTCAAGTTCCTTTGGCCGTGATCTCACACTTTTGCTAGCACTCAAGGTTTTTCCAGCAATACAGCTTGCTTTAATCTTTGCTGCATTGTCTCTAATGGTGCGTAAAGTAGACTCCTTTATTCCCGTTGGACGCACAATATCACATGTTCTTTCCTTATTTTCAAAACGCTTGACAACATAAAGCTTTTCTTCAAGTGTTATAGCCTTTCTTTTACGATCACCACCGGAAATGCAATCACCAGAACGCTTCCCGGAGATAATCTTATTTTCCATAGTCACAAAATTGGAGAAACAGTAATAAAAAATCACTGAGGATGCTTAAAAACTTCCCACGTGTTTCAAACTGATCGTGTGGTGTAAACAGAGCGTGCGGGTCTAAAATGCTAAGTATTTTGTTTTTCTCTCTTATTTAAAATTTTACAATTTACATATACTGTACAGGTATACTGTATACATAAATATTACATAAATTATTTCTGCAATTCTTCACAAACAAAACTCATAAATCAATTGAACATGTGATATCGAACGTGAACTGTAAACACTGCATAACCCCGCGCCAAGCCACAACACTGTACAGTACACTTTAAACGCTACGTATTTAGTTTTTCTCTTTTATTTAAAATTTTACAATTTACATATACAGCATATGTAAATTGTAATTTACATATTATTCATATTATGCTACAGCGCCCACAAAACATGAGAAACGTTTGAGTCCCCCAGAAGAGATGTCCGTTCTCTATCCACTTCAGGATGTCTTAGTCCTTCGTTTTCTTTTTGTGTACTCGCTCAGGGACTCAAGTATTTCTGTATATAACACTGGATGATAAGGGAATTTGAAATTATGAGTGAATGAATTTATTATACAGTCAATTGGATACACCCACAGCGAGAGAAAAGAGTCTAGACGTATTGAGTATATGTCGTACAGACGTAAAGTCCTGTGTTCATTCCATCTCGTATTAAGTTTTTTGACTTGGTTATTTGTTGTGTGAATATGCAGTGATCAATTAACATAGTTTTGATGTGTTTAAGTAGTATTCAGGCGCCTTCAGCCTAGTAATGTTACGACATTCGTATCACTCACTCTAAACCACGAATTCCACCCATACACAGAGAAAGAGAGGCCAAGCGCTCTGTTTACATCATACACACATAAATAATACATACCGTATATCTCGGCCTATTTTATAATCACAGTCATGTACTGAATATTCTATGTAAAAAATATAAATATTAAATGAATTATTTACAGTGCGGTCGACTTCCTACACAAAGACGGGCTATAAATAGCCTACTTATCTCCTCTCCATCTATTACCCTCTGTTCTCAGAGAGAAGGTCTTGGTAAATAACTTTTGTTTGTTTATTTTCATTGTTTGTCTAATTTATCATGATGTATCAAAGTAATATTATTAAAAATTTTAGGCAGCTACCAAACAGGGAGATACTACCGCCTGGGAAGATATTGGAAGCATAATGTACAGCATTGTCTAATGGTAGATCCTACAGTGAGTTCTGCTATAACGCGTGTTTTGATAACGCGAATTTGCTCTAACGCGATTTATGAATTCGGAACAATATTTGTATAACGCGATCGCTTGTTTGCTATAACGCGATTTTTGCTTACTATTTCTCCAATTTTGTGGTATTAACTGTGAATATGGTAAAGAAGAATATCTCCAAAAAGCATTCTGATGATAGAATTCACGGTGATTATCGTAAAAGAAAGGATATAACACTTGAAGAGAAGCTTGATGTTATCAACCTCAAAATCACCCTTCTCCCCCATCAAGTTACATTCATATTTTTTCAAGGTAAAGTGTTAAATTTACTGTATGATTTCATTATTAGATATGAATGTAACATTTATTTAGACTGTGCTATCCTTTGTGTTAGGCTAACTACTAAATTTTTTCGATTTCGAGTAATCTGCACCTAACCCTATTTTCTCCATAAGCCCTGTTATTTCTATTACGCGATTTTCTATAACACGATATTTTACAAGAACACAATTATCGCGTTATAGCAGAACTACCTGTACTTCCATATGGCGTCACGAAAATTGTGACCAAGTCTTAGGTTGCTGATCTATCTTTCTGCCTCATTTACACACACTTGCAGAGTTTCAATTGTTTCTCTTCCTTTGACAACACAACATACAGTACATACAATATAATTTTTTTCACCTTAAATCTTTTTTCCTTTTTGCATTTATTTATGGTTGGTTATTTAAAATAAGGCCAATTCACTTAAAGAATTGGCATCAAATTTCACCGGCTGGTGTACACTAGTGACTCACTTAAGCGTCAATTATTTAACTGGAACTAATGTCGGTGTGAGTAAAATATTTCCATTTACTTGAAATAGATTTGCCATTTTATTTGTTTATTTATTTATTTATTTATAATACTTGCAGTATATTTACTTGCAGTATATTTAATATATTACAAGTATTTTCTTTAATTTATATACTTGTTTCACGAAAAAGGGAGGCTACCATTATACCTGGTAGGTGAAGTTGACCAGACATTTATGGTGATCATTAAGGACCAAACTCCGAATCCATGACGTGACTTCTGTTCATCATTTATATCCTAAATTTACCACTGTCGGTAGTTTCAAGAATTAACGCAGTCATTTACTGAATATTCTTTGTAAAAAAATAAATTTTAAATGAATTATTTATAGGAAATAAGTATTATGATCAGTAAATATACAGATATGCATTACTGACCACCTCCGAGCACAAGGACAGCTAAAAATAGCCACAGGCGGTCACAGTCAAGGTCACTTTCCCTTTCTTGTCACTGTCAAATGGGGGGGGGGCGGGGGGGATGATAGCAGCTGTATTTATTACCGGGGTATATTGTTCTTTTACGGTATGTTAGACAGGTTTATAATACATTTTCATTATTTTAATATACCGGCAATCTTCATTTTAATCCAGCTTCCCAAACGTAAGTTTCAGCATAAAATAATTAGTGGTAAGACCTTGTGAGTGGTTTACTGTATACATAAATATTACATAAATTATTTCTGCAATTCTTCACAAACAAAACACATAACTCAATTGAACACGTGATGTCGAACGTGAACTGTAAACACTGCATAACCTCGCGTCAAGCCATAACAACTGTTCGAGTGGAATCGCGTTAGAGCAAACAATATTGTTCCTCTATTCATCAATCGCGTTAGAGCCAATTCGCGTTGTCAAAACACGCGTTATAGCAGAACTCACTGTACAGAATATTCCTCCGGCGGGGCGATCTGCGTATTTGCAAATCCGTGTATGCTAAACCCACGTACGTTAAGGGCCGACTGTATATTAGTTCAGTGAAGACGAGCCTGGAAGGGCGAAAAACAACGTCATTCACTAAGTGACTTGAAAGCAGAGGATATTAGTCACTAAAGATCGACTGTCTTCCTAGATAGAAGATGAGCCGCGGTCGCCATTCTTGACCAGACCGTATAAAAAATTGTCCCAAACACAATACCTGAGAGATATAATAAAAAAAAAAGTCACTCGGTTTCCTCACTGTGCTAAGATGTATAAATACCAAAAATAAAATCCTTGTGGCACTTAATATTTCAGCTATTACAACTCAAATTAGCGGAGCCTTTCTTGTGCGCGTTGACAGCTGATTCGCCAGGCAAAAAGATGACAGTAGCAATGCGTGTGATGGAGGGTGCGGGAGGGGGTTTTGAGAATTGCAATTAAATGCTAGGTAGCGACGTGTCCTCCTAATATTACGTATTTAAGTAATTATTAGATGTTTTAATTACCTTGTTCAATTCCCATGCTATCAATCCTCTTATCATTATTATCACTGCCATTTCACGGTCATATTTACTGTACCTTCACTGCTTAAATTAACATGAGAACAAGCTGATTAAATTACCTTGTCAGACTTTGAAGATGAGGAGCTTCCCATAGCAACACAACTACTCTCACCAAGAGCAACATTTGGAGGGGGTGACACAGCATTGCTTATTCCACTTACAGATCTGCAATTTAAATTTATTTATAATTTTTTTTATTTTTACAAACAGTAATGATATGTACAATTTTATTCTCTATTAAGGTACTTGTGTGGGACATAGGAGAGAGGATGAATTAGGTGCCTGTTAAGCCACCTCTCCTTTAGTGTTCCTTTATTTCTTCAAGCCATGATACTCCTCACCAATGTACCTCTGGTTTCCTTGTTTATCTTACATGTGAGATCCAATCAAAAGTTTTATGTTGAGGAAAATAAAATCATAGTCATTACAAATGTCCAGATTAAAAATTGATTGAACAGAATAAATTTAGAAGACACAAATACTCTCTCATTATCATTATGGAAATAAGACCACTGTAGTAATTCATTGTTGAATATATTTGTTGTCAGGCTTAAGTCACTGATTTCTCAATATAGTTTGTAATTTTTTATTTACTTGAAAACTGTATATGTATAAATTGTGGTGATGGAATATTATTAAGAAATTGAATTCTCTATATATTGTCTGAAATACTTGGTTTACAGTCTGACCTCACAAATTTGTGCCTCAAAAATCTGTTTTTCCACAAATCCGTGCAATTCACAAAATCTTCAAAACAAGATGAAAGACCAATTGGAAATAGGCAAATGAAAAGCCAACCTCACTATAAAGAATGTGGAGAGAAAGAGGGAAGAGACAGACATAGAGACATTTAGATACATGCTAACAGATAATTATGATTATGAGGTGCACCAATTTGTTTCAAGTGCAGAATGACATTGATTCTATCAGAGATATATCAAATATGCCTAGATAAAAGAAACTGTCAGAGTTGGAACCTTAGAATGCATATTTATAGCCAAGCAATTCAGGACAAGAACCCTATCTCAAGGTTTCAGTATTGTGATCATGAAGCCTCACTGGCTCCCTACATCAGCCATTGTATTTAGAGTTCACAGCATTAAGACATGTTCACCAGACAAGTAACTGTTTAAAGCATTTATGGTGATCCATAAGACTGCATAACTTTGCAAATGAGCATGTCAAACTCCCTGGTGCCCACTCGGGCACAGGTCATCGATCCACAATGAGGCCTTGGGGCGAAAAAATATGAGTAAAGAGAAATTAAATATAAAAGAGAAACTGACTACACCACAAAGATGCCAGAAAGGCAGCTGTTTTAGGTGACACAGATTGTATGAGTATGGAAACACAGAAGAAGGCAAAGCATTCCACAGTTTGGTTGTGTGAGGAAAGAAGGCTGTATTATAACGGGTTATTCTAGTGTGACCGACACCCACAGAAATGGTGGGCACCGAGGGCAAGACAAGTGTTACGAGCCCATGGCCTTGCCAGCAGTACACAGAATGCCAAATCCACCGAACATTGTCCGTTAAAGTACCTGTAAAACAGAGAGAGTGAAGCAACATTGCGGCAAAGAGAAAGGAAAGAGAAATTATCAACTAAAGGAGGAGAGTTAATAAGACGAATTGCCTTTGATTCCACCCTACCTAACAGAGGGACAGACGAACAGCTATCCCTTATAAACTTGAAGCGACTGCTCAGGAGTGAAGTAACTACAGCATCTGTACAGCATTCTCAGCTTTCGGGAGGCAGCTTTAGCAATGTTGTGGATGTGTGGCTTCCATGATATATTGGCTTTATCAGAAGGAAAGATGGCTAGAGAGTTATCAGGTCGGAAGAGACGAGGAAAAGAAGGAGTGCAGAAGTTATCACAGATGTTTTTGGTTAAGAACCAGAAGGATTTATTAGAAGAAGAATGAGTCAGGTCAGTGGTCTATCTTTTTATTAAAACTCTGCTTGGCCCTATGAAGAATAACCTTACAACAATTCCTAGAAGTAATGAAAGAGGAGTGGGCAACAGGAGAAGGAAATAGTTTCATAACTTGATATGCCTTATCTCTCTCCCTACATGCAAAAGAACAGGAGCGATCAAACCATGATTGTAAAGTGAAAATTTTGGTAGAAGATGGGATAAATGCACTCATACCACCTTGTATAACCACAGCAATGCTGCCAGCATATACCGAGGCGTCCCGAGTGGAAAAACAACATTCATCCCACGGAAAGTCGGAGAAGAATTCTCACAAGGATTGCCAGTTTGCCCTCTGATAGTGCCATAGTTGGTGTTTAGAGGGGGGTGGGGGAGGTGGTCGTGTCCAGTTTGATTAATATAAATAAGATTGTGATCAGAAGACCCTAAGGGGGCAGAAATTGAGAATGAACAGTGCGAGGGATTAGAGGTAAAACAAAGATCAAGAATGTTAATAAGTTGATCGTGTTGGGTGTTTAATTATTTGTTCCAGATCATTAAGTAAGGAAAAAGAGAGTGCCTCAACTCCACCTGGGTCATTCCTTGCAGAGTCAAGCCACTCTCTGTGATGTACATTGAAATCCCCGAAGTAGAGGATCTTGGTGTTGGGGTGTGTGGACAGCAAGTGCTCTTATAAAAGAATTAAAGGTCATAGACTGATTACAGCAAAAAGACAAAATACCAATTCCTTACCTATGATTTAATGAAAACCCCTGTGGAGTTGGAGCGGAAGAATGCCAAGATGCTGATGTGTGGCCAGCTGAACGTTGAGCTGAACCCTCAAAGGATGAACTAACAGATCTCGGAGGCAACTCTGGTGGCAGCGATGAAGGGGGACTACTACTTCCTTGACCACCTGTTGATATTGTCAATACTGTACTATATTGAATTATAGCACAAAACAAAATATTGCACATGAGATCATACATTAATTTGTATTACAGAATAAAACTAAAGCAATTTCAACAAATACCATATTTGCTGTCACAAAAGACACACTGTAGCATAAGATGCATCCCTATTTTACAGAGATTTTTGTGATATTTTTTTCAGTACACTTCATACATTTAATAAACCATACATTTAGAAAAAAAAAAAAAAAAAATATATATATATATATATATATATATATATATATATATATATATATATATGTATATATACTTCATTTTTAGTCCATATAACACGCGGACTTTGAACATATAATCAACGACCTCACCAGCAAGGAATCGAACCCTGACCTACTGGGTATATATATGTACCTCGCGTTTCATACCAGCTGGATTCGGTAAAATGCTACTGACACCACATAAGAGGCACGGGCAGTTTCCCATTGAGGTTCACGGCGCCATCAGCTCGATGAACAGGCTTTGTGTGAAATATAACAGAGTCTAGAACTGCTTTTAGTGTCCTTGTGGCCTAGCCGGTAAGCGTTCCCTAGTCACACCCAGTAGGTCGAGGTTCGATTCCTTGCTGGTGAGGTCGTTGATTATATATATATATATATATATATATATATATATATATATATATATATATATATATATATATATATATATATATATATATATATATATATATATATATATATATATATATATATATATATATAAATATAAATATATATATATATATATATATATATATATATAAATATAAATATATATATATATATATATAAATATATATATATAAATATATATATATAAATATATATATATAAATATATATATATATAAATATAAATATATATATATATATATAAATATATATATATATATAAATATATATATATATATATATATATATATATATATATATATATATATATATAAATATATATATATATAAATATATACAATAGTGGGTATCTATAAACGGATCCTACTACGAATATTCCTATAACAAACGGTTTTACCTATAAAATTGAGAATGCTATAACGAACGAAACTCCTACAACGAACGCGGATGAATACGGGACTATTTCACCTGGCGCATGAATATTGTTGTACCGCGACCCACAACAAGAGCGTCAGGCGCCATCTTTGTCTCATTGTGTAGCCAGTGCACCACTGTTATTGTTGAAATTTCGTCTTTTGATGTGGAAATTCGCGTTATTTGTATAACTATTTTGTTATACAAGTATACAATTGTAACAATGATCGTCCAAAGCGAGTGAGAAAGCTAATAACCCTTGAAACTAAGAAAGAAATTATAAAGAAACGTGAGAATGGAAGAAGCATTGCGAAACTTAGTGATGAATATGGGATGGCTAAATCGACTATATGTACGATTTTGAAGAATAAAGAGGAGTTAAAAACTGTGCAAGTGGCTAAGGGAATCTTTAGACTTAGCAAAGCAAGGTGTAATGTGATTGAAGAGATGGAAAATTTACTCTTAGTGTGGATAAAGGAGAAAGAAATGGCAGGTGGTAACATTAGTGAAGCTATAATTTGTGAGAAGGCTAAACAATTGTTTGAGGACCTTAAAGCCAAGACTCCCAGTGGAAGTGATAGTGATGTGCCAGTGTTTAGGGGTACCTGCATGCTGAATAACACTAAGGTAAGATAAAGTACCGTATTTTTTACATTTTCCACAGAATTTTTTCAGTGTTAAGCGGTTGTATTTGGGGGCCTGGAACGGATTAATCCTATAATGAACGAATGCTATCTGGAACTAATTACGTTCGTTATAGCATACCACTGTATATATATATATATATATATATATATATATATATATATATATATATATATATATATATATATATATATATATATATATATATATATATATATATATATATATATAGTATATATATATATATATATATATATATATATATATATATATATATATATATATATATATATATATATATATATATATATATATATATATATATATATATATATATATATATATATATATATATATATATATATATATATATATATATATATATATATATATATATATATATATATGGGAAAAACATATTTTGTGCATATAAATACAGTAAAGTACACTACCGATACTACTGTATGTAACTGCATCAAACATGCCTTAACTATGTTTGGAAGATAATTCACTTTCAAATTTCCCACCACCACGCATGCAGAGAGGTGGAAGAGATGGTTGGCAGCGACTGCACTAAGCATCTGGCAGTCTCATTGCCCATTGTTGTAAGCAAATTAGGCTACTCACTTTCATCTTGTAGATTACTATTGCATATTGTATGATGATTTCTTAGGTTATGAGTTCCGTAAGATTATTATGAATTGTATGAGTTGACTCGATAAATATCTCTTATGTTATGTTCTTTGATAATATTTCCTCTAGTACATTTACTATTAAACAAAACATGTTGAACTAATGTGAAAATGTATTATAATTTAACTCAATAAATCTATCTAAACTAAAAAATCAGTACATTTTCAAATTAAAATTATTGTATGTACTTTACAGTACAGTGACCCCTCGTTTAACGAACACCTCGGTTAATGTAATTTCGATTAACGAACTGCCTTCCATAAGGATCTTCAATTCGGTTAACGAAAAAAATTTCGCTTAACGAACTTCTTACGAACCGACCTCAACATGTTTTCGCTTGCACTGACAGGGCAACCAGCTTTAGTATCAGTCCGCCTATACATTAATCGGTTCTAGGGCTTAAATTCCTTACTATTTTAGTATATATCAAGAAGTTTATACTATTCAATAATTTTAAAAGTTTAATATTCAATTTTTTAGTCATTTTAACAATTATTGAGCAAAATTGAAGGTAAAGTGACTAGTTTAATGCGCGGCATCCAGCCTCTTAGCACAGCAAACAGGCGTCAGTCTCTCTCTGTTTTCACTGGAGGTAACATCTTGCTTGAAACTCTCTTCAACTAAACGCTTTTTTTCTGTGTTTCCAAGCAAATTATTGGTCATTTTGAAAATCATTTTACATATTGACAATATATAGTGCAGTGCAGTGTTATTTTAAAGAAAATATTCTTTATTTACAGCTAGTTTAACTTTGAAAAATACGTGTTGCCATTGTTTGAATCCAGCATGGGGCCTAAGAGATCAAGAAAAGCGATTTCAATCCAAATAAAGCAGGAAATAATAAAAAAACACGAACAAGGTATTAAATCAAATGCGCTATGCAAAGAATATGGCATGTCGGCATCAACTGTGTCGACAATTCTTGGACAAAAAGACAAATTTAAGGAAGTGAACGTGAGAGACAAATCTACAAGAGTGTTTAAAAGTAGATCCCTAATCGTAGAAACTGGGAGGTTACTTATCATCTGGATTAGGGAAAAACAGATGAAAGGTGATTCAGTTTCTGGTGATTTCATTTGTGAAAGAGCCAGGGAGATTTATGAACATTTAAAGGCAGATCAACCTGGTTCTTCAGGAACAGAATTTGAAGATTTTTCGGGCTAGCAAAGGCTGGTTCGAAAAATTTAAGAAAAGAAGTGACATTTTAAGTGTTGCTAGGCATGGTGAAGCTGCTAGTGCTGATAAAGAAGGGGCAGCAAAGTTTTTAGTTGAATTTAAAAAACTGATGGAAGAAGAAAATTATCTTCCACAGCAAGTGTTCAATGTGGGCGAAACTGGGCTGTTCTGGAAAAAGATGCCCAAAAGAACATTCATCACCAAAGATGAAGCCTCTTTACCTGGGCATAAACCCATGAAAGACCGTCTCACTCTACTGCTTGGTGCCAATGCTTCAGGGGATTTCCGACTGAAGCCTATGCTTGTCTACCACTCTGAAAACCCCAGGGTGTTCAAGCAACAGAAAGTGGTAAGAACAATGCTTGGAGTTTATTGGAAGTCCAACCGTAAGGCATGGGTGACAAGACAGTTCTTTAATGAATGGGCTGTTGATGTGTTTTGCCCCTCTGTCAAGAGCTACCTAACCACCAATAAACTCCCTTTAAAGGTTCTTCTACTCATGGATAATGCTCCTGGTCATGACCCTGACCTTGCCAGAAATTTGGAGTATCAATTTGACTTTGTGAAAGTGTTGTTTTTGCCTCCAAACACTACATCACTCATACAGCCAATGGACCAGAATGTGATCAGCAACTTCAAGAAGTTGTACATGAAGAAAATGTTTAGGAGGTGTCATCAGGCAACTTCCGCTGATCCTGAACTAATACTGAAACAGTTCTGGAAGACACAATTCAACGTCCTGGAGGCTGTAAAATTGATTGTGTCATCATGGCAAGAAGTCTCCAACAGAACCCTCAATTCTTCATGGAAAGCACTGTGGCCATCAGTAGTCCATGATTTTGAGGGATTTCAGGATAACACAGAGTTGGACCAGGAGATTGTGTCCATTGGTCAGTCATTGGGCCTTGAAGTGGAGGAGAAGGATGTGGAAGAGCTTGTGATGTCTCATGAGGAGGAACTTACTCCTGATGACTTGAAGCAACTGGATGAGATGTTACGGGTAGAGGCTGACAGTGGTGAGGAGGAAATTGAAAGTGATGACCATATGTCAGCTAAACAGTTGAAAGATGTGATTTACCACTGGGAGAAGTTCAGGGAACTGGCTTCAAAGCACCCAGAAGTGGAAAAAACTGAACTAACTTTATGTCATGTTGAGGACTCAGTGGTCTCCTTCTTTAAACATAAGTTAATGGTGAGGAGGACAGATGCCCCACAGACCACAATTGACACTTTCTTCAGTAAAAGGCAGAGGGAACAAGATGCTAGCCCTCAGCCTTCCACTTCAAGAAGGAGAGAGGATGTTCATGGTGGAGAATCTGTCAGTCCAGAGGTTCCTCACCTTCCAAGAAGCAGTAAAATGCTTCTCCTCCACCTCCACTTCCTTCTCTTCTCCCTTCTCCTCCTGCACCTCCCACTTCAAATGCACACCATCATCATCATCCAGGAGCCTTCTACATACACACCTCAAAGTAAGTAAATTTTTCCGCCATTTTTGTTGAAGTTAGGAAATTTTCGGTGAGCTGGAACCAATTACCCAAAAACCCATTGAAACAATGGTTTCGGTTAACGAACGTTTCGGTTAACGAACGACCTTCTGGAACGGATTGAGTTCGTTAATGGAGGGGCCACTGTAATCCCATGAGTCAATCTTGAGTTTGTGAGCTTGATCGTCTGACATTCTGTGTGCTGTTGTCACCCGCCGCACAGAGCCATAGATAGAGAGAGAGTTTAGGCAACCAGGTGCCATGTTGTTACTCACCCGGTGGGAAGTCTTCTAAGGCTGTCTCCCACATAGTTTATAAACATGTTTATCCAGTTGTAAATATGTATAACAATTTTAACGAATAAACAACATCATCATCATCATCATCATCCTCTGCAGTATGAGCACAAACTTCTTCACCAGCTGAGTAACAACATGGCACCCGCATGTCACTGAGTTGACCAAACTCTCTCTATCTACTGCTCTGCCACCACACAAGAGGACAAGTGAGCTGTTCAGTCATCAACCATTCACACATTAATGTAATACATTGCTTTATATAGATTGGCTTGATAAATTAACATAGTCATGCACGTGTCATTTATATCACCAATTAAGTTTTTAATTTTTAATCGCACAATTGAGTGAATACAGTGACCCCTCGTTTAACGAATGCCTTGGTTAACGAAATTTCGGTTAACGAACTGCTTTCCATAAGGATCTTCAATTCGGTTAACGAACAAAAATTCGGTTAACGAATTTCTTACGAACCGACCTCAACATGTTTTCGCTTGCACTGACCGGGCAACCAGCTTTAGTATCAGTCCGCCAATACATTAATCGGTTCTAGGGCTTAAATTCCTAACTATTTTAATAAATATCAAGAAGTTTATACTATTCAATAATTTTAAAAGTTTAATATTCAATTTTTTAGTCATTTTAACAATTATTGAACATAATTGAAGGTAAAGTGACCAGTTTAAAGCGCAGCATCCAGCCTCTTAACACAGCAAACAGGCGTTAGTCTCTCTGTTTTCACTGGAGGTAACATCTTGCTTGAGACTCTCTTCAACTAAACGCTTTTTTTCTGTGTTTCCAAACAAATTATTGGTCATTTTGAAATATATTTTACATATTGACAATATATAATGCAGTACAGTGTTGATTTAAAGAAAATAATCTTGAAATACACCAAGAGAACTAAAATTTTATGGGTGAAATGGTGCCATGGGGTGACTTCTCTTCCACCCCAATGCCTTCTCTTCTTCCTTCTCCTCCACCCCCATTGTAATTCCCATCATCATCATCATCATCATCATCATCATCATCATCATCATCATCCAGGAGCCTTCTACATACACACCTCAAAGTAAGTGAACTTTTCTACCATTTTTGTTGAATTTAGGAAATTTTCGGTGAGCTGGAACCAATTACCCAAAAACCCATTGAAACAATGGTTTCGATTAACGAACTTTTCGGTTAACGAACGACCTTCTGGAACGGATTGAGTTCGTTAACTGAGGGGTCACTGTACATATTCAGTATAGTCTGGATTTATGCGGATTTCCTATACGCGTTTGGTCATTAACGCGTCACATGACCGACGCGCCAATTATCAGTTATGCAGTACATTCCATCATTTACGTGGCAAGCGGCGTGAGAGGTTCAGACGCGCCAATTATTAGTTACGCAGTACATTCTTGACCATACGCGGGAAGCAGCACGGGGAGGGTGTGCAGTATGTCGCTCTTATGTTATCGCTGACGTCATATGACGTATCGGACTGTGATTGGGCCACGCATCCTTACCTCCCTCCGCTGCTCGCTGTGATTGGTCTAATGTACCATGATGTGCCCTGCCACCAGAGGGAATAAGTCGCTGACCTAAGCTGCGCCAGTCTCATTGTTCTCAGTCTCCGCGTATACACTTCTCTCTTGTGCCCGCTAATCCCATCAACAATGGCTTCAGCTGGACCCCCACCACCCCCGAGAAACCTTGAACTACCTGGACCAAGTTGCCCAAAGGCAAAGAAAATACAACGCACTTTAAGCTATGAAGTGAAATACAAAATCGTGCAGGAGTTGGAGAAAGGAATGAGGCAAGTTGATTTGGCACGCCAGCATGGCGTGAACGAATCTACGATCCGGATGATCAAGAAGGATGCCGCCAAGATAAATGAACACCTGTAAGCTCAAGTTGTCTGTAATCCACACAGCCTGCAAGCCGCACGCCTACAAAAACATGGACATGACCAAGCTAAATGTCCACTGGCTAACCGCACGTAAGGCGTGGATGTTCACTGGTCTGTCCATTCCTGGTTTGACGACTGTTTCGTTCCTGATGTGAAGAAATTCTGCGAGCAACATAATGTGCCATTCAACATTTTGTTGCTCCTCCACAACGCACCAGGTCACTCGCCTCTTTTGCTGGATCGTCACGCCAACATAAAAGTGGTCTTCCTTCCCCCTAACACTACGTCGTTAATCCAGCGCATGGACCAGAAGTTGATATGCAAAGTGAAGGCTGCTTTCTCCGCAAAGAAGTTTCGGCTCCTGAACAACATCACCAACACCAAGGATGAATTGCAGAACCTACTGAGTGGCACCGATAGCGAGAGCGAGGAACGAGGATCCAGAACAAGATTTGGCGGGCCATGAAGCCAAGCAGTTCTGAAAACTGTTCAACGTCTAGAAAGCTGTTGATTTCTTGGTGGAGGAATGGGGCCAGCTATTTGCGGCAACGATTCGTCACGCGTGGCGGCATGTGTTGGAGGGTATCCTAGGTGGGAGGCAGAGGCAAGCGGTGGCTGGTGAGGCTCAGTCTGTTGCTGTGGCATTGGACACTGCAAGAGAGGCTGCACAAATTATTAGAGCTGCAGGCTTCTCCGAAACCACCAACGACGACATCCTAGAGGTAATCAGGGAACCTGAGGTGACTGCGGACGAGACGTTGGAAGATGATGGCGTCAGTGAGCAGCCAGGTGTTACGGTGGAAGAAAAAGAGCAGAAACTAACACATGCTGATGTGAAAGAAATCATCGAGACAGCCGAGAGATTGAAACTCCTCCTTGCCAAAGACCCAGTCAAGCATCGCTACGAAGTGTCTAATAACCATCAGTTGCAATCCCTGGAGCCCTATGTTAAGCTGTATCACGACCACATCAATGCTAGCAGTCAACGAAACATTACCGAGTTCTTCACTTGCAGCCTAAGCTTCTCTCATTGATAGGTAGTAGGTGTTAGGCAGCTACCAAACAGAGAGGTACTACCGCCTGGGAAGATATTGGAAGCATAACGTGTTCTCTATGGTAGATCTTGCTGCCACATGGCATCACGAAAATTGTGACCAAGTCCCAGATTGCTGATCTGACTTTCTGCCTCATTTACACACAATTGCAGGGTCTCGGTTGTTTCTCTTACTATTGACAACACAACATACATATATTGTTCCTCACTTGATTTTTTTTCATTTTGTATTTCTTTGTGGTTCTTTATTATTATTATTATTACAGGTTGTACTTCTCTAGTCCGGCATTCTGTGGTCCGGAAACTCCCGTGGTCCGGAACGATTTTAGTTTGTCCAATAGGTAGATAGGCAGCTTTTTTTACTTATCTGAATTATTATTATTATTATTATTACAGGAGTATTAACTTTTTGCCCCTCAGGCCCTAATGTGGGTCAGTGACCTATTCCCGGGTGGGCTAATCCCCTTAAAAAATAAAAGCCGCGGGAAATTAAGGTTTGTTTACATCTGGCAGTTCGGCTGCGCTCTCTCTCTCTCTCTCTGCTTGTCTATACAGAGTACAACATTTAACCCTTCAATATATATGAGCAGTAAATAAGTGTTGCTTTCATATTCTCATGTAGAGTAATGACGATATATTTTCACATGTACGCACTTACATACGAGCAGTCTCACTTTTTTTTTTTTTTACCATTAATGGTTAGCTACTTATATTGTTCCATTTATTAACATTAAATAACATTACAGGTACTTCAAACAACCATGTTCATTTTTTTACATTAATTTTACTACAGCTAAACTCAGGGTCTTATTTTCTTCAGTTTTATATGTAGAACCAATCAGTCATTGGTTTCGTAAGCTTTAACATAAACAATGCCGGCAGCCGTCTCGTCTCCTCTAATATTCCACGTATTATTAATAAATTGTATTGTTAATTTTGCACACACGTACATTAATTCAACAAAAACAAATTCAGAAACATTAATTAAAATATATATGAACAGTAAATAAGTGTTGCTTTCATATTCTTATGTAAAGTAATGATGATATGTTTTCACGTGTGCGCACTTACATATGCGATCTCTCTTTTTTCTTTACTATTATCGTTAGCTACTTCTATTGTTCCATTTATTAACATTAAATAACATTACTTAAAACAACCATATTAATTTTACTACAGCTACAACCAAGGTCTTATTTTCTTCAGTTTTATATATAGAACAAGTCAGTCACTGGTTTTATAATCAACGAATTCAATGCTGTGTCATTTCCTCGTGTGTTTTAATATTCTACGTATTATTAATGAATTGTATTGCTCATTTTGCACACATAAACATTAATTCAATAAAAAAGACATTCAGTGATAAACAATAAAGAATCTTTTGTACATAAGAGAAATGACGCTTTACACGATTATGCACGTCGTCTGCACGTTGGCGGGCCGTTCAAACCCGTCGAAATTCAAGTTTCCGCCGTCAAAATTTTTATTTATTTATTTTTTTTGT
This sequence comes from Homarus americanus, assembly GCF_018991925.1. Classification (NCBI taxonomy): domain Eukaryota; kingdom Metazoa; phylum Arthropoda; class Malacostraca; order Decapoda; family Nephropidae; genus Homarus; species Homarus americanus. The sequence goes on along the minus strand of NW_024723838.1, from coordinate 89,437 downwards.
GTGTTCCAATAAAATACGTTAAGAATTAAAAACTCGCGAAATTTGAGAAGCTACTATACGACATTTAACCCTTCAATATGTCTTCAAAGAGACCATGACGCAGAGAAAGTGCTGCTAGTGCTTCCAGGCATAAGCACAAGTCACTATCTATCCAGGAAAAGGGTGAATTTCCATGGTCCAGCAATTTCCATGGTCCGGCACCGGTCAGGTCCCGAGGTTGCCGGACTAGAGAGGTACAACCTGTATATATATATATATATATATATATATATATATATATATATATATATATATATATATATATATATATATATATATATATATATATATATATATAAATATATATATATATATATATATATATATGCAAATAAATCACTATATGTGCGTGTGATCCACGAATATGCTGATAGCCACAAGGAAAAAGAAAACACGAAGTTCCCAAGCGCTTTCGTGTAATTCACATCTTCAGGGGTGAGTACAAACTAAAGTAGAAAGTACAGAACAGGTTATATATACAGAGGAGTCATGCACCGGCTAACGTCCTAGATACGTTCTTGGAAACGTGATGTTAACCGAAATAGACGTTGTCCGATCATCATATAAACTTTGTATTTATACTTACGTGTATGTGGAATACTATATATGTACATATACACTTTTACTCTTAAATCACTACTGTAATGTGATACAGGTGATTAATTTTTATCTCTTGTGCAAAATACATGATGTTTATATTAATATTATTCACTGTTTTACAAGGATTCCAGCAACGCCAGCAGATGGGGGAGAGAGAGGGGGCGTGGGGGGAGGGGAGGTAGCACGTTTGACAGTTGGCACAGGCCCAGGTCTAACGCGTGTATATTTATCAGTTCTTAAGTGACTAAGCTTCTCTCTTATAAAAAGCCAGTGAAATGACCTGGGTGAATATAATTAACATTGTTGGGATTCTTGTAAGATACTGATTAATTTGAATATAAACATGCTATAATTTGCACTAGACATAACAATTTTAGTACCGTAATCAAATTATTACATGTGCACTCCAACTTTGCTTTAAGGTCATTTATTTCTTTTATGTTTCTTTTAGTATGGTGTGTGCATGTAAATGGATGAAAATAAATGAAGAAATTTATGTAAACCTACCCAAAAATACAGTTGAAAAAATTTATATTATAAATGTACTACAGTACTGTACACTAATGTACAACAATTTTTATCTCTTGAGCAAAATATATGACGTTTATATTCAAATTATTAGCTGTCTTGCAAGGATTCCAGCAATGCAAATTATAATCTCCTAACTTTAGTCTGAGATATTATATAAGATATAAACTGTAAGCCTAAAACCCTGGCTGGGAGGGATGGAGACAGCCAGCCAGCGAAGGGATGGGGGGTTGAGGTGATATGTTTGACAGTTTGAGCCAAAGGTCTCTGTGTGTCTATTTAACAGTCCTACTAAGCTTCTCTCATTTTAAAATGCCAGTGAAATGACCGGGGAGAAAATAATTAACATTGCTGGGATTCTTGTAAGATACAGATTAATTTGAATATAAACATGCTGTAATTCGCACTAGCCATAACAATTTTAGTACCATAATCAAATTAGTACATGTGCAATCCAACTTTGCACTAAGGTCATTTATTTCTTTTACGTTTCTTTTATAATGGTGTGTGCATATAAATGGATGAAAATAAATGAAGAAATTTATGTAAATCTACCCAAAATTTACAATTGAAAAACTTTATATTATAAAATGTACTACAGTATTGTACACTAATGTACTACAATTTTTGTCTCGAGCAAAATATATGACGTTTATATTCAAATTAATCTCTGTAATGCAAGGATTTCAGCAATGCAAATTATATTATCCTAACTTTAGTCTGAGATATTATATAAAATAAACACCTTAAAGCATAAAGTTATCACCAATCTTTTGTCTAGGAACACAAGGAGAGAGGCAATGAGGGAGGTAGCCAGCGAGCGTGGGAAGAGGGGGGGAGCGGGAAGTGAGGCGAGGTGACAGTGTCTGGTGTTTGTTTATTTATTTGAGAAATGATTTGACAGTTGGCGCTGAAGGCCTGCGTGTTTATTTATCATTCCTTAAGAGTGACTAAGCTCTTCTCATAAATTGCCACCCAAACGACCTGGGTGAATATAACTTACATTGCTGGGATTCTTGTAAGATAGTGATTTATTTGAATACCTGTATAAACAAGCTATATTTGCAATAGACATAACAATTTTAGTACATGTACAGTACAGGTTTGCACTTCGGTCCATTGTTAACCGAGGGACCACTGCATTGCAGTGTACTGTACAATATTGACTAAATTCACAAGATAACTAATGGTTGGTAAAACTTGTCAAGTAAGTGAGTGTCAAGTCTGTCAGTATGAGTGGCTTGTGTGAGTGCTTGTGTCCCCCATCATAGGAGTCAAATTTCTCTTGCTTCAGGATGCCTGAGTCCATTTTCTCTTAACCTTAGAGTGCAGTGCACCAGAGACTTTGTTATTCCTTAGTAATGACACATAATTTGAAATTGCAACCCCAATTGCAACTGGGGTTGCAATTGTTGAGGCAATTAGATATGTCTGATTACAGCAAATGTGTTATTGTCAATTTGTAGGTGAAAGATTTTATCCTCAATAGATGTGGGTTAACATTACACCTGGAGGCAAATGCTTAAAAAAAAGCCTAAGGAAGGATATTCCTTTAACACATAATACAGTATCTGGCCAGTATGGGAAGGATCATCGTGTCCCCGTCAGGGGGTCGTGGAGTGGTGGTCCAGCAGGCGTCACGGAAGTTTTTTATTTTTATTTTTTTTGGGTGGGGCACAGACGTATATGTGATCGGACATTGTTCGTTAACCGGCGCATGACTGTGTGTGTGTGTGTGTGTAATAATAATAATAATAATAAACGGTTTATTGAAAAAGTTTGCAGCCCGAAGGCTGAAAATATACATTGGACATAAATGACTTATTACATACATTGGTGGTTTAACAAAAGCCTTCATTAGAGAAAGGTGAAGGAACATACAGTGAGCATACAGATTAATGTTTACACATGTAGATCATGTGAGCTGAGGTGTTGAACAGTCAGACACGTACTGTAGTAACTCCCTCACAGATGGCGTTATGAGGGGCATCACGTGGAGTGCTAGTTCCCTCACAGGTGGTGTTATGAGGGGCTTGACTTGGTGTAGTAATTCCCTCACAGATGGTGTTACGAGGGGCCTGATGATGTAGTAGTTCCCTCACAGATGGTGTATGAAGGGCCTGATGATGTAGTAATTCCCTCACAGATGGTGTTATGAGGGGCCTGCTGTGGTGTAGTAATTCCCTCACAGATGGTGTATGAGGGGCCTGATGTGGTGTAGTAATTCCCTGACAGATGGTGTTATGAGGGGCATCACATGGCATAGTAATTCCGTCACAGATGGTGTTATGAGGGGCATCCCGTGGTGTAGTAATTCCCTCGCAGATGGTGTTATGAGAAACTTCACATGATGCTGTAGCAACTCATTCATTACGTGGTGTCGTGCATCATGGGGACACCACGTGGTCTGTTGTCACAGGACTTCACTCACTCAAGTGGGTGAGGTGTGGTGCCAGGTCTCTCTATCATTGAATCTCAGGGGAATTATCACTGGGTACCTGGGACCTCACTGTGTGAAGGTTAGCTTGGCTCAGACTCAACTGCCGAGTTGTTTTTCACTGACTTAAGCACTGTTCACCACTATTCAACACTGGTTCCATTCCTTTCCCAAATGAAATAGTAACTTCTGGCGAGAACTTGTTGATATTCCGGTGGGGAGGAGGGTTCAGGGAAGGGAGTTGGTATAGGCCAACATAACAGTTGACGTGGCTGCTGCTGAGCAGCGCCAGGTGCGTCTGACCCGTCTTGACCCGTCGGCGGTCAAGGATGAAGTGTGTGTGTGTGTGTGTGTGTGTGTGTGTGTGTGTGTGCAGTCGGCCCTTCGCATACGCAGGTTTAGCATTCACGGATTCGCAAATACGCGGATTGCCCCGCCGGAGGAATATTCTGTACATTGAAGTAATTGAAGTACATTCAAATCGCACGCCATTCAAATCACGCCCAGCACCGCACACAGCCCGCCACCGCACACTCACACACGCCACCCCGCGCATCGTCACTTAGTGAGTCTCGCTGTAACCACGCTTGTGTTGACATCAGCATTGTAGGTCGACACTGATTATTTTACCAAAAAATCATTAATTTATGATATTCCTTGTTTATAGGTCGACCCAAGTTTTTGAGGGTGTTGGAACAACATAACCTTCAGTAAAAACACTCTACGTCCTATAAACTGAGGCTCACCGTGCCTGAAACACCGAGTGCTGAAGGCAAATTGTTTACCATTTATTATTACGACACTTTACACTGAAACGAGGGTAGTTTCAACAAAAATATTGTATATTTCCATTCAACTACTTATTCAAGTCAATTAGGAGGGAATATTATTGTAATACAACAGTTTTTTAATTGAAAACCATTCGAAAAGCGATTGCGGTAACATCTTTTGAACAAAAGAAAGCGAAAGTCATTGCTTTCGTCACGATTTTATCCCACTTTCCACTGTAATATGTACGTCATTTCAGCAAAAATATTACATTTCCGTGAATGTATTATATCAAGCACAGTATGAATAGAATATCACTAATATAACAGTATTTTAACCGAAAACTATTAAAAAAACGAGTAACATATCTTGAACATCGGAAGGTTAGGTAAAGTCTTTGGTTTTCATGTAGTTTATCCTAATTTACATTGAAATACATTACATTTCAGCAAAACTACTATTTATTTCTGAGAATATGGAAATGTAATATTTTTGGTGAAATGACCTACGTATTACAGTGGAAAAAGGGATAAAATCATGACGAAAGCAATGACTTTCGCTTTCTTTCGTTCAAAAGATGTTACCGTAATCGCCTTTCAAATGGTTTTCAGTTAAAAAACCGTTGTATTACAATAATATTCTATCCTAATTCACTTGTGATGCAACAGTTTTTTAACTGAAAACGATTTGAAAAACACGTGTACCGTCTAGCTGATACGGCAGAGCCCAGGTCGCGGAGGCTTTGTTTTTGCATTGGCCCTTCTTAAGCAGCCTTTAATTTTAGTGTACATTGAAATTGTGTTTACCGGTACATTCTTATTTTCTTGCTTCTTATTTTCCAAAAATATGACAAGTTTGTATATAATACAATGTTACGGTACTTTTAATTTACAAGTATTCATTTTTAAAAAGACAGAAGACAACAAACAAACATCAGTACGGATATTTGCGTGACTCTCCCGCCAAAAAAAGACCAAACAGCTGGTACTCTCTCCCTCAGCCCTACCAAAAATAGCCCAATGACATCTTTCTTGTTTATTCTCTTCCAATTTCTCACTTTAACTGGTATTTTTTAGTTCATATTGCCTACAGTTGTACCCCACTTAACGCGGTCAATTGAACCCAGAGGGTCCCGCGTTAAGTGAAATCCGCGTTAAGTGAACAACAGAACATATGGGATTAATTCCAATAGAAACCGGCCCGACCCCCAAACTCCACTTTTTGAAGGCACATACCTATGTTGTAGTAAAAATAACATCTTAATTTTATGATGGTACATGCACACAATTAATACTTAAGAGAAATAGGAAATACAGTCGCCAAGTTAATGTCCATTCAATGGACTCGACTCTCCCCTCTCACACACTACACAGTTGTCAGATGGTCGGTCGTCCCTCCTCCTTCCCCACCCCCCACCAACCGTCCCAAGGAGATGTGTGATAACCTCAAACTAAGTTAGAAATATAATTGACATTGCTGGATTCCTTTAAGACCAGGAATATTTTGAATATAAATGTCATATATTTGCACAAAAGATAAATAACATAGTTACCTAGAGAAAAATGTTATCTAAAATTGTAAGTTTAAAGCAAAATATATGATGTTTATATTCAAAATGATCACCAAATTATAAGAATTCCAGCAATGTAAATTATATTCTGACCGGGTAATTTGTATGAATTTTATGAGCTAAAACAAATATCTTCAGTTAATAAAAAAATAATCACTTATTAACTATCTGTCAATCAAAGTACCCCACCTTGCCTTCTCAATCACAAGGGTCAGTCCCAACCTCCCCCCACCCCCACCAATCCTCCCTTCCAGAGTTTTTAACATTTAGTATTAAATAATACCTCAGATTAAAGTTAGATATAATTGACATTGCTGGATTCCTTGTAAGACCAGGAATATTTTGAATATAAATATATATTTTGCAACAAAAGATACCATAGTTACCTCAGAGAAAAATTTTATCTAAAAATTGTAAGTTTAAAGCAAAATCTATGATGTTTATATTAAAATGATCACCAAATTATAAGAATTCAGCAATGTAAATTATATTCTGACCGGTAATTTGTATGAATTTTATGAGCAAAACAAATATCTTCAGTTAATAAAAAATAATAATTCTTCACAGGGTAACAGATGGTCAGTTGGTCCCTCCTCCCCACCCCCACAACCGCCCCAAGGAGATGTGTGGGATAACCACTAAATTTTAATAAATAATACCTCAAACTAAAGTTAGGATAATATAATTGACATTGCTGGATTCTTGTAAGACCAGGAATATTTTTGAATATAAATGTCATATGCACAAAAGATACCATAGTTACCTAGAGAAAATTTTTATCTAAAAATTGTAAGTTTAAAGCAAAATCTATGATGTTTATATTCAAAATGATCACCAAATTATAAGAATTCCAGCAATGTAAATTATATTCTGACCGGAATTTGTATGAATTTTATGAGCTAAAACAAATATCTTCAGTTAATAAAAAATAATGATTCTTCACAGGGTAACAGATGGTCAGTTGGTCCCTCCTCCCCACCCCCCACCAACGTCCCAAGGAGATGTGGGATAACCACTAAATTTTAATAAATAATACCTAAACTAAAGTTAGGATAATATAATTGACATTGCTGGATTCTTGAAGACCAGGAATATTTTGAATATAAATGTCATATATTTTGCACAAAAGATACCATAGTTACCTAGAGAAAAATTTTTATCTAAAAATTGTAAGTTTAAAGCAAAATATATGATGTTTATATTCAAAATGATCACCAAATTATAAGAATTCCAGCAATGTAAATTATATTCTGGCCTGGTAATTTGTATGAATTTTATGAGCTAAAACATGCAATCAGGCAGGGTGGAGGGTGGGCAAATCTAAAAATAGCGTCTCGACACTCACGGTGATATGTGAAAACCGTTAAGTGAAAGTTCAGCTTTGGCAAGGCACCGCAGATATGCGAAAACGCTATGAAACCGCGTTAGGCGGGGTAAAACTGTATATCAGATAAACTACAAAACTACAGTAATTGAGGTTAGACACTGTTATAAATTTGATTTCCGGGTACTGGCAGGATGCTGTTAGAACCACCTGACCCTACCAACAGTGTTGCAAGTCAGACACAGCATTTTTTTTTTTTTTTTACATTTTTGGTGTCTCCATTTGTTAATTTTTTTCTGTGGGGTTTACACAATAGTAAACTGTTTTACCTACAGTATTGTAAAACGATTTGGGGAAAAAAATATTTGAAATTAAAATTTTAAACTGAAAATCTTAAACTGGCAGCCAAAGGATGGATGACAAGGAAAAAATGATGGATTTTCATGAAAATATTCAGAAATATGGTATTAGGTATTTATTCAAGTGAATTAGATAGAATATTATTGTAATACAACAGTTTTTTAACTGGAAACCATTCAAAAGCGATACGGTAAAATCTTTTGAACAACAAAAGAAAAGCGAAAGTCATTGTTTTCGTCATGATTTTATTCCACTTTCCACTGTAATAATAGTATGTCATTTAGCAAAAATATTACATTTCCATATTTATTTCTGAAATGTTGCCAACTAGGGGATTTAGTAAAGAAACTAACCCAGAAACTGAAGTCTCTATTGAGAGGCAAAGCTACTCTCATTAAACATCTTACTTCAACGTCCCCTCCAATGCCATACATGTACGGTGTAATTAAGACCCACAAGCCTAATAACCCAGCAACACCCATCATTAGCTCAGTTGGGTCAATCTCTTATAAATTATCTAAATGGCTAGTTTCTTTACTAAATCCCCTAGTTGGCAACATTTCTAACTCTAATATTAAGAATAATATGGATTTGGTTGATAAACTCAATAACTTACATATTAATTATGATTTTAAACTGGTCAGTTTTGATGTAACATCACTCTTTACAAAGGTCCCAGTTGATGATTTACTAGAGTTCCTCATAGATTCCCTGGATAATATTTCATTGCCCGTCTCGAAAGACGACTTCATCGAACTCATCAAACTATGTATTAAGGATTGTAAATTTGAATTCAATGGAGAATATTATGCTCAAAAATTTGGTCTGGCAATGGGTAATCCACTCTCACCTGTATTAAGCAACCTATATATGGAATTCTTTGAAAAGAAACTATTAAGTAATATTTTACCACCTTCAGCAGTCTGGTTTAGATATGTAGATGATGTATTATGTCTCTGGCCAAGTAATGAGGACCTAAAAGCTTTCCTGCCACAACTTAATAACTTAGCCCCCTCGATCAAATTCACTGTAGAATTAGAGCATGACTGTAAATTGCCATTCCTAGACTGTCTGATACACAGAATAGGTAACACCTTTAAGTTCAGTATTTACAGAAAACCTACTAATGTGTGTTCATACATTCATTATTATTCTGCCCACCATAATAGAGTCAAACAGTCAGTATTTTCAACAATGTTTTTACGTGCTTTGAGAATTTGCAGCCCGGAATTCATTGATGAGGAATATAAATATATCTATAATATTGGCTCAAACCTTAAATACCCTAGATCTTTCAAAGACAAATGCCTGAACATTACTAAGAAATCTTTTTATAGAACTGATCCCAAACCCACCCATGACCATAAGAATCTCTTAGTATTACCATTTCACAAAAATTTCTCTCAAATTCCTTTACAACTAAAAACCTGGAACGTCAACGTGGCATTTAAAACTCATGCACTGTTAAACAAATGTTAATCAAGAACTCCCCCAACAACACAATTGGTTGCATTTATAAATTTCCTTTCAAGGAATGTAGTATGTTTCACTTAGGCCAGACAGGTAAAGATCTTGTAACTAGACTTAAACAACATAAATATAGTGTTAGGACAGGCCAGGAATCCAATGCTCTGTTTGTTCATCTGAGGGATAATAAGCATTGCATTGACTGGGATAATGCCTCTCAATATTACCTTGTAATTCAATTGACAGTAGGAACATTATAGAATCTAGTCTCATTAAACATACCGAAGCAGTCAACATGAATTTGAGTAATGGCATGTACAAACTGGACAATTTTGGAATTAAGAAGATTTGTAACCAAGTGAGAAGGTTGGGTCACCTTACCCTCTGACCTGACTACTGACCGTTGCGGTGCTTTTTAAAGATTAGTAGGGTCATTACCTAATACATGACCATTGTGGACCTGATCTCATCCTCCTCTGTATATATACACCTTGTTTTGTACTTCTCCTTAGTCTGTACTCACCCCTGAAGATGTGAATTACATGAAAGCGCTTGGGAACTTCGTGTTTTCTTCTTTCCTTGTGGTTATCAGCATATATACAGTAGTACCCCGCTTAACGCGGTCAATTGAACCCACAGGGTACCGTGTTAAGTGAACAACAGAACATATGGGATTAATTCCAATAGAGACCGGGCCGACCCCCAAACCCAACTTTTTGACGACACACAACTATGTTGTAGTAAAAATATTATCTTAACTTTATAATGGTATGCACACACAATTAATAATTAAGAGAAATATCAATAATATTAGGTTTTTCAACACTTACATTAGTAGAAAAGATGGCTGGGCACACGGGGATGGGGGGTTGGTTCCGAGGCAGAGGGCAGATTATTGGCCCTCACCTGTATCACTTGTATCAATTATATCACTATCCACCACAGAGGCTTGCAGGGCCTCTTTGTCAAACCCCTCAAAGCCCATATAAGTCCATATCCTCACTATAATTATCACTATCACTGACTTGGGCCGGCTGTGGTGGGTGGCGGGTGAAGAACTCGGTAATGTTTTGATGACTGGGCGACCTTGTGCACATCATGCCCGTGCCGCTTCCCGCGTATATGAGTAGATGAACCGCGTTAAGTGAAAGTTCAGTTCTGGCGAGGCACCGCGTATATGCGAAATCTAGACCTCGACCTACGACTGCTTTGACTTACGACCATCGGGACTTAAGACCGCCGCAGTTGTGACTATTTTTTTTTTTTTTCTATTTTTTTTTTCTTCTTCAAATGACGCACGCATTTTCTATACCGAAACGTTTCCAGTTAATGTAGTCTCCATGTATAATTAGAAAATTATGGGGGCCCCATGTGCATTCAGCTGACTACATTAAAGGTAAGTGCTCAGTCACACTGAATCCATTCCTCATTATTTATTACTTTCACTGTACTGTATTTCATTGTAGATTTTTTATTAATTTTTTTTTATCTATGTCGGAGTTACGACCATTCGGACTTACGACCTGGATTTGGGTCCCCAACCCCGTCGTAAGTCGGGGTCTAGCTGTATATGTATATATATATATATATATATATATATATATATATATATATATATATATATATATATATATATATATATATATATATATATATATATATATATATATATATATAATATAAATATATATATAGTTCAGTTCAAGTTTAGAAGCTCCAAAAAAGTTGTTGGTAGCGAAAGTCAGAGCGGGGAAGATGACAGAGGAAGGAGCAGGAGGTTAGGAAGGGAATTGTAGTGGGAGAGATAGTGCCGTGGCTTTACACGACTGCGTTTATTTGGTTAGCGCATAGCGCACGTATTTGGTTTTGTCTGTGTTGGGTGTGTGATCCTCGGGTCACCACTCCTCCGGATTGTGTCAGTTCAAGTTTAGAAGCTCCAACAACTTTCCCTGAATACGAATTCGCAACCTTTCGATTTACAACAGGTACCTACTTTACTGCTAGGTGAACAGGGACCAAGGGGGCTAGGAAGAGTGTCCAAACAACTTCCGCTTGCCCGGGAATCGAACCCGTGACATCTTGCTTGCGAGGCAAGAGCGGTACCGCTTCTACCACAAGCGCCCCTTATATATATATATATATATATATATATATATATATATATATATATATATATATATATATATATATATATATATATATATATAGTATATATATATATATATATATTATATATATATGTATATATATACATACAGTGGTCCCTCCGTTAACGAACTCAATCCGTTCCAGAAGGTCGTTCGTTAACCGAAAAGTTCGTTAACCGAAACCATTGTTTCAATGGGTTTTTGGGTGATTGGTTCCAGCTCACCGAAAATTTCCTAAATTCAACAAAAATGGTAGAAAAGTTCACTTACTTTGAGGTGTGTATGTAGAAGGCTCCTGGATGATGATGGTGATGATGATGGGATTTAGAATGGGGGTGGAGGAGAAGAAAGAAGAGAAGTCACCCCATGGCGCCATTTCACCCATAAAATTTTAGCTCTCTTGGTGTAATTCAAGATTATTTTCTTTAAATCAACGCTGCACTGCATTATATATTGTCAATATGTAAAATATATTTCAAAATGACCAATAATTTGCTTGGAAACACAGAAAAAAAGCGTTTAATTGAAGAGAGTCTCAAGCAAGATGTTACCTCCAGTGAAAACAGAGAGAACTAACTCCTGTTTGCTGTGCTAAGAGGCTGGATGCCGCGCATTAAACTAGTCACTTTACCTTCAATTATGCTCAATAATTGTTAAAATGACTAAAAATTTAATATTAAACTTTTAAAATTATTGAATAGTATAAACTTCTTGATATTTACTAAAATAGTAAGAAATTTAAGCCCTAGAACCGATTAATGTATTGGCGGACTGATACTAAAGCTGGTTGCCCAGTCAGTGCAAGCGAAAACATGTTGAGGTCGGTTCTTAAGAACTTCGTTAACCGAATTTTTTTTCGTTAACCGAATTGAAGATCCTTATGGAAGGCAGTTCGTTAATCGAAATTACGTTAACCGAGGTGTTCATTAAACGAGGGGTCACTGTATATATATCTAGCTTTATATATATATATATATATATATATATATATATATATATATATATATATATATATATATATATATATATATATATATATATATATATATATATATATATATATATATATATATATATATATATATATATATATATATATATATATATATATATATATATATATATATATATATATATATATATATACATGTACATTTAAGCGGTCAATTGAACCCACAAGGTACCCGGAAAGTGAAATCAGTAAATGGAACAACAGAACATATGGGATTAATTCCAATAGAGACTGGCCGACCCAAACTCCACTTTTTTCCGACACAATACCAATGTTGTAGTAAAAATAACATCTAAATTTTATATGAGGTATGCTCACACAATTAATATTTAAGAGAAATAAAGTCCCAGGTTAATGTCCATTCAAATAATAGACTCAAATCCCCCACTCTTCCCAGCTCATGGCCCCTACCTCTCTGAGAAATGATTGGGTGAAACACTAGATTTTAACGTTTAGTAATAAATAATACCTCAGACTAAAGTTAGGATAATATAATTGACATTTCTGGATTCCTTGCAGGTCAGGGAATATTTTGAATGTAAACTTCATATATTTTGCACAAAAGATAAAATACTTGCTTTGTGTAAACCAAATTATTACATTAGATCTAAAATTTGTATGTCTAATGCAAAATCCATGATGTTTATATTCAAAATGACCATCATATTGTAAGAATTCCAGCAATGTAAATTATATTCTGGTCCAGTAATTTGTATGAATTTATGAGCTAAAACCAATATCTTCAGTTAATAAAAAAAAATATTCTTCGACACTATCTGTCAATCAAAGTACCCCAAATTGCCTCCCCTCTTCCAACGGCCAGATGGTGATGGTTGATTCCCAACCCTCCCCACCTTCCTCCCTACCAGAGAAATATTGGGTAAACTAATTTTAACTTTTAGTAACAAATAATACCTCAGACTAAAGTTAGGATAATATAATTGACATTGCTGGATTCCTTGTAAGACCAGGAACATTTTGAATATAAATGTCATATATTTTGCACAAAAGATAACATATTTACTCAGAGTAAACATTAGATCTAAAATTTGTATGTCTAATGCAAAATCTATGATGTTTATATTCAAAATGATCATCAAATTGTAAGTCAGCAATGTAAATTATATTCTGCAGTAATTTGTATGAATTTTATGAGCTAAATAATAAAAAAATTATGCTTCACTGGCATATGAGGTAGATGAACATGGAAAGTGAAAGTTCGGTTCTGCGAGGCACAGCGTATATGAGAAATAAGTAGTGAAACATAGCGAGGGTAATACTGTATATGTATATATGTATATATATATATATATATAATATATATATATATATGTATATGTATATGTATATATATATATATATATATATATATATATATATATATATATATATATATATATATATATATATATATATATATATATATATATATATATATATATATATATATATATATATATACCTACACCCCGACTTACGACTGCTGGACTTACGACCGTCGGGACTTACGACCGCCTCAGATTTTTTTTAAATTAATTTTTTTTTTTAAATGACGCACGCATTTTCTATACCGAAACGTTTCCAGTTAATGTAGTCTCCATGTATAATTAGAAAATTATGGGGGCCCCATGTGCATTCAGCTGACTACATTAAAGGTAAGTGCTCAGTCACACTGTATCCATTCCTCATTATTTATTACTTTCACTGTACTGTATCCATTCCTCATTATTCATTACTTTTACTGTACTGTATTTCATTGTAGATTTTTTATCTATGTCGGACTTACGACCTGGATTTGGGTCCCTAACCCCGTCGTAAGTCGGGGTCTAGCTGTGTGTGTGTAATATATATATATATATATATATATATATATATATATATATATATATATATATATATATATATATATATATATATATATATATATATATATATATATATATACACACAGTGATCCCTCGGTTAACGAATGCCTTGGTTAACGAAATTTCGGTTAACGAATTACCTTCCATAAGAATCTTTAATTCGGTTTACGAAATTTTTACGAAATCATGTCAACATGTTTTCGCCTGCTCACCAGCTGGAATATTAGTCCGCCAATACAGTAATCGGTTCTAGGGCTTAAATTCGTTCCCATTTGAGTAAATATCAAGAAGGTTGTACTAGTCAATAATTTTCCAAGTTTTATATTAAAATTTTTAGTCATTTTAACACTTATTTAACATAATTGCAGTACAGGAAACTAGTTTTTGGTGCGCGAATGAGCCACTTGACTCACCCAGCAAGGCGTTAGTTTGTATCTCTGGTCAGTAGAGGTAACATCTGGCTTGTGGCTCTCTTGAACATAAACTATTTTTACATTTTTACAGTACAATTATTGGTCATTCCTGAAATTTATTTTACATATTGACAATATATAGTGCAGTGCAGTGTTGATTTAAAAAAAGTAATCTTGAATTACACTTATTGAACTTAAAATTTTATGGGTGAAATGATGGCATGAAGCATGGGGTGATTTCTCTTCCACCCCCACTTCCTTCTCCTCCACCCCACTTCTAATTTCCATCATCATCATCATCATCAACTAGGAGCCTTCTACGTACACACCTCAAAGTAAGTGTACTTTACTGCATTTATTTTTACTTTGCATGTAATTTTCGGTGAGCTGGAACCAATTACCCAAAATCCCATTGAAACAATGGATTCGGTTAACGAACGACCTTCTGGAACGAATTGTGTTCGTTAACCGAGGGGTCACTGTATATATATTCACTAAGTGACTTGAAATGAGAGGATATTTGTCAATATAGATCGACTGTCTTCATAGATAGAAGAAGATCCGCGGTCGCCATTCTTGACCAGACCGTATAAAAAATTGTTCCAAACACAATATCTGAGAGACATAATCAAAATAAAAGTCATTCGATTTCCTCATCGTGCTAAGATGTATAAATACCAAAAATCAAATCCTCGTGGCACTTAATATTTCCGTTATTACAACACAAATTAGCAGAGCCTTCTTTGTGCGTTTTTACAGCTGATTCCCCAGGCAAGAAGATGACGGTAGCAATGCGTGTGCTGGAGGGGTGAGGGAGGGGGTTTTGAGAATTGCAATTAAATGCCAGGTAGCGACGTGTTGTCCTAATATTACGTATTAAGTAATTATTAGATGTTTTTATTGCCTGTATGTTGACCTGGCGAGTTAATGCTAGGCATTTACTTCCCTAGATGTTGCATTCTGGATTGAAAAAAAATAAAGGCAACTGCAACTTGGAGTCATTTGATATAATAGTATTACCAGTGTGATCGCTGAATCTTGATACCATTTATTACACTGATCTTCCACTTTTCAAAATTGCTATAGTACTATAACATAATTATTACATATGTAACTTCTCATAACTCCTGGGTATTCAGTTTCTTTGCACCACTAATGAGGCGTCACACTTTACAGGTTGTAGAAGTGATCATGTACGCCAATGTATTGAATGTTAAGCCTAGAGTGTGGGGACCACAGACAGGGTTCATGGTAATTTCAGAAGTGAGCTGCACTGACAGGCTTCAAAGGCCGCATGTGGCTGTCGGGCCACAGTTTGCACAGACCTGCTCTAATGGGACTTAGAAATACAGAAAATATAATGTAAATCTATAAAATATGAAATATGAAGAGCATGGGTGCGTATTCCGTGTAGGAGGTGAGCATCAGTGTGGAAGCAGTGAGAAGTTGTCAACAATACATCTGGCAACTAGGCTGGTTAGGCCTATTTCAGTTTAGGGAGACTGTGGCTAGTTCAGTCAAAGCAATATTTATTGTTATGTCATAAAAAGTAAAATAAAGCTTAAGACATAAAATTTAATTATCATTAATGCTGCCAGAAATAATTTTATTTCATTATGCTGTTGAAACATATGTACACTCACTGAAAGATCATGCTGCACCTATACGGGGTTACCGTATATCACGGCCTATAAGACGAAATTTGAACATTAAAAAAATCTGCCCAAAGTTAGGGGGTCGTCTAAACCACCAAGTTTAAAATTCTTACCTCTTAAATATTGTGGTTTAGTGTGTCAAGAGTGGTGATGAAAACATCGTAAGCCACTCACAAGGTCTTACCACTAATTATTTTATACTGAAACTTACGTTTGGCAAGCTGGATTCAAATTAAGATTACCGGTATATTAAAATAATAAAAATGTATTATAAACCTGTCTAACATACCGTAAAAGAGATTTATACCCCTGTAATAAACACAGCTATCATCACACACCCCTCCCCACGCCCCCCCCCATTTGCCAGTGAGGAGACAAGAAAGGGAAAGTGACCGCGAGATTGGGCTATTTTTAGCCGTGGAAGTGGTCAGTAATGCATACCGGTATCGGTATATTTACTCATAATAATATTTATCTCCTATAAATAATTGATTTAAATTTTATTTTCTTACAAAGAATATTCAGTAAATGAGTGCATTAATTCTTGAAACTATCGACGGTTAATTACAGACGCTCAAGTGACGTCACTACTGGAGAACATTCCTTTGTCGCAAAACAGTTTATAAATTAAAGAAAATAAATACAGTGTGTTTAATATATTACAGTATATTATAAATAAATAAATAAAACAAATAATTCGGTAAATCTATTTAAAGTAAATGGAAAATAAGCAAACATATTATTTACCAAGACGCTTCGGTCTGGCTCAGGGTGAGATGGAGGGGAGATAACAAGGCTATTTATAGCCCATCTGAAGTGGCCAGTACCCTAATGCACCATAAATAATTCATTGAACATTCATTTTTTGTACATAGTATATTCAGTATATATATATATATATATATATATATATATATATATATATATATATATATATATATATATATATATATATATATATATATATATATATATATATATATATATATATATATATATATATATATATATATATATATATATATATATATATATATGTGTAATAAATGTATGTAGTAAGTACATACTGGTAACCTTTTTCACTCAAATCCTAATGAAACACCACAATTAGAATACGGTGGTTGCTGTTGAACCACGTTGTATAAATAGTCGGAACACAGCCACACCACCGAGACGAGGGAACACTCCCACCACCGATCGTCTCGTGTGAAGCAAGCGTATAAATGAAAGAAAATACTTGCAGTGTGTTTAATATGTTACAGTATATTATAAATAAATAAATAAATAAACAAATAAATCGGTAAATCCATTTAAAGTAAATGGAAAAATTTTACTCGATACCGACATTAGTTCCAGTTATCGGTAAATAGCAGACGCTTCAGTGACGTCACTAGTGTTTACACTACACCAGCGGGTATAATTTGATGACATTACTTGAAGTGAATTGGCCTTATTTTAAAAAATCAAGGATGGTTGGTAAAGGACTACTGAGTCAGTGGGTAAGTGTCACATTTGGGGTACTGGTCTTATACAGCAAATAGAGCTCAAAGGCTACTTTTTAAATGGAAATTTGGGGGGGGCGTCTTATGCACCCCGCCGCCTTATAGGCCGTGATATACGGTATACAATATGACACACCAGACCATGAAATCTGATAACACTCATCACGGCTTCTGTCGCAGTGATCAATGCAGGTGGTTTCAGAGCCAAGGGTGCAGAATATATTTTTAGTGTGTGTACGTACAGTAACTCGAAACATAATACGTATGACAGTCAGCTGTGGTCTATGAGAGATGGTAATGCAGTTGCCATTGTTACATGTAATAAAACTATAAAAGTTATGGAAAAATAATTTCAATACTCTAATATGACTTATTTATTAAAAAAATTATATACTACAGGTTGAACCTCCCTAATCCGGAACCCTTTGAACCTGACCGGAGCCGGACTATAGAATTTTCCGAAGCACAGGTGGTCTTTGTAAAATACATAGTATTATTGATGCGCCAATCTGGTGAATCATATTTAAAATTTTGCGCCTAATGTTTTTCTGGGCACGCTACACTGTCCTAAGGGCAAAGCTGTACTGTACATGTACAGTGATCCCTCGGTTAACGAGCGCTTCGGTTAACGAGATTTCAGTTAACGAGTTACCTCCCATAAGATTCTTAACTTCGGTTAACGAGCAATCCCTCGGTTAACAAGTTTCTTAGGTGCCAACCTCAACAAGTTTTCGCTTGCACTTGGCGGTCAACCAGCTTTAGTATTAGTCCGCCACTGCAGTAATCGGTTCTAGGGCTTAAATTCCTTACTATTTTAGTAAATATCAAGAAGTTTATACTATTCAATAATTTTAAAAGTTTAATATTAAATTTCTTAGTCATTTTAACAATTATTGAAAATAATTGAAGGTAAAGTGATTAGTTTTATGCGCGCCATCCAGCCTCTTAACACAGCAAACAGGCGTTAGTCTCTCTCTGTTTTCACTGGAGGTAACATCTTGCTTGAGACTCTCTTCAACTAAATGCTTTTTTCTGTGTTTCCAAGCAACTTATTGGTCATTTTGAAATTTATTTTACATATTGACAATATATAGTGCAGTGCAGTGTTATTTTAAAGAAAATATTCTTCATTTACAGCAAGTTTATACCTAAGAGATCACGTGTTGACATTGTTTGAATCCAGCATGGGGCCTAAGAGATCAAGAAAAGCGATTTCAATCCAAACCAAGCAGGAAATTATAAAAAAAACATGAACAAGGCATTAGAACAAATGCACTATGCAAAGAATATGGCATGTCGACATCAACTGTGTCGACAATTCTTGCACAGAAAGACAAATTTAAAGAAGTGAAAGTGAGAGACAAATCTACCAGAGTGCTTAAAAGTAGATCCCTAATTGCAGAAACTGAGAGGTTACTTCTCATCTGGATTAGGGAAAAACAGATGAAAGGTGATTCAGTTTCTACTGAATTAATTTGTGAAAGAGCTAGGGAGATTTACGAACCTTTAAAGACAGATCAACCTGGTTCTTCAGGCACAGAATTTGAAGATTTTCGGGCCAGCAAAGGCTGGTTCGAAAAATTTAAGAAAAGAAGTGACATTTTAAGTGTTGTTAGGCATGGTGAAGCTGCTAGTGCTGATAAGGAAGGGGCAGCAAAGTTTTTAGTGGAATTTAAAGAACTGATGGAAGAAGAAAATTATCTTCCACAGCAAGTGTTCAATGTGGACGAAACTGGGCTGTTCTGGAAAAAGATGCCCAAAAGAACATTCATCAGAGATGAAGCCTCTTTACCTGGGTATAAACCCATGAAAGACCGTCTCACTCTATTGCTTGGTGCCAATGCTTCAGGGGATTTCCGACTGAAGCCTATGCTTGTCTACCACTCTGAAAACCCCAGGGTGTTCAAGCAACAGAAAGTGGTAAGAACAAGGATTGGAGTTTATTGGAAATCCAACCGTAAGGCATGGGTGACAAGACAGCTCTTTAATGAATGGGCTGTTGATGTGTTTTGCCCTTCTGTCAAGAGCTACCTAACCACCAATAAACTCCCTTTAAAGGCTCTTCTCCTTATGGATAATGCGCCTGGTCATGACCCTGAACTTGCCAAAAATTTGAAGTATCAATTTGACTGTGAAAGTGTTGTTTATGCCTCCCAACACTACATCAATCATACAGCCAATGGACAAGAATGTGATCAGCAACTACAAGAAGTTGTACATGACGAAAATGTTTAGGAGGTGTCATCAGGCAACTTCCAATGATCCTGAACTAACACTAAGACAGTTCTGGAAGACACAATTCAACATCCTGGAGGCTGTATAATTGATTGTGTCATTATGGCAAGAAGTCTCCACTAGATCCCTCAATTCTTCATGGAAAGCACTGTGGCCATCAGTAGTCCATGATTTTGAGGGATTTGAGGAAGAAACAGAGTTGGACCAGGAGATTGTGTCCATTGGTCAGTCATTGGGCCTTGAAGTGGAAGAGGATGATGTCGAAGAGCTTGTGATGTCTGATGAGGAGGAACTTACTCCTGATAACTTGAAGCAACTGGATGAGATGTTACAGGTAGAGGTTGACAGTGGTGAGGAGGAAATTGAAAGTGATGACCATATGTCAACTAAAGAGTTGAAAGATGTGATTTACCACTGGGAGAAGTTCAGGGAACTGGCTTCAAAGCACCCAGATGTGGAAAAGACTGAACTAACTTTGTGTCATGTTGAGGACTCAATGGTCTCCTTTTTTAAACATAAGTTAATGGTGAGGAGGAGAGATGCCCCACAGACCACAATTGACACTTTCTTCAGTAAAAGGCAGAGGGAACAAGATGCTATCCCTCAGCCTTCCACTTCAAGAAGGAGAGAGGATGTTCATGGTGGAGAATCTGTCAGTCCAGAGGTTCCTGACATTTTCATGGAAGGTGACTCACCTTCCAAGAAGCAGTAAAATGCTTCTCCTCCACCTCCACTGCCTTCTCTTCTCCCTTCTCCTCCTCCACCTTCCACTTCAAATTCACATCAACATCATCATCATCATCATCATCATCATCATCATCATCATCCAGGAGCCTTCTACATACACACCTGAAAGTAAGTGAACTTTTCTACCTTTTTTGTTGAATTTAGGCAATTTTCGGTGAGCTGGAACCAATTACCCAAAAGCCCATTGAAACAATGGTTTCGGTTAACAAGATTTTCGGTTAACGAGCAACCTGCTGGAACGGATTGTGCTTGTTAACCGAGGGGCCACTGTATTCAAAATAATGTACTAAATGATTACTAAAATTTTTGTCTCGTGCAAACTATAACATGTTTATATCCAAATTAATCACTATCTTATAAGAATTCCAGCAATGTAAATTATATTCTCCTCAGTTACTTCTGTGACATTTTACAAGCATAAAAGAAAAACTCAACCTTAAGGACATAAATAAACAAATAAATACTTCACTAGACCTTCGGCGCCAACTATCAAGCATGTCACTGTCACCTCCCCTTCCTCCCTTCCCCCCCCAACCCAGTTTTTATCTTATATAATATCACAGACTAAAGTTAGCAGAATATAATTTGCATTGCTGGAATCCTTGCAAGACAGCGAATAATTTGATTATAAACGTTATGTATTTTACACATGAGATAATAATTTTTTCTCTTTGTATGTCTAATGCGAGCTATTGCATGTTTATATTCAAATTAATCACTATCTTATAAGAATTCCAGCAATATTAATTATATTCTCCCCGATCAGTTCAGTGACATTTTATAAGAGAAACACTTTAAGTCACTCTTAAGTACAGGTAAATAAATAAGCACTAGACCTTGGCATCAACTGTCAAACATATCACCTCACCTCCCTCCCTCTCCCCCATCTTCCCTGCCAGTAAACAGACCATTTTGCATCCCTTAATTTTAGCTGTGTTGATTTATGAGTGTTTGTTTTAACATAATACTACAGAAAACAATGTTTTGTTTATTTTAGGAGATGGGCTGAGGTGCATCTGGGTAGACTGTCAGTCCTTTTAGTATTTTGTGTTTCTCTCAAGAACCAAACTAAATTATTCCATTGAAACAACACTTCGATTTAGTGCGAATTCGGTTTAAAGCGACCTCTCTTGGAACATATCTCATATTATATCCACGTTCTACTGCACAGTGTAATTGTAATAAACAAAAATAGATAAACAATAATTATCATTCTGCACTTAAAATGACAAAATAGTTATGGTACCTGTACATAAATTGGTGATGTTCACCTGTAAAGAAGAAAAAATAACTGTACAGTAAATGAAATAATAAAATAAATATGCTTAGGAGGCATAAGGGTAAATAACAAGTGAAATATTACAGAAACACTTGAAATATCGAGGAATGCACCAAATTCCATGAGGACCAGATGTAAACAAAGGGTATGCCAAACCATGGATACTAGCGCCGGTGGGTACTAGCGGCTGTCCGGCAAACTAAAATTTTGCTGGACGACGGGAGGTGCCGGATAATAGAGTACCGGGTTAGGGAGCTTCAACCTGTATAAAACTATAAAATAATATGAAGAGCATAGTTGTGTAGTATTCTGTATGGGAGATGATCGTCAGTGTGGAAGCAGTGAAAAATTTGTCAATAGCGCATCTGGCGATGGCTAGTTAAGCCTATGTCAGTCTAAATGCCACAATACAACCACCTATACTGTATGAATATCTGAACATTCACCATTCATCCTGGATCTTCTTGCTATGATGACAATGATGATTAGTATAGCCCCCATATAATGAAGGGCATGACAATATAATAAACATGAAATAAAACAATTAAATAAACATAAACATGAAATAACAAATACTGTGTACTGTACTAAGGTGTTGACTTCTCTTGATCCCTGGCAACTCTCCCCCTGCCTCATGACCCCTTGCCAACTCTTCTCTTGCCATAGGTAAGGTGAATGATGTTTATGATGATGTTGATGAAGATGATGACTATGAAGTTGATGTTGGTGATGAAGATGATGGCGGTGATGATGCTTGGTGATGATGTTCACTGCCCCTCACCCTCGTCTGCCTCAACAGGGGAGGCAGGGATGGCAGGGGAGAGTGGTGGGGAGGAGAGAGCTTGGGAGTCGTCCTCATATTCAGAGGACAAGTTAAAAAGTGGAGGGCGTTAGAGTGATACA
This sequence comes from Homarus americanus, assembly GCF_018991925.1. NCBI lineage: Eukaryota > Metazoa > Arthropoda > Malacostraca > Decapoda > Nephropidae > Homarus > Homarus americanus. The sequence continues at coordinate 66,586 of NW_024723838.1, read as the reverse complement.
ATAGCCGGGCGTTGGAGTGATACAATAGCAGTGGAAGGGGTGACAGGAGATGCAGGGGTGGCTGGAGTGGCAGAAGATTGAGTTGAAGCTGGTGTTTTGGGAACTCTGAAGAAGAATAGTGTGATGGGGAGCTGAGATCTCTGGAGCTTTAGATATTTGTAGATTGCATTGAGTGGTGCTAGTACTTGGTCCACACCCATTTATCTTCAGTGCTCGGTCTAGAGATGAGTCTAATTCCAGAAGTGCTTCTTTTCCTTGCTTGAAGAATGTAAAAAAAAAAATTTTCTCATGTCTAAATGTTTTCCTCTAAATCAACTGGACCAAGATCTCGTTCCTGATCATCTTGCTCTTCTTCTTTTAGTAAAGAGGCCAGTTCTTCATTTGTTAACTCTTCTCCGGTGTTTCTAAGCAGCTCTTCTCTAATTTCTTCTGGTTGCATGTCACCAAATCCCTCTCCACTTGCACAATGCATGTGATCAGGGGTTCCACTGAGGGGAAACCAGTGAAATCATTCACTGCTTCAGGCCATAGGGCCTTCCAACAGAGTTCACACACTTGCTAGTGATTTCATCTTGGCTCGGTTTAACATTTGCTATGCAGTCAGCAATGGTGTAATTTTTCCACATCACTTTCACCCTCACCTAGCCATCTTCTTCCAGTGCCTTGAGGATCATGGACAACTGCGAGCGAGGTGATATGAATTGAAAACAGCAATTATTCCTTGGTCAAGAAGCTGAATCAGAGAAGCTGTGTTCTTTGGGAGACAGATTTTTTTTTTAATGGCAATCTGTGAGTTCCAAGGGATGCAAGCTTTAAAACCACAGCAATACCTACACTTCCTGTGTCTGAGAAAGGTTGACCATATTATACCATAAGTATGGATTTCCTGGGTCACGGTCATTTTTCTTCAACATAATGCCGGGGTGAGCACCTCCCCTAAAATATGCCTGCCTCCCCGTACAAATATTGAGTGAAGAGGAAAGAATGAAGTTGAACCCTGGAAGATTATAAGACTAACCTAAGGATCATACAAGATACAAAGTTGTTTCAGTGACATCCAATTTCTTCTGTCTTCTGTACAGGAGGTTCAAATCTGGGCTTCCATTTACATCATTTAGGTTTATTGTTACTTTTGAGAAGATTTAATTATCTTCAGATTAGTCCCAACTACTTATGTGAAGATTTCATGTGACATAAACTGACAGCTTTGTGGGTGTACTGTACATACATAAGCCACCTACTCAAGGGAAGGTGGCTAAACATTCCCTGAACACGTATTATATTTAAGCACACACCAGTTTTGTTCAAACTCCAAGCCTGACCCCAATTAGGCAAGGAAAACAAACCATCAAAAGGCAGGCTGGATTACTCACTGCAAAATCAGATGTATCTTGTCAGCCTGGGTGATGTTGGTTCCCAGTCAAGCCATGAGTTGTAGCCAAATAGGATTATTAGCAAACCTAAATCAACACTCACAATTAAATAATCTTTCAAAAAATTCCAACATTGAGGAATGTGCAGATCAGCCAAATCATTTTATATCATGCTTCAATAATAAGACACAAGCAAATTTCAGCAAAAACTGCAGAGTAAACAGCAGGTCCACCCACTCAGTATGAGGCATGGCTGTAAAGGAATTGGGAGTGAACCCAAGAAGATTTGTATGTAAGTGATCACCTGACTTATTTTATAAAATTAGAGCTTACCTTACCTCGTACTTCAAGTGTTAAGAGTTAACCTTTAAGGTAGTAGGGAGTAGGCTGCTACCAAACAGGGAGGTACTACTGCCTGGGAAGATATTGTAAGCATAATGTGTTGTCTAGTGGTAGACCCTGCTACCATATGGCATCACAAAAATTGTGACCAAGTCCCAGGTTGCTCATCTGACTTTCTGCCTCATTCACACACAATTGCGGGGTCTCAATTGTTTCTCTTACTTTGGCAACACAACAAACATACTGTATATCGTTTCTCACTCTTGATTTTTTTTTTCGTATTTTTATTATTATTATTATTATTATTATTATTATTATTATTATTATTATTATTATTATTATTATTATTATTATTATTATTATTATTATTATTATTATTATTATTATTATTATTATTATATTTTCGCCCCCCAGGCCCTGATGTGGGCCAGTGACCTGTGCCCGGGTGGGCTAATGCCTGTAAAAAAAAAAAAAAAAACGACAGCAGGTGTTAAGAGCTCACCTGACCTACATTAAAATGCTAGAGCTCACCTGACCTCCTACATCAAATGTTCAAGCATTAGAGTTCACCTGACCTACATCAAGCATTAGAGCTCACCTGACCGACATCAAGTGTTAGAACTCACCTGAGTGACATCAAGTGTTAGAGATCACCTGACCTCCTAAATCAAGTGTTAGAGTTCACCTGACATACATTAACTGTTAGAACTCATCTGACTGACATCAAGTGTTAGAGATCACCTGACCTACATCAAGTGTTAGAGTTCACCTGACTTACATCAAGTGTTAGAGCTCACCTGACTTCCTACATCAAGTATTAAAACTCACCTGATATACATCAAGTTAGTAATAATTGTGATCAAATGTTGGAAACCTAAGATATACATATAACACAGTTCTCTAGTTCAAAATAAATATGTACAACCACTGTACTACAAAATACTCAAGACACATTTAGACTTAAGGCTAACTCCTAATTATTAGTCCTTAGGATGGGATTTTAGGACAGAGGATTAGGGTAAGTTAAAGGGGATGACATGTTAATTATCACTCACCAGCCGCCCCAGGGGAGAGAGACCCAGCATGAGGCGATGAGTGAGTTGGGGAGAGAGTAGGAACCATAGAATGGACTGGTGTGTCCAGGAGACTTGTATTCTCACCACAAGACCCATCAGATTTTTTCCCATTTGATCCACAACTAAGGCTTGATCTGGGACGTGTGTAGCTCACAGCACCTGGTATTAAGGACGAATTTCCTTCATTGTTGGCTTCTCCATAAGATCCTCCTCCACTGTTGTTTTCTAGATTTACATTTGATGATCCTCTTGCATTACGCTTTGCCAAATATGCAGCAATCATCTGAGGTCTGTAAAATACAGTTGCTTAGAATACATTATATTATTTACCATAAAACATAATACAATAGGTCCTTCATCTATGTTCTTTCTACAGTCGGCCCTTCACATACGCGGGTTTAGCATTCACGGATTCGCAAATACGTAGATTGCCCCGCCGGAGGAATATTCTGTACATTGAAGTAATTGAAGTACATTCAAATCGCGCGCCATTCAACTCGCGCGAGGCACCGAACACTGGACACCGCCCGCTCCCGCAACCTCACACACACACACACGCGCATAGCGTGTCGTCACCCCACCCCGCCACTCCGCGCTCCCTCACTCAGTCAGTCTCGCTGTAACTACACTTGTGTTAACATCAGAATTGTAGTTGCTACCCTTGCTACCCACATTTACCATGGCCCCTAAAAGAGCATCAAAGACACCAGCTGGAGCCACCCCTAAGTGCCAGAAGAAAGTGATGACTCTGCAGGAGAAGGTGGAGTTGTTGAATAAGTCAAGGGAGGGAATGTCGTTCGCTGCTGTGGGGCGACTGTACAACGTGAATGAAAGCACGGTACGTACCATCAAGAAAAGGGAAAAAGATATCTGTGATGCTGTAAGTGCCAGTGCTCCACGCAGTGCTAAGCATGTCAGCCAAGTGAGGGAGAAGGCAATGGTGAAGATGGAGAATGCCTTGTTTCTGTGGATAGAGGACCAGCATCGGAAAGGTGTAGTAGTGGACTCTATCCTTATCCAGGAGAAAGCTAAGTCTCTACACACACGCTTCACGCCTGCAGCTGAGGAACCCGTACCCAGTACCAGTGCTGCTACCCCCACAACCTGAGACACCTCCGACACCATTCCAAGCCAGCAAGGGGTGGTTTGACAATTTCAAGCGTCGATTCGGCCTGAAGAATGTGAAGATGACTGGGGAGGGTGCGTCAGCAGACACCATGGCCGCGAAAGCTTTCCCAGCAGAGTTGAAAGCAATACTCGAGGAGCAGGGATACAAGCCAGAGCAAGTTTGGAATATGGATGAAACAGGTAAGACAATAAATTACTACAGTACATTTAACCTTAAAAATGTTCAAATACCTGTTGTACTGTACGTACTGTATTGTGTTGTAAGAGAAAACGGGATAAATGCGTCTGATATTTATACAGTAACTTTTATATTTATATTCCGTAGTGATTTACCATACAGTGTGCTGTAATATTTTTATATTTTTATAATGATTTTGATACTGTATATGTATAATAGTACAGGGTGTACTATTTTCTTTTCCAAAAGGTTTGTTCTGAAAAAAGATGCCACAGCGCACTTTCATCGCCCAAGAAGAACGCCGTGCACCAGGATTCAAGGCAGCCAAGGACAGGTGCACCGTGCTATTTTGTGGCAATGCTGCGGGTCACCTCATTCACCCAGGCTTCATATACAAGTCTAAGAAACCGCGTGCATTCCAAAGCCGCGACATGAGCATGCTGCCTGTTTTCTGGATGCACAATATGAAGGCCTGAACAACGAGCGAACTGTTTCTCAACTGGTTCCACCATTGTTTCCTGACAGAGGTTGAACGTTACCTGCACCAGAAAGGATTTGAGTTCAAGATCCTGCTAATCCTCGAAAATGCTCCCGGTTCATCCAGAGTCAGTGGAGGTGTTGCATGAAAAGGTACAGGTGTTGTTCCTTCCACCCAACACCACTGCCAGGACATGGCAGAGGACGAGATTAGGGAGCTAATTGAAGAGCACGACACTGAGCTGACCGAGGAGGATCTACAGAAGTTAGTAGACTCAGGCAAGGAAGAGGAAGCGCAAGGGAAAGAGGAAGAGGAAGAGCAACAAGAAATAACGTTGGAGAAGGTGGGGGATATGACCAGGAATATTGAGGCACTGATAAACATGGCCTATAGTATGGACCCCTCCATGGTGCATGCACTGAAATTCATGCGAGGGATGGATGACGTTTTTGCTCCATACAAAAACATCATGGAAGAAATGAAAAGAAAGAGACGACAACTCCCCATCACCATGTTCTTTGATCGCCGAAGGAGAGATTTAACACCATCAATCACTGGCAGCAGTGAGGAAGCAGCTGAATCCACGGTCGCCCCCACTTCACCACCCGTTATGGAATTGAGTGACGATGAACCCGATGACCCCCGTCCTGTCGCCGAGGATAGATACGGTACAGTAAAGTGAAATTTTTATCTCTTTTTTTATAGCTTTTCTTACTATGTTTATTGTTTGTAAAAATGCACAGCACAGTACAGTTCAGTGCTGTACATAGGAAGTGGAGGTGCAGTTATTCACAAAACATTTGTGTTTGTTGTCGGCAGCAGTGACGATGTGGAGGCGGAGAGATAGAGCGGGTAGAAGTGGTGACGCTGGAGGCGGGAGCAGGGACGGGGACAAGTGGAGATGCCAGCCAGTACAGTCGGCCCTTCACATACGCGGGTTTAGCATTCACGGATTCGCAAATACGCGGATTGCCCCGCCGGAGGAATAATCTGTACATTGAAGTAATTGAAGTACATTCAAATCGCGCGCCATTCAACTCGCGCACGACACCGAACACGGGACACTGCCCGCTCCCGCAACCTCTCACACACGCATAGCGCGTCACGCCACCCCGCTCTCTCACTCAGTCTCGCTGTAACCACGCTTGTGTTGACATCAGAATTGTAGTTGCTACGCTTGCTACCCACATTTACCATGGCCCCTAAACGAGCATCAAAGACACCAGCTGGAGCCACCCCTAAGCGCCAGAAGAAAGTGATGACTCTGCAGGAGAAGGTGGAGTTGTTGAATAAGTTAAGGGAGGGAATGTCGTTCGCTGCTGTGGGGCGACTGTACAACGTGAATGAAAGCACCGTACGTACCATCAAGAAAAAGGAAAAAGATATCTGTGATGCTGTAAGTGCCAGTGCTCCACGCAGTACTAAGCATGTCAGCCAAGTGAGGGAGAAGGCAATGGTGAAGATGGAGAATGCCTTGTTTTTGTGGATAGAGGACCAGCATCGGAAAGGTGTAGTAGTGGACTCTATCCTTATCCAGGAGAAAGCTAAGTCTCTACACACACGCTTCACGCCTGCAGCTAAGGAACCCGTACCCAGTACCAGTGCTGCTACCCCCACACCCGAGACACCTCAGACACCTCCGACACCTTTCCAAGCCAGCAAGGGGTGGTTTGACAATTTCAAGCATCGATTTGGCCTGAAGAATGTGAAGATGACTGGGGAGGGTGCGTCAGCAGACACCATGGCTGCAAAAACTTTCCCAGCAGAGTTGAAAGCAATACTCGAGGAGCAGGGTTACAAGCCAGAACAAGTTTGGAATATGGACGAAACAGGTAAGACAATAAATTACTACTGTACATTTAACCTTAAAAATGCTCAAATACCTGTTGTACTGTACGTACTGTATTGTGTTGTAAGAGAAAACGGGATAAATGCGTCTGAGTTTTATACAGTAGCTTTTATATTTTTATTCCGTAGTGATTTACCATACAGTGTGGTGTAATATTTTTATACCAATTTTGATACCGTATACTGTATGTATAATAGTACAGGGTGTACTACGAGTATTTTCTTTTCCAACAGGTTTGTTCTGGAAAAAGACGCCACAGCGCACTTTCACCGCCAAAGAAGAACGCCGTGCACCAGGATTCAAGGCAGCCAAGGAGAGGTGCACCGTGCTATTTTGTGGCAATGCTGCGGGTCACCTCATTCGCCCAGGCTTCATATACAAGTCTAAGAAACCGCGTGCATTCAAACACCGCGACATGAGCTTGCTGCCTGTTTTCTGGATGTACAATAAGAAGGCCTGGACAACGAGCGACCTGTTTCTCAACTGGTTCCACCATTGTTTCCTGCCAGAGGTCGAACGCTACCTGCACCAGAAAGGATTGGAGTTCAAGATCCTGCTAATCCTCGACAATGCTCCTGGTCATCCACAGTCAGTGGAGGTGCTGCATGAAAAGGTACAGGTGTTGTTCCTTCCACCCAACACCACTGCACTTATCCAGCCAATGGACCAGGGAGTTATCAAGACGTTCAAGGCTAACTACAGTAAACGTGTGATGGCCAGACTGCACTCAGCCTTAGACCATGATCAAAACCTGGATGTGCTTCAGTACTGGAAGAACTTCAACATTGCCGACTGCTTATCTTTGGTGGCTCAATCTTTCAAGGATGTGAAGCCTGAGACAGTGAATGCCTGCTGGAAATCACTGTGGCCTGAATGTGTGAAAGATTTCACTGGATTTTCTCCTGATGAAGCCATCGCAGAGGCGGTGAAAAAGACCCTGGCACTGTCGAGGAAAGTGGCTGTTGAAGGCTTCCAGGACATGGCAGAGGACGAGATTAGGGAGCTAATAAAGAACACGACATTGAGCTGACCGAGGAGGATCTACAGGAGTTAGTAGACTCAGGCGAGGAAGAGGAAGCGAAAGGGAAAGAGGATGAGGAAGAGCACCAAGAAATAACGTTGGAGAAGTTGGGGGAGATGACCAGGATGATTGAGGCACTGAAAAACCTGGCCTATGGTATGGACCCCTCCATGGTGCGTGCCCTGAAATTCATGCGAGGGATGGATGATGCTTTTGTTCTATACAAAAACATCATGGAAGAAATGAAAAGAAAGAGACGACAACTCCCCATCACCATGTTCTTTGGTTACCGAAGGAGAGATTCAACACCATCAATCGCTGGCGGCAGTGAGGAAGCAGCTGGATCCACAGTCGCCCCCACTTCACCACCTATTATGGAATTGAGTGACGATGAGCCCGATGAGCCCCGCCCTGTCGCCGAGGAGAGGTACGGTACAGTAAAGTGAAATTCTTATCTCTTTTTTTTAATAGCTTTTCTTGCCATGTTTATTGTTTGTAAAAATGCATAGCACAGTACAGTTCAGTACAAGTACTGTACATAAGAAGTGGAGGTGCAGTTATTCACAAAACATTTGTGTTTGTTGTCGGCAGTAGTGACGGAGCAGAGAGCGGAGGGAGCGAGTTGGGAGGAGTGGTGAGGTGACCTTGGACGCAGGAGCAGGGACGAGTGGAGATGCCAGCCAGTACATTACGGGTGTATTAATTGTTTTTATAGCTATTTTTGCATTTTAATATTAAATACTGTACATTACGTTTCAACAAAACTACCATTTATTTCTGAGAACATAGAAATGTAATATTTTTGCTGAAATGATGTACGTATTACAGTGGAAAGTGGGATAAAATTGTGACACAAGCAATGACTCTTTCTCTTTCTTTCGTTCAAAAGATGTTGCCGTAATCGTTTTTCGAATGGTTTTCAGTTGTGGGATTATAAGGCTAATGATAGGATAGAATATTATTGTAATACAGTACGAGTACAGTACAACAGTTTTTTTTACTGAAAACCATTCGAAAAGCGATTACAGTAAAATCTTTTGAACAACGAAAGAAAGCGAAAGTCATTGTTTTCATAATTTTATCCCACTTTCCACTGTACAGTAATATGTACGTCATTTCAGCCAAAATATTACATTTCCATATTTATTTCTGAGAATATATTCATTCAGTCACAGTTAAGGTAAAATATACTTGTGATGTAATATTTTAATGAAAATACGGTATCGTAGTTTTCTTTTGTACCAAATTTAATTAACAAAGATTGATGTTTCAAATGAAATGAACAAAAATTTATGTACAGTATCTATAAGTAAACTTTAAAAAATGAATACTTTATGTTTTACATCATCCTGTGCATACCATACCATGCATTTGGCTACTTTGGGCTTGCTATGATGACGCAAGAGATTTGCCCTGGCGACTGTACCGACACTCACAGCTGATGGCGCGTTGGTGCGTCATTTCCATTGTTTACTGGTAGTTACTGGTAAATATTTTTCAACCTAACGAAACTATTACCCGTTTAGAGGTCGACCCCCAATTTTTGCCAAATAATTTGGTCTTAAAAACTCGAACTACACACAGGTATATACGGTAAATAAGGATATGGGGGGCAGGGGATTTTTTAGGGGGGGGGGGGGCAGCAATAGTACACGGATTTTTAACATTCACGAGTATCTCTGTTACCTAATCCCGCGTATGTTAAGGGCCGACTGTATCTCTATTGTTTTGCTCGAATGTTGCTAATGAATGAAGGAACATGAAATTTAATCTGCACTGATTCAATACAACACTCACTAAATACAGAGAAATGAAAAAAAAGTGTGAACTATAAGTAAAGTATATTCTCGATTTAATGAACTAATTAGAGCCACCCCTGTTCGTTAGATAAAAATTTCCACTAAATTGAGCTTTCCACCACACAGTCTGTGTACTGCCGCCACCGCATGTGTTGTTCACTGCTACCTCTCTGTCAACTAGGTATACACTGGAGCACCTTAACTTTGGTCTTTATTCAAGACATCTTCAGAGACAACTGAATTAGCAGGGATGGTGACGTAACTGCTAATCTAATACAGTATAGTCTCGATTTACGCAGATTTGGTTTACGCGTTTGGTCATTTATGCGGCACCTTGCCAGACCGACAATTTTTATTTACACGGTTCATTCCATCAATTACTCGGGAAGCAGCGCGGGCAGGGTGCACACAAGGTCGCCCAGTCAACAAAACATTACCAAGTTCTTCACCCGCCACCCACCACAGCCGGCCCAAGTCAGTGATAGTGAGGATATGGACTTATATGGACTTTGAGGGGTTTGACAAAGAGGCCCTGCAAGCCTCTGTGGTGGATAGTGATACAAGTGATACAGGTGAGGGCCAATGATCTGCCCTCTGCCTCGTAACCAACCCCCCATCCCCGTGTGCCCAGCCATCTTTTCTACTAACGTAAGTGTTAAAAAACCTAATATTATTGATAATTCTCTTAAATATTAATTGTGTGTGCATACCATCATAAAATTAAGATGTTATTTTCACTACAACGTACGTATTGTGTCTCAAAAAGTGTAGTTTGGGGGTCGGCCCAGTCTCTATTTCAATTAATCCCATATGTTCTGTTATTTCGTTTACGCGTTTCTCGTTTTACGCGGACCTCCACGGGTTCAATTGACCGCGTAAATGAAGACTATACTGTATGTTGAATAGCAGAATGAGAGAAATAATGTAAGAAATTTAGTTAGGGAGTTATATATATGTTGTATTTAATTTAGCTTATATTTAGTTGAAAGATTGTTTAATATTTACCTGATTGGAAATAATTACTCCTCATTTAAATACTGGTAATAGTTTTGTGCGAATCTACATTGGTCTGCGAGTGCATCCTACCAGATACCGTTGAATGTCAAATTACCTGCCATCGTCCGTCAGTTCCTTCACGATCCCAACCAGAGAAACACAACACTCACCACTTTCAATAAAAACCGGCGATCATGGAAGGGCTCACCAACTAAGCTCAACCATTAATTCCTGACCTCCATCCACATCAGAAAGCCTTGAGTATCAATTTATATTGTAGGATATCCTAACTTTATACCCACTAATCCCTACCCAAGAAAAAGTGACCTGACATTCCATCTTTCTTCAATTGGTTGATATCAGGACAAGAAATATTTACATTACACTATACCAGGGGTTCTCAACCAGGGGGGAATTCCCCCCAGTGGGGGAATTCAGGTTTTCAGGGGGGATGTATATGTACTAATATGGAAAAAATAAAGGATTTTCAGTATTATATGCATATTATTTGGAATGCACTTTTTGAGGCAGACAATCTTGGAAAGGAGGGGGGGAATGACATTCTGACATATGGTGAAAGTGGTGCATGGGACAAACAAGGTCGAGAACCACTGCACTATACCGTATATCTCGGCCTACAAGGCAACGCGGTGTATAAGACGGCCCCCCAAATTTCCATTTAAAAAGTAGCTTTTGAGCCCTATTCGCTGTATAAGACCGGTACCCCAAATGTGACACTTACACCATTGGGAGCTTACTGACCCAGTAGTCCTTTACCAACCATCCCATTGACCAGTGCTGTTTACACATCCTTGGTTTTTTAAAATAAAGCAAATTCACTTCAAGTAATGGCATCAATGTTACCGGTTGGTGTAGTGTAAACACTAGTGACTCACTTAAAAGTCTGTTATTCAACTTGAACTAATGTCGGTGTCGAATACAATTGTTTCATTTACTTGAAATGGATTTACCGATTTATTTGTTTATTTATTTATTTATAATATACTGTAATATATTAAACACAATGCAGGTATTTTCTTTAATTTATAAGCTTGCTTCAACCAGCTACAGTATTCTAATTCAATAGTGTTTCATTAGGATTTGAGTGATAAAGATTACTGTACATACTTACCACATACATTTATTACACAAATATATATATATATATATATATATATATATATATATATATATATATATATATATATATATATATATATATATATATATATATATATATATATATATATATATATATACAGTGGGGTATGCTATAACGAACGTAATTGGTTCCAGAACCTCGTTCGTTTAGCATTCGTTCGTTATAGGATTAATCCGTTCCAGGCCCCCAAATACAACCGCTTAACACTGAAAAAATTCTGTGGAAAATGTAAAAAATACGGTACTTTATCTTACCTTAGTGTTATTCAGCATGCAGGTACCCCTAAACACTGGCACATCACAATCACTTCCACTGGGAGTCTTGGCTTTAAGGTCCTCAAACAATTGTTTAGCCTTCTCACAAATTATAGCTTCACTAATGTTACCACCTGCCATTTCTTTCTCCTTTATCCACACTAAGAGTAAATTTTCCATCTCTTCGATCACATTACACCTTGCTTTGCTAAGTCTAAAGATTCCCTTAGCCACTTGCACAGTTTTTAACTCTTCTTTATTCTTCAAAATCGTACATATAGTCGATTTAGCCATCCCATATTCATCACTATGTTTCGCAATGCTTCTTCCATTCTCACGTTTCTTTATAATTTCTTAATTAGTTTCAAGGGTTATTAGCTTTCTCACTCGCTTTGGACGACTCATTGTTACAATTGTATACTTGTATAACAAAATAGTTATACAAATAACGCGAATTTCCACATCAAAAGACGAAATTTCAACAATAACAGTGGTGCACTGGCTACACAATGAGACAAAGATGGCGCCTGATGCTCTTGTTGTGGGTCGCGGTACAACAATATTCATGCGCCAGGCAAAATAGTCCCGTATTCATCCGCGTTCGTTGTAGGAGTTGCGTTCGTTATAGCATTCTCAATTTTATAGGTAAAACCGTTCGTTATAGGAATATTCGTAGTAGGATCCAATCGTTATAGCATACCCCACTGTATATATATATATATATATATATATATATATATATATATATATATATATATATATATATATATATATATATATATATATATATATATATATATATATATATATATATATATATATATATATATATATATATATATATATATATATATATATATATATATATATATATATACACAGTATTACCCCGCCTAACGCGGTTTCACTTAACGCGTTTTATCATATACGCGGTGCCTCGCCAGAGCTGAACTTTCACTTAACACGGATTTTTTCCACATATACCCGGTGAGTGTCCGGCTCGAGACGCTATTTTTAGATTTGCGCCACCCGCCACCCTGCCTGACTGCCTATTTTAGCTCATAAAATTCATACAAATTACCCGGCCAGAATATAATTTACATTGCTGGAATTCTTATAATTTGGTGATCATTTTGAATATAAACATCATATATTTTGCATTAGACATACAAATTTTAGTTAAAATTTTTTCTCTGGGTAACTATGTTATCTTTTGTGCAAAATATATGACATTTATATTCAAAATATTCCTGGTCTTACAAGGAATCCAGCAATGTCAATTATATTATCCTAACTTTAGTTTGAGGTATTATTTATTACAAAAAGTTAAGTATTCTGGTTTTCCCACACATCTCCTTGGGACGGTTGGTGGGGGGTGGGGGGGAGGGAGGGACCGACCGACCATCTGTCACCCCGTGAAGAATATTTTTTTTTTTTATTAACTGAAGATATTTGTTTTAGCTCATAAAATTCATACAAATTACTCGGTCTGAATATAATTTACATTGCTGGAATTCTTATAATTTGATGATCATTTTGAATATAAACATCATATATTTTGCATTAAACATACAAATTTTAGATAAAAAAATTTTCTGAGTAACTATGTTATCTTTTGTGCAAAATATATGACGTTTATATTCAAAATATTCCTGGTCTTACAAGGAATCCAGCAATGTCAATTATATTATCCTAACTTTAATCTGAGGTATTATTTAATACAAAATGTTAAAATCTAAATTTTTCACCCACTCTTCTCTTGAAGGGATGATTGGTGGGGGGTGGGGGGGAGGGTTGGGACTGACCGCGCGGTTGGAAGAGGGGGGGGGAGGCAAGGTGGGGTACTTTGATTGACAGATAGTGTTGTGAAGATTATTATTTTTTTTATTAACTGAAGATATTTGTTTTAGCTCATAAAATTCATACAAATTACCCGGCCAGAATATAATTTACATTGCTGGAATTCTTATAATTTGGTGATCATTTTGAATATAAACATCATATATTTTGCATTAGACATACAAATTTTAGATAAAAAAAATTTCTGAGTAACTATGTTATCTTTTGTGCAAAATATATGACATTTATATTCAAAATATTCCTGGTCTTACAAGGAATCCAGCAATGTCAATTGTATTATCCTAACTTTAGTTTGAGGTATTATTTATTAAAATTTAGTGGTTTTCCCCCAAAAATTTCTCAGAGAGGGAAGAGCCGGCAGTGTAGTGTGAGAAGGGGAGGGAGTTGAGTCCATTATTTGAATGGACATTAACTTGGCGACTGTATTTCTCTATTTCTCTTAAGTATTAATTGTGTTATTTTTACTACAACATAGTTATGTGTCTTCAAAAAGTGGAGTTTGGGGGTCGGGCCGGTTTCTATTGGAATTAATCCCATATGTTCTGTTGTTCACTTAACGCGGATTTCACTTAACACAGGACCCTCTGGGTTCTATTGACCGCGTTAAGTGGGGTACAACTGTATATATATATATATATATATATATATATATATATATATATATATATATATATATATATATATATATATATATATATATATATATATATATATATATATATATATATATATATATACTTCATTTTTAGTCCATATAACACGCGGACTTTGAACATATAATCAACGACCTCACCAGCAAGGAATCGAACCCTCGACCTACTGGGTGTGACTAGGGAACGCTTACCGGCTAGGCCACAAGGACACTAAAAGCAGTTCTAGACTCTGTTATGTTTCACACAAAGCCTGTTCATCGAGCTGATGCGCCGTGAACCTCATTGGGAAACTGCCCGTGCCTCTTATGTGGTGTCAGTAGCATTTTACCGAATCCAGCTGGTATGAAACGCGAGGTACATATATATAAAGTTGTCTCACTTAACGCGGTCAATTGAACCCAGAGGGTCCCGCGTTAACTGGCCAAGTAAGTGAACAACAGAACATATGGGATTAATTCCAATAGAAACCGCCCGACCCCCAAACTCCACTTTTGAAGGCACATACCTATGTTGTAGTAAAATAACATCTTAATTTTATGATGGTACATGCACACAATTAATACTTAAGAGAAATAGAGAAATACAGTCGCTAAGTTAATGTCCATTCAAATAATGGATCAACTCCCCTCACACTACACAGCCGGCTAACAGATGGTCGGTCGGTCCCTCCCTCCCCTCCCCCCCCCCACTCAACGTCCCAAGGAGATGTGTGATAACCTCAAACTAAAGTTAGGGAAAATATAATTGACATTGCTGGATTTTCCTTGTAAGACCAGGAATATTTTGAATATAAATGTCATATATTTTGGACAAAAGATAACAGTTATCCTAGAGAAAAATTTTTATCTAAAATTGTAAGTTTAAAGCAAATATATGATGTTTATATTCAAAATGATCACCAAATTATAAGAATTCCAGCAATGTAATTATATTCTGACCGGTAATTTGTATGAATTTTATGAGCTAAAACAAATATCTTCAGTTAATAAAAAAAAAATATCTTCACGACACTATCTGTCAATCAAAGTACCCCACCTTGCCTCCCCTTCCAACCGGTCAGTCCCAACCTCCCCACCCCCACCAATCTCCCTTCCAGAGTTTTTAACATTTAGTATTAAATAATACCTCAGATTAAAGTTAGGATAATATAATTGACATTGTGGATTCCTTGTAAGACCAGGAATATTTTGAATATAAATGTCATATATTTGGACAAAAGATACCATAGTTACCTAGAGAAAATTTTATCTAAAAATTGTAAGTTTAAAGCAAATATATGATGTTTATATTCAAAATGATCACCAAATTATAAGAATTCCAGCAATAAATTATATTCTGACCGGTAATTTGTGAATTTTTATGAGCTAAAACAAATATCTTCAGTTAATAAAAATTCTTCACACGGTAACAGATGGTCGGTTGTCCCTCCTCCCCCACCCCCCACCAACCGTCCCAAGGAGATGTGGATAACCACTAAATTTTAATAAATAATACCTCAAACTAAGTTAGATAATATAATTGACATTGCTGATTCCTGTAAGACCAGAATATTTTGAATATAAATGTCATAATTTTGGACAAAAGATACCATAGTTACCTTAGAGAAAAATTTATCTAAAAATTGTAAGTTTAAAGCAAAATATATGATGTTTATATTCAAAATGATCACCAAATTATAAGAATTCCAGCAATGTAAATTATATTCTGGCCTGGTAATTTGTATGAATTTTATGAGCTAAAACAGGCAGTCAGCAGGTGGCGGGTGGGCAAATCAAAATATGCCTCGACACTCACCGCGTATATGTGGAAAAACCCGTTAAGTGAAAGTTCAGCTTTGGCAAGGCAATCACAGATATGCTAGAAAACGTTATGAAAGCGCTGCTAAGCGGGTAAAACTGTATATATATATATATATATATATACACACACCTAGACCCCGACTTACGACGGGGTTAGGGACCCAAATCCAGGTCGTAAGTCCGATAGATAAAAAAATCTACAATGAAATACAGTACAGTAAAAGTAATGAATAATGATGAATGGATACAGTACAGTGAAAGTAATAAATAATAAGGAATGGATACAGTGTGACTGAGCACTTAACTTTAATGTAGTCAGCTCAATGCACATGGGGCCCCATAATTTTCTAATTATACATGGAGACTACATTAACTGGAAACGCTTCGTATAGAAAATGCGGTCATTAAATTTTTATTTTTTATTTTTTATCTATATCTGAGGCGGTCGTAAGTCCCGACGGTAAGTCCAACGTGAGTCGTAAGTCGGGGTCTAGGTGTGTGTGTATATATATATATATATATATATATATATATATATATATATATATATATATATATATATATATATATATATATATATATATATATATATATATATATATATATATATATATATATATATATATATATATATATATATATATATATATATATATATATATATATATATATATATATATACACACACACACAGTAATACCCTGATTTACGCGGTCAATTGAACCCGAGGAGTAGCGCGTAAAACGAGAAACGCGTAAATGGAATAACAGAACATATGGGATTAATTGAAACAGAGACTGGGCCGACTCCCAAACTCCACTTTTTCCGACACGATACCTATGTTGATGTAAAAATTACATCTTAATTTTATGATGGTATGCACACACAATTAATATTTAAGATAAATACAGTTGCCAGGTTAATGTCCATTCAAATAATGGAGTCAACTCCCCCCACCACCTTCCCACGCTAGCTGGCTCCTCCCTCTCTGAGAAATGTTTGGGTGAAAACCCTAGATTTTAAGGTATAGTAATAAATAATACCTCAGACTGAAGTAAGGATAATATAATTGACATTGCTGGATTCCTTGCAAGACCAGGAATAATTTGAATATAAACGTCATATATTTTGCACAAAAGATAAAATTTTGGCTCTTTGTAATAAAAATTCTTACATTACATCTAAAATTTGTATGTCTAATGCAAATTCCATGATGTTTATATTTAAAATAATCACAATCTTATAAGAATTTCAGCAATGTAAATTATATTCTGGCTGGGTAATTTGTAAGAATTTTATGAGTTAAAAAAAATATCTTCAGTAAATAAACAAATTATACTTCACCCGCGTAAATGAGTAAATTCACCGCGTAAATCGGGTATCCCAGTTCTGGCAAGGTACCGCGTAAATGACAAAATGCGTAAACGAAACCTGCGTAAATCGAGGTATTACTGTATATACACACACAAACATAGCTCCCCCCGACTTATGATGGGTTACGGACCCAAATCCAGGTCTTAAGTAAAAAATGCTTAAATGATACATAGAAAATCTAAAATGGATGTCTCTTTTTCTTCTCAGCACCACAAAACTCTCACTTTTAAGCCTGCCAGTCATTTTAAAGTGAATTACAAGCGAAAATTTTGTCAGTACACAGCGCAATCAGTGACGTTGGGACTCGAAAATAATTAATTTGACAAAATTTTGGTATGACTGAGGCAGTCGTATGTCCGGGTGGTTGTACCTCGAGTAGGTCGTAAGTCGGGGAGTAGCTGTAATGCATATAGATTTTTTCTTTGTCCCAATTAAGTTTCCTAAATACTGTACTCCCTGCTAAAATGGGGGGTGCGTCTTATATGCCATAATACGTTGTATTTATTTCACAAAATTTTTAGTTAATGTATTTAGGATTATTTGGGTAAAAAATGGTGTGTCTAACTAAATTAGAACTGATTTTATTGACTCAGGTATCAGCAATATTTATTAATATTTTATTTTATTTTTTTTAAGGTATAAATGTGCTTACCGCTGGATCTTCCAGATGCTTAGTGTTAAAACCTCTTCTGGGGGCTTGTTGCCTTCACCGTTTTGGGGCGACGTGAAGTGAGAGCTTGGCCCAGACGAGCCAATGATCAGTGTTGCAGTGGTCTGAGCCACAAATGGCTCAGTTGATGAGGACATCTCGGCGATCTCTTTCTCTGACAATAATGTAGTCAATGAGATGCCAGTGTTTGGATCATGGGTGTTGCCACGAACCTTTGAACTTGTCAGCCTGCCTAAACAAGGTATTGGTGATAGTGAGGTTGTGTGCAGCACACATGCTGAAGAGTAGGCCACTGGGATTACACTTGCCTAGTCCATTTCTCCATATGATTCCCTGCCAAATCAGCATCTCTGCCAACTCTGGCATTGAAGTCACCAAGGAGCACAACCTTATCTTCTCTGAGGATAGAGGTTAGCACTCTGTCAAGGTCAGCATAAAAGGCCTCCTTGATGTTATCCTCTGTATCCAGTGTTGGGGTGTGCACTCATAAAGAAGACATGACGTGAGTGAATCAGTGGGACTCGGACAGGCATTTCAGTTAGCCTATGTAGGATGCAACTCCATAAATGCGGTTTCTCTCCGCAGTAGGCTTACCCTTCCAGAAGAAGATATAGCCAGACCCCCATTCTGTAAGTCGCTCCTCGTCTGGGAGCCGGGCTCACTAATGGCTGCTATGTCGATGTTATGCCTAGCCAGCTCTTTTGCCGTAAGGGCAGTTCTTCTTTCAGGATGTTCATTTGTGTCAGTATCCAGAAGGATCCTGACATTCCATGCAGTGATTCGTGATTTTGATTGTGCTTTCAACCGCATAAGGATGACCTTACTGGGTTAGGTAGCCCAGTCAGGTTTTTTTTTTTAGTCAAGCAATGTTGAGGGCAGTGTTCCCCAACCCTGTGACCCAGACCACCTCCTAGTGTGGCCCAACAGACTAGTGTGACCAGGTGCTGTGATTGACATTGTGACCCACAAAAATCAGTGAACAAGTCAATCTTGTTATATCCTGTGCAGTGGCAGATTTCCCAATGGGCACATGAGGCACGTGCCTAGGGGCCCCCAAGCTTTGGCCCTCCCCCTCCCCCCCCCGACCACACACATAATGTAGTAGCATATATATAAAAGTCAAATAAGAGCAAAAATTAGGTAAAAAAAAAAGAGGGAGGACATCTGGATGCAGTAATGAAAAATGTATCATTATCATCAATGATATCAAGAGCAAAGCTAAGAAATCTTGCATGTTCCATGACTTCTGCGATGGGATGGGGGAGACTGGGAAGATCCTGCTGTTTCACAGCGAAGTGCGATGGCTATCAAGAGGAGTTGCATTGTTGAGATTCTTTCAACTAAGGAAGGCAGTTCTTGGCTTTTTGCAAGAAAGTGACTCACCGCATGCACTCTGTTTCATGCAAGAGCCAGGTCCAGGGCCAGGTCAAGATGTGTTCACTTCCAATGACAAAATTGAGGCATTCAATTTGAAAATTTCAGGGTGGAAGAAAAGAGTTGAGAGAAGGGACTTTTCAAATTTTGATGAGCTTGGGCAAGTGATTGCAGAGTCCAAGGATGAAGTAATTGATGACACAATGATGATAGTTGTGTCCCAACATCTCACTGTTCTCCAGCAGAATTTTAACCACTATTTTCCTCCTGCAAATGAGGAAGAAAAGAAGAAGAATAGTTGGATAAAAAACCAATTCCTTATCTGAAACTTGAACGACAGCAATCTGCCCACTCAAGAAAAAGACACACTGACCAAACTCCGCTGTGACTCAGAAATGAAGGACTTTTTTGGGTAGCAGTGAGCCAGAAAGAAGCATCTGATATGATTGATGGTAAAGCACTCCAAGTTCTGGTGGCATTCCACAGCACTTACTCCTCTGAGAGAGGGTTCTCAGATCTGCTCACCATCAAGAGCAAAAAAAAAAAAGGCAGAGGCTCGGAGAGATGTTGTTTGAGTGCATGAGACTGACAGCGACAAGAAATATTGCCTCACGATTCAACTTGCTTGCTGCAGCTATCCAGTAACAAAAATCACACTGAAAGAATCCAATGCCATATGTAGCTTGTGTTGACGCGTGGCTACACAAATGAATTGTATGTGTAAGTGTTTATTATTTTGTACTTTGTACTATAAGTGTAAATGTCATGATAAATTTCTCTGGATAAATGCAACTTATTGTATTATACTTGTAGTGTACACTCATACAGAGCTACTGTATGATTTTCCTATTAAATGTATCCTTTTTATGATGACAACTTTATATGTGACCAAAGGATTTAGAGGTGATGAGAACTGTGACCCAGTGTTGAAAAGGTTGGGGAACACTGGTTTAGGGTACCTTTTCTAGCCCCCTCCCCATGAGGGGTGAGCAAAGTGGCTCCTCGAAAGGGCTGCTCAGTCACACAGACAGGACTGGATTGCACTGCTGCTTAAATCCCAGTGCATAAGCGACCATCTTATCTGTGCCGCGCATGTACAGAGTTATGACTACAGACTCTTGGCAGTCATCACTGCCTGTCCCCATTGCCACTCGTCCATCGCCATAGGACTTTTGGGGTATAGGGGTTTTGATGACGATGAGAGATATGTTGAGCTGGATGATGGCTGCACGTGAGTTGATTTATGTGGTGAGGCAGGAGCGCAGGCTGCAACCACACATCTTGGCTTCCCCTTTTCCTGATCCAGTGGTGCAAGTGTTGCAATGACTGGGGAGAGGGAGAGTTGCAATGGACTGCCGATAGCCCAGTTTGTTGGCTTTTGCCTTACAAGACTGTCCACAAAAGTTTTTTCATGAAAATGTTCCAAATAATTAGCACAGCCTGCTTGTAAAGCCTTGGCTTTGGCTTTGGCTTCATGACTTTTTAAATAGTTGGCTTCTTGTTTGACTTTGCGACTTTCCAATGGCTTTGATTTTGAAGCCAGAGGTTTAATTTCAACCCCATGTCTGCTCTTAACTGCAACTAAAAATACGAATGTTGATGGATGAGTGGCTGCACGATTCCAACCTAGCTATTATTGCTGGGACATATTCTTCTGAAATGTAACATCAGACAGTTCAGACATGACTCTGTCATTGGGGAGGTGAAGCTCCTTGAAGCAAATCCTCAATATGTTCACGTTTGTTTCCCCGATGGCAGGGAGACAACAAGGTTGGTTCGAGATCTGGCTCTGCAGGGGGATGTATAGAATCTCTCTTATCAGACAGATGGTCCTCAATATCCAGATGGTACTTGGGTCATTGCCAGGTGGTCAGGCTAATATGGATTTACCAGATATCCCTGACCACTGTGAAATGTTGTATGGACTCACTGCAGTGCTGGAAGGCTAGGTGCAGCAGTATACACATTTTAACACTCCTCCTGAGACTTGGTCTATGTTGTCCAGGTTTGAACATTACAGAAAACCTCCCGATAGCCAAAGTAAGTAGTGATGCCGCCAAATGTAATATTCTTTGAGGCAACAAAACTGTGTACATAAATTCACTGCTACAAGAAATTTCTTAAAACTTTTTACAAAATCAACAAAAGGATAGAATATTAACAATACACTGTAAGGTAATTAAATAAAACATGTTAATAAGAAATATTAAAATTGTTACTCACTTGGCAACTTGAACATAATTGCCTGGGAAGACACCAGTTCTGTCAGTAGTAATACAGCGCCCCTTGTACCAGCCATCCTGGCACTTCTCTGTCACAGTGTAAATGTAACCTTTCCTTAACTCTAACTCGTCAGCCTTCCGTCCTCGGTATGAGTACAAGGCCACGTAGCTGAAATTAAATTATTTAGAATAACATACTTTTATTTGAGGATAATAATAAATTGTAACACTTGATAACCCAAATACAGGTACTGTAAACAAATTACAGTAGAACCTCGATAAATCGGACTTATTGGGGCAGACCCCAATCTGAAAAATTTGAGTCCGAAAAAAGTGAATATATGGGGGAGGGGAAGATAACACTAAGGTCTTTAAATGTATAACAACATTATTAAAAGACTATTACATTAACAATAAAAAAAACATGAATCAGACATTAGTCTGGTTGTCAACAACTGAGGTCACCACCATAGTAAGGGTACAAGCGCCACTGCACCCGAAATTGAGTTACCACCACAGCAAGTTTGTAATGGCCCCTGTTTCATAAACAGAAGAATTATATACAGTAAAAGTCCAAAAATCCGGATGCCAGAAATCCGGACCACCCGAGAATCCGGACTTTTCGAAAACTTTCAAACTTTTTAAATTTAGCGGGCTTTTATGGGTTACATGAATGAATGGAGTTGCTTTAAGAAAATTTATTTACATAATTCTAATAATAAAAGTAATTGTAAATTATAGGTAGCTAATTTTATTAGTTTTGTAATTAGCTTGTCCTGAAATGTAAAATTTGAGGCACTATAAATCTTTTGTGTGTATGTGTGCATGCGTGAATGCCACAGCTACAACAAGCGACCACGCGATCGCCACTTTAAAACAAGCAATCAAACTGTGACAACGTATGTAATTTTGAGTCCTACTCTTTCCATTTACAAGCCCATAATAATGGCTCCTAAAGTAGATAAACTTCGTTGTGTGAAGAGAAAGAAGAACACATTGAAATTGAGTGACAAACTTGAAATAATTAAGAAAATAGAACGTGGTGTGAGCAATGCTGTTCTAATGGAAACATACGACATTGGAAAGTCAACAATTTATGATATAAAAAAGGCAAAGAATAAAATTCTAGAATTCACAACTTCTTGTGAGCCTTACAATAAAATTGCTGAAAGAAAAGTTTACATCAGCCCAAATAAGAAAATCTTGATAAAGTGTTGCACGAATGGTTTTTGTTAAAACGATCAGAAGGTACTATGTCAATTTCTGGGCCGATGCCTATTGCCAAAGCAGAGTCTTTTAAGGAGCAAATGAACATTGAATCAGAGTGAGCATTTAGTGATGGATGGCTTAGGAATTTCAAGACTCGTCATGGTATTAGACAGTTAAATATTGCTGGAGAAAGACAGTCGG
Organism: Homarus americanus; assembly: GCF_018991925.1. Classification (NCBI taxonomy): domain Eukaryota; kingdom Metazoa; phylum Arthropoda; class Malacostraca; order Decapoda; family Nephropidae; genus Homarus; species Homarus americanus. The sequence continues at coordinate 43,568 of NW_024723838.1, read as the reverse complement.
CTGATACACAAGCAGCAACAAAATATAATGCTACATTTGAAAAAATTGTACATGACTATGACCTCACAGCTGATCAAATTTATAATGCTGATGAAACAGGGATTTACTGGAAGTGTTTGCCCACAAAAACTTTGGCTGGAAACCAAGAACGAAATGCAACAGGGTTTAAGCTTAATAAGGAAAGATTAACCATTCTTGTATGTGCTAATGCTTCAGGTCAGCATAAAATTAAGCTTCTGGTGATTGGCAAATTTAAACACCCATGGGCCTTTAAAGGGATTGTGCACTTGCCTGTGACCTATGAAGCCCAAAAGAGTGCTTGGGTGGACAAAGACATATTTCGTGATTGGTTTGTTCACGATTTTGTTCCATCAGTTCGTCAGAACTTAAAGAAATTGGGAAAGCCTGCAAATACAAAGTGCCTGCTACTTCTCGACAACTGTAGGGCCCACCTGCATGAATCAAAATTAGTGTCTGATTGCGGGAATATTTATGCATGTTACTTGCCACCAAACGAAACATCATTGAATCAACCCATGGAGTCATTCGAAACTTTAAATGTCACTATAAAAATGATTTTATGACAAAAAGATGAATAAGAATGTCAACCCTACAGAATTTCAACGCAGTTTTACAATCAAGGATGCAATATTTTCACTCGTGACTGCATGGAAAGCAGTCAAGCCTGAAACACTTTTAAGAGCGTGGCAAAAGTTGTGGCCGAATTTGATGTTTGCAGATCTAGAGTGTGATCAAGACAAAGATTTTGAAGGATTCCACATAAAGCAGAGGGCATCTGAAGTGCAAGAACTGATGGAGACTTAAATTATCTCTGGAAGACAACCCTCTACGCAAGCTTAATGCTGCTGACATAGAAGAGTGGATACACTTTCACTGATCAAGAAATCATTCAAAGCATTACAACTCCTGAGAAGATAGAAGAGAATTGTTCAGAAGAATCTGGTGAAGAAGATGACAAAGTTGAAGAAAATATATCTTGGGCTACTGCAGAAAAGTGCATTGAAACGATTATTAAATTTGTGGAACAGAACCATAGCTTCAGTCTTCAAGACGTCATGCATGCACACATGGTGCAGAATAATCTTATCACAAAGAAATTACAAAGTCGTAAACAAGGTGATATACGAAGGTATTTAAAGAAAGCAGTGTCAAGCAGTGCAGCAGATGCAGCAAGTGTTCCATCCACAAGCAGTGCAGCAGACGATATAGAAGTCGTGGAAATCAACAAATAAATATTTATTTGTTATTTAGTACTTTGTATTTATAGGAAAATGTTTCGTTAATAAACTACAAATAAATAATCAATATGTATAAAATAAATTCTGCTTTCATTTGTTTATTGTATTTTTCTTTTACAATGTTCATTTTTAAACATGATTTCAAGCATTACACGCCCCTTTTTTCGTAGTGAAAAATTTTTGTTTACATTTTTGTCAAGTGTTGACTTTATTTTTCTTTAAAACTGCTCGTTTTGATAAATGAAGCATGCTGTATTTGCTAATGAATAAACTATCAAAATGTACCTGTTCATCTCTTCTTTATTCCTCCTTAAATTTGAATTTTAAAAGTACTGCCCGAGAATCCGTTAAATCCGAAAATCCGGACTGACCCAATCCCTGAGCAGTCCGGATTTTTGGACTTCTACTATAATTACATTTGATTTATATACTGATTCACCCCCTGTAACTTTCCACTAGCTATGAGGTGACATGTTCAGTGCACGTGATAAGGTGTGCCCACGGGAAGCTGAGTCATATTATGCTGAGTTAAGGCATTAAGTAGCCGGCTCCCTGGCCACCTAAAGCGGGCAGTAGTTTGATATCCTAGACTAGAGGAAGACGTTATTTGAGAGCCATCGTGGATGGTTCCGTCTTCCCTCGAGGGAGGACGACGTGCCTATTCCGTTCTCCCTCGACGGGTCACTACTCATAGAAGTCCCACTCAAACTCTCACATCAGAAGGACATGATTAAACGGTCTATTTACATAGCCCCCATCCTTCTCTTCACACTCATAAATAGTGAAAGCTACGGTTGATTTACACTCGGGAATTGTATAAACAACAGTTCCTCAATAAAAGGAGAAACAGACAATTGGGTTTCGTTACTAAAACCCAATATAATATAAACGATCAGGCCTATAGATGTAGGCCTAGTTCAAGTTTCAGCAAGGTTTCCTCTATCACAGTCTGCAGTATGTGGATGACCCAGCACTCTCTTGTGAGTGAAAGTGAGGTGAATGAACCCGAGGGTGAGCCATCACAGGGCCATAAACGCCCATGCAGACCTCACATGTGGAAGAATAATACAGTATTACCCCGCTTTACGCGGTTTTTTTACGCGTTTCCACGTTTACGCGGTACCCTGCCAGACCCAGAATGCTCACTTTACGCGGTGAGTGTACTCTTTTATGCGAAGAGAGGTTGGCGGTCATCTCGCACCGAGCCATTTTTGGATTCAAACCTCCTGCCATCTCTCCCGCCATCCCGCCATGTTGGGTAAGCAGAGCGAGTAGGTTGCGCAGTGTATGTCTTTGTTGCGTTATCGGTAATGTCATATGACGTATCGGACTGTGATTGGGCCAAGCATCCTTACCACCCTCCCTGCTAGCTGTGATTGGTTTAATGTAGTACTATGACGTGCCCCGCCGCGGGAGCGTTGAAGCCCGTTGACCTACCCGCGTCAGTTACACCCGTCCCGGCTACACCGTGTATATCGGTATCTATTGTTCCATAAGAATGGCTGCCACCGGACCACCACCACCACCACAAAGAAACCTTGCATTACCTGGACCCAGCCGCCCTAAGCCAAAGAAGATACGATGTGCCCTAAGCTACGAAATTAAATACAAGATCATCCAAGAGTTGGAGAAAGGAACAAGACAGGTTGATTTGGCGCGCCAGCATGGTGTGAACGAATCTACGATCCGGACAATCAAGAAGGATGCAGCCAAGATAAAAGAACACATGAACATCACAAAGTCTACAGGTGCTTCTATGATCAAGAATTGCCACAACCAGGTGCTTCTCAAGACGGAGAAATTACTTGTGAGCTACTTGATTCGTCAGGCAAGACGGAACATGGAGGTGGACACGCGCTCAGTTAAGGAGTACGCACGTGAACTGTATGCAGCAGTGTCACATAAGATGGGAATTGCAGAGCCCAAACCCTTTAATGCTTCCCCTGGGTGGTTGCAGAGGTTTAAGAAGAGGAAAAAGATCACCAACATTAACATTGGTGGTGAAGGAGCTAGTGATGACCGTGTTGCGGCTAGGGATCTTCCTCTGTTTTTACGTGAGATTATGGAGGAAGGACAGAACACCGACGACCAGGTGTTCAACATGAACGAATCTGGTCTTTTTTGGAAAAAACTACCTTCCAAGACCTTTGTTGTCAAGTCTGCCAGCAGGATTCGGGGCCGGAAGTTGCAGAAGGAGCGCATCACCGTCCTGTTTACCACCAATGCCTCCGGTACCTGTAAGGTCAAGTTATCGGTGATCCACACAGCACGCAAGCCGCACGCCTACAAGAACATGGACATGACCAAGCTAAATGTCCACTGGCTGACCGTACGTAAGGCGTGGATGTTCTCTACTATGTCCCTCTCCTGGTTTGATGACTGTTTCGTTCCCGACGTGAAGAAATTCTGTGAGCAACACAATGTTCCATTCAAGATTTTGTTGCTGCTTGACAACGCACCAGGACACTCGCCCCTACTGTTGGATCGTCACCCCAACGTAAAAGTGGTCTTCCTTCCTCCCAACACTACGTCATTAATCCAGCCCATGGACCAAGAATTAATCTGCAATGTGAAAGCTGCATTCTCTGCAAAGAAGTTTAAGCTCCTGAACGACTATACCAACACCGAGGATGAGTTGCGTAACCTGGGTGACACCGATAGCAAGACCGAAGAGGACGAGGAACAACAGTTGGCAGAGCAAGAAGTACTTGTGAAACACTTTTGGAGAAAATTCAACGTCAAGAAAGCTGTGGACTTTTTGGTGGAGGCATGGGATCAGCTATCTGTAGCAACGGTTCATCTCGCATGGAGACATGTGTTGCAAGGTATTCCAGGTGGAAGGCAGAGTCAATGTGTGACTGGTGAGGTTCAGACTGTTGCAGTAGCAGTGGACCTTGCCAGAGAAGCTACGCAGAGTGTTACAGCTAAAGGCTTCTCCGAGACCACCAACGACGACATTATGGAGGTGATAAGGGATCCTGATGTGATTGGCGACGAGATGGTAGATGCTGATGACGTCAGTGAAGTGGCAGGTGGTGCGTCATCCCAAGAAGAAAGCAAGTTATCGCATGGTAATGTAAGGGGTGCCATCGAGTGTGTAGAGAAACTGAAGATCCTCCTTTCCGACGACCCTGACGATAACCGGAATGAAGTCTTCACTACCCAGCTGTTGCAGATTATGGACCCCTACATCAAGGTGTATCACGACAACATCAACACTAGCTGTCAACAAAGCATTACCGAGTTCTTCGCCCGCAATCCACCACAGCCAGTCCAAGCCAGTGATAGTGACAGAGAGAGTGATGGTGACTTTGAGGGATTTGTCAGGGAGGCACTGATAAGTGTGGATGACAGTGATGATGACTCACCTGAGGGCCAGTAGCCTGCCCTCTGCCTCGGAACCAGCCTCCATTCCCGTACGCCGACCCATCTCTTCTACTAACGTAAGTGTTAAACCTAACCTTGATTTTTTCTAACCTAACCTACAGTATATTATTCTCTTATAGATTGTTCTCTTCTATATTATGTGTGTGTGCATACCATCATAAAGTTAAGATGTTATTTTTACTAAAACATACGTATTGTGTTGGGAAAAAGTGGAGTTTGGGGGTCGGCCCTGTCTCTATTTCAATTAATCCCATATGTTCTGTTGTTCACTTTACGTGTTTCTCGCTTTAAGCGGGCCTCCGTGGGTTCAATTGACTGCGTAAAGCGAGGTTTCACTGTATTGCAAAAAGGCTTCGTAATGAAGGCAAGGCATACACCAGTCGTATGACCCCAAAAACCCTACCAGCAAGGCAGGTAGCCCCCCCCCCCATGTGCCAACGGGTGTCTCACAAAATTTGCCCTTTTGTCTATTTTTAAAAAAATTTCACTTGTGCCCTTGCTACTGCAGTGGCCTCAACTGTTTTCACCGAAATGATTGTTACGTACTGTAAAGTGTTTTCTGTAAGGAACTAGAGAATTTGTCTAATGAATAAAGAGAAAGCTGTACAGCTCCTCCCCGACTTACAACAGGGTTAGGGACCCAAATCCAGGTCATAAGTAGAAATGGTCACGAGCCGAAAATGCTTAAATATTACATAGAAAATCTAAAATGGGTGTCTCTTTTTCGTCTCAGCACCACAAAACTCTCACTTTTAAGCTTGCCAGCCACTTTAAAGTGAATTACAAACGAAAATTTTGTCTGTGTACTGAAGCTGGGACTCGAAAATACGTAATTTGACAAATTTTGGTACCACTGAGGCAGGTCGTAAATGTGGGTGGTTGTAAGTCGAGTAGGTTGTAAGTCGGGGAGGAGATGTATACTGTACAGTGCTATTAAGATAAAAATAAGAACAAATAAGCGTAGGGGTATATTGTATGTGGAAGACAAGTGTATATCTGAGAACAGCTGGTAAGGGGCACGTGTGGGTGGCTCTCTCCACCTCTCCCCCAAGATTCCTTTAACACTTCTTTGTGCAATTTCACCAAAATTCTTATACACATTAAGTTCATTTGGTAGCAAGCTGATAAAGTATTTTACTAAAATAATGATCTTTCCTGAAAAAAGAATCCCACACTCAACACCATGAGTCTTTTGTTTACAAAGGGCAAACAGCTGATAGGCTTACCACAACGTCTGTCTTCAACACTTTGTAAATTAGTACAGTAAAGTGGTGTATTTATCATCACTTAGTAAATACTATTGCAGCATATTTATCACCACTTAGTAAATATACTATTGCAGTAGTGTATTTATCATCACTTAATAAGCAATAGTGTAGTGTACAGTATTATGCATCTGCATATACCCTGGTATATTTATTAATCAGTTGTCTTAAGTGTACTAGTAGCCAAAGTAAGCCATGATGTATCATTAAAAGGTAATAAATAAAGTTTTTAAGAAGGTATCTTCATATCAAATACTATACAGTGTGTTATAGTGACCCCTATTGTAAGCTAGTCTGCAGAAAGCTCTCACACTAAAGCATCTTGAGAAAATAACCTTCTAATACAAACTGCATATTGTAGTTTCCTCTATTACTGAATATATTATATTGACACTTGATGAACCATACACCACAAGAGGCCAATCATATAAGAACATAATACTAAATCAATAAATAAATAAACCTAACAAATGTGGCAACAACTGATAGCCCCAGCCAGATTACATACTCTAGTGTCTTAGTTCTTGTTAGGCCTATAACAAATCTGATTAGACCATTATACAGTACTCATGAGTAAGTGTTGCTCTTTTCATAAGATTTAATCTTCCCCATTTCTTAAAATATGCATTTTTTCTTTTTTAGTCTTTCTGGTGACCAGAGCACCTCGAGTCCAAAAAATGCGAATTCCAATATATTAAAACTCCGATTCATCGAGGTTTTACTGTACAGTACAGTATATGCAATACAGGCTGTTTTCATCTATTAGATATTCTTCTGGCAAAGTTAGGTCATATCATTAACCAAAGACATAAAAATTAATGACAGTTGTCAAAATAGATGTAAATGAAGGGCGAATGGCAGATCTAGGCACCAACCTTGTGGGGTTGGGTTGGGTTGGTTGGGGGGTGGCAGCGGCGGAAAACCTGATGTAGCAGTAACACATACCCATGTTTTAAGGGTGTGAGAATCCCCCAATAAATCCTATAATGCACAGTGCTATATGCTGACCTTGTAAGCTTGTGTCCCAGAAAAATGGACTTTTTTTACCACGTATTCCACTCTATATAAACAATGTGACATTAAATTAAAGAAAATCTAATATAAAACCATAAAATAATAAAAATGAACAGCACCGGTGTGTTTATGCGAGAAGTGAATGTATGTGTTGAGGCTGTGGGTTACTGGGCTATAACTGCATGGCTGCACTTCCTCCCCAATATCATGTCACTGCATACGTTTCACTTCACGTTTCTAGTTTATTGCAGAGGTTTTGAGGGAGAGACGATGCACGAGGCTCCAAGTTTATTGTTGTTAATAGTAGCCTGCCCTCTAGCGGTCAGTAAACAAAACATACACTTTGGCGTAGCATCTTTCAAGAATTAACACAGTATATATCTTTCAACATTCACTTTCTAATAATGTAAGACACTACAATAGCATATTGTAACAGCATGCACACCGCCACCCATCTGTGAGTCAGCTGGTTGACTGCCTGAACTGTGTTGCATCACCCGGACTCGCCCAGAGGATGTTTTGAGTGTGGAATGATATGCTATGTATCAATTTTATCGCTTATCGTAGCAATAAACATGGTAGCTCATCTCTGTTGCATGCGGTATTCAAACTTATGATTCTAGCTGATTTAGGAGGATTTTATTTTTTAATTAAATTTTGGTGCCGGTGAGTCAAATATACCAGTTGCTGGATACTGGATAACTGGGATTCTACTGTAATAACTTGGGCATGTGTGGAGGGGTCAGGGATGAGGTTGATCCTTCCCGCAGGAAGGCATTTTTAAAGCATGTTGAGGCAAGTTAGTTTAATTTCATGATGACATATATTATAAACCTGTAATCAATGGTAAGCAGGAACCCCATGCTCCCATGTTTCCTATACAGGCAATGACCATTATACGATGGGGTTAGGGACATAAAAAATCCATCTCTAAGTAAATGATCGTATAATCATATTAATAACTAGTGTGGAAAAAATAGGTTCCGTTTCTGAGCCACTGAAGAGCCCTAACAAGTTTTATATCCTTTGCTATAATGATTAAATAATGTCTAAGGGGTAATAAATAAGTTTATACAAACTAATTTGAATTTACCTGACATGAAAGTGTATGGACTTGCCAGATCGCCAAGTTAGATGTCATCATAGCTACATAACCTTCTCTCTCATCATACCAAGTGAAGCTGTGATTTTGTTATTTTTCAACTTAGAATTTCAAGTACTATACTACAGTAAGTCCCCATTGATCATTAATTCTTTGAATGAATCCATACTATAACAAAAAATTAATGAAAGAATGTTCTACTATTACGAAAATTAAGTCACCCTCACCTTTCTGCTTTCTCACCACCAGCTCCATGATCACCACCATCACCACCTAAATCATAATTTCACCATCCTTTTTTCCCTCCCTTCCACCCACTGTCAATCATGATAGTACTGTACAAGATTGTACATTGTTTATTTGCTATTCTCACTCCATAATTTAAAATTTGTGGAACATACTGTAGAAGAAATGCAACATTGTTCATTTATACTTACACTCAATTTTGTAGGTAGACATCAGCTGTTAATTTGTCTGGAAGTGCTGCAGCCAGTGTTACAAAACAAACCGACTGATGCATAATCTCCTCACAACTTACCACCTTCCTTCCTCCCTCCACCCATTGCATCTCACCAACAATCTGCCTCTCTCTCATTCTACTATGACTATCATTCATGATACAGTATCAAGCAAAGTAATATAGGAGGAAGAGCGTCTTAAAGCTACTTAATGTAGATCGTCGTAGGGTGCGCACTTAGCCACTAGATGACACTGACTAAATGGTGGGAAGAGTTGTGTCGGCTGTTTGTTTTGACTTGGCCACTTAGTATAGTGACTGACATGACGGTGACACAAACATGGAGAGAAGGAAAGGGCTTCACCAGTGTTGTGTGCAGCACAAATAAAACCAACAATAAAGACTTGAGGTTTCATTACTTCACAAAAAACAAGAAATGTTAAGTAGATATACAGTATGCCCGGATAATTCGCGGAATTTTATTTTGCGGTCATCTATTATTCATGCATGACACCCTGGACGTACCCAAGAATGTTTGCAGGTAGTTTTAAAGTTACTGGCATTTTCGTTGCCTGGACAGGGAGATATTTGTTCTGAACAGTAATTTCCTTTACCTGAATTGTATATATGTGTGTGTGTGTGTGTGTAGACACACACACACACAAAACACATACAGACAAATAATAATGTGAAAATACTCTCACAAATAATCAGAAACAAATGTAGTATTAAAAATGTTGAGTCAACCCTCAAGTCTACTCTGTGCTTTATTGATAACAAAGCACAGAGTAGACTTAGGGTTGACTCAACATTTTTAATACTACATTTGTTTCTGATTATTTGTGAGAGTATTTTCACATTATTATTTATCTGTATGTGTTCTGTGTGTGTGTCTACACACACACACACACACATATATATACAATACAGGAAAAGAAATAATTGTCCTAAGGGCAAACACATAAAGGGAATATACATTTCTTTGAACACAAGTAAAATGTACCCTCCAGTCAGCAAATGTTATTTGCTGATTTGCAGCCATTTTGAGAACCTTATCCCTGCGAATTTGAAGGGCCTACTGTATTTAGTAAGTATGACACAAGTTTAAAGCATATTTTGAAAAGCAAGCAGAAAAGATGTGAGTAAAACTCATGAACCAGGGCTCATTTTCAAAAGTACAAAATAGGGTTATGTTATAGGAAACAGTTACCACCAGAAGGACTTTTATGGAATAGCACCAAATTTTCAGGAGAACTTGTTTGGATGATATTAAGTAAGAAAATGTTATGACAATGCACAGAACCAATCAGAACCTGACCTTACCTAACCTTTTCTAACCCACCTAACCTCATCTAACCTACCTATCCTTACCTAATTCACCTAACCCGTGAAAAAAGTAAAAAATCACAGCACAAATTTTCAACACAATTAAATTTGCTGGTAATTTTATTTTCATATTGTATTTGGAAATGGGAAATAAACTGGGGCAGGTTAAGTTGGTTAGGTAAATCGAAATTAGTTTTTGTTACATTAGGTAAGATTTGGTTAATTTAATGGCACACCATTCTCTTATCACATTCTTTGTTCAGTATCAGCATTAAAACAATTGTGCAAAAATTAACAAAATCCATAAGGCCCTTCAGGTGTTAAGTGTTTACTACATCTTTACCCATACTTTCATCTGCAACTTAGATTAAAGGTAAAAAAGTAATGTTGTAACCTGCTTGAATATATCATGTGAATATCCTAGCACAACTAATTGACAAAGGTATCGGTAATTATATATAATCATTCTCAAGTCCAACTTAATTTCCTTAAATAATTGATGCTAGAAAGTTCATCATTCTAGATGTATAACTTGACTGAGTAACCCCAATACATATAGCCGTTCTGAAAACTAAAACGCTGCATCAAATAAATACATCTCATGTTGTCTGTAGCAAGTGCTGATGGCTTTTATAGTGAGTTTTGTCAGACCAAACTAAGTGCTACCGATAGGTTATTGTTTGTAAAATGTTCGGTTGAATTATCGCCTAAGGGGCTATTCTAGATACTGCACATGATATTACCATGATCACTGTCTATATGTGTCATCGGTTCTCTTATTTTTACAAAACATCACAAGTTTAAAATATCAGCTGTGGGGTGGTTATGTAATAAACAGGAACACACACACATGCATACGCCCATACACCCACGTAAGCGGCTGTTAGAATGTTTATAGAACTTGTCAGACCAGAATGGATGCAATTAGTTCCAATCTCAAGGAAAAACAAATGTAGGCCTATATGAGGTGCCATGAGGATAGCTTCGCCCATATCGTTGACTAACCGAACAGTGAAACAGAACTTATGGAAAAAAACCTGATCTGATTGGACAATGAAAATGTATGTTCGGCAGCAAGTATGCAGTGTTAAAAAGACAGACAGTTTAGCTGTTGAAGTGATAGAGTGAGGAGGTTATTCTGGGTGACCCTGCGAGTCGTACCGAGGCTTGGTAACATGTATTTTAATGTTTTCTTGTAGTCGTGCTGGTGTATAGTGAGTTCCTTTTCCCCCCACGGTATCTAATTAGAAATAGGACGAACACATATGACTTCAAATCACGTCTTTGCTGAATAAATTTAACTTGGAAAGTAAGAACCCAACTAAAATCCATATTATTATTTCACCCAATACAGTAATATCTCCATTAGCCAGAATCCCTTAAACCCGGAACTATCCGATAGCCTGAACTTAAATTTTTTCGGAAAATCGTTCACAGAGCCGGAATTTTCCGGAAAATTCCGGCCTTGGGAATGGTTTTCCGAGTGGCACATTTTCCAGAAAATTCCGAAAATTTTTTCCCAATACTGTACAGTGAGTTCTGCTATAACGCGTGTTTTGTCAATGCGAATTGGCTGTAATGTGATTGATGAATAGAGGAACAATATTTGTAAAACGCGAACGCGTTCATTGTAACGCGATTCCACTCGAACAGTTGTTGTGGCTTGGTGGGGGGTTATGCAGGCTTTACAGTTCACGTTCGACATCACATGTTCAATTGATTTATGTGTTTTGCGTGTGAAGAATTGCAGAAATAATTTATGTAATATTTATGTATACAGTACTGTATACCTGTACAGTATGTACAGTATATGTAAATTGTAAATTTTAAATAAAAGAGTAAAACAAATTATGTAGCATCTCTCTCTCTCTCTCTCTCTCTCTCTCTCTGTAACATTTATTTAGACTGTGCTATCCTTTGTGTTAGGCTAAGTACTAATTTTTTTTTTTCGATTTCGAGTAATCTGCACCTAACCCTATTTTCTCCATAAGCCCTGTTATTTCTATTGCGCAAATTTCTAGAACGCGAGGTTTTACAAGAACACAACTATCGCGTTACAGCAGAACTGACTGTACCCAGAAAATTCCGGAAAATTCTGGGGATGGGGGAGGTTTTTTTCCGGGTTTGAGAGATGATGTACAAGTAATGGGCAATTTCTGGAACTTCCGAGAAAATTTTTTTGTTACCTGGATAAATCCAGGGATGGGGGATATTTCTCTGGGTTTGAGAGATGATGTACAAGTAATGGGCAATTTCTGAAACTTCCACTAACATTTTTACGTTACCTGGAAAATTCCGGGGATGAGGGATTTTTTTCCAGCTTTGAGAGTCGTTTTGTTACCCAGAAATCTCTCATTCCCAGACAGGCTCTGCACCAATTGTTCCTTATCACATGGCAGTTACGAGACTGATAGAGCAATGGGAACCTTTGAAACTATATTTTACCAGCATAAGTACAGTGAGTTCTGCTATAACGCGTATTTTGATAACGCGAATTTGCTCTAACGCGATTTATGAATTGGGAACGATATTTGTATAACGCGAACGCTTGTTTGCTATAACGCGATTTTTGCTTACTATTTCTCCAATTTTGTGGTACAGTGGGGTATGCTATAACGAACCTAATTGGTTCTAGAACCTTGTTTGTTATAGGATTAATCCGTTCCAGGCCCCCAAATACAACCACTTAACACTGAAAAATATAATATAAAATTGTAAAAATTGTAAAAAAGTGCATAAATATGCATCTAAACCCCTGAAATAAAGAATATCATTAATATTTGTAATAAAAAAACAATAAATTAGAAAAAAAAAAAAAAAATTTAAATAATGTTTGTTGTAGGAGTTTCGTTCGTTATAGCATTCTCAATTTTATAGGTAAAACCGTTCGTTATAGGAATATTCGTAGTAGGATCCGTTCGTTATAGCATACCCCACTGTATTAACTGTGAATATAGTAAAGAAGAATATCAACAAGAAGCGTTCTGGTGATAGAATTCCCGGTGATGATCGTAAAAGAAAGGATACAACACTTGAAGAGAAGCTCGATTTTATCAACCTCAAAATCACCCTTCTCCCCCATCAAGTAAAGTGTTACATTTACTGTATGATTTCATTATTAGATATGAATGTAACATTTATTTAGACTGTGCTATCCTTTGTGTTAGGCTAACTACTAAATTTTTTCGATTTCGAGTAATCTGCACCTAACCCTATTTTCTCCATAAACCCTGTTATTTCTGTTACGCGATTTTCTATAACACGATATTTTACAAGAACACAATTATCGCGTTATAGCAGAACTGCCTGGAGGAAAAATTTCACACAATTTCATCTATTCTAGAAAGCTTAAATGATCCATCCATGAGCCTATATAGTCGAACCTCGTTAATTCGGACTAATAGGGGGGGAAGGGTGTCCGTTTTAGCCGATTGTCCGAATTAACCGATTTAGGGGTTAATATTGCATTATATTTCAAAGTCATTGTTTTCGTCACAATTTTATCCCACTTTCCACTGTAATACGCACGTAATTTCAGCAAAAATATTACATTTCCGTGAATGTATTATATCAAGCACAGTATGAATAGAATATCATTGTAATATAACAGTATTTTAACCGAAAACTATTAAAAAAACGAATAACATCTCAAGAACATCGGAAGCTTAGGTAAAGTCTTTTGTTTTCGTCATGTATTTTATCCTATTTTACATTGAAATACATCATGTTTCAGCAAAACTACTATATATTTCCGAGAATATATTCATTCAGGCACACCTTAGGTTAAATATATGTGTGATGTAACATTTTTTTAACTGAAAACGATTTGAAAAATACGTACCCTCTAGCCCTGTTCAAGGAGAGGACTGGGAGAAGCTGTTTGGTGCTGCAGACGATGACAAGGAAAATGATTTGGATGGATTTTAATGAAAATATTCAGAAATATGGTATCACAGTATTTATTCAAGTCAATTAGGAAAGAATATTATTGTAATACAACAGTTTTTTAACTGAAAACCAATCAAAAAGCGATTACGGTAACATCTTTTGAACGAAAGAAAGCGAAAGTCATTGTTTTCGTCACGATTTTATCCCACTTTCCACTGTAATACGTACGTCATTTCAGCAAAAATATTACATTTCCGTGAATGCATTATATCAAGCACAGTATGAATAGAATACCATTGTAATATAACAGTATTTTAACAAAAAACTATTAAAAAAACGAGTAACTTCTCTTGAACATCGGAAGGTTAGGTAAAGTCTTTTGTTTTCGTCATGTATTTTATCCTATTTTACATTAAAATACATCACGTTTCAGCAAAACTACTATTTATTTCCGAGAATATATTCATTCAGGCACATTTAAGGTAAAATATACATGTGATGTAACAGTTTTTTAACTGAAAACGATTCGAAAAACACGTGTGCCGTCTAGCTGATACACAACAGCTGGTGGTGCGTCATGCGTCGTTGTAAACAATAGGAGGTTGAAGTAGATTACCGTGTATTATATTAAGTGTGAAATATCGAAAAGGTTTTTATTACCGGTATTTTTTGTAGATCAATGAGAACTGTGATACCGTATATGATATGATAAGTTGGCCTGTGCTAAGAACTTCAACATAGACTACTGAAAACACGTTGTAAGGTAATTTTGTAGTGGATTTCTCCCCTACAAACGCTGTTTGTCGCTGAGTAGCCGACCCCGCGAATTCCACAGTGTGTGCCTCGTGGTCTAGGTCAACCAGCGCCGCCTGACATAGCGGAGGTCAACTACTAAGCCACGCCTACCTCCGCTATTTAAGACCTGACCTCGTGGTGACCACTCTCTCTTTTCTACCTACACCAACCAGCCAGCAACACCACCTCCTCCGCCGCTGCCTGGCGGCCCTCACTCCCGCCGGCGAGCATGGCGAACCCACAAGCTGTCCTCCTCTGAGCATCCTCACCAACCAGCTCTCTCTACATCACGCTTGTAACCACGCTGCCACTTCCCAGCACCAAGTTGCATTGTACATGTTGTATACAGAGTGCACATTGTGAGTTTCCTTTCTCCATCCCATCCTGAGTGAGAACCCAAACATCACGTAACCCACAATTTAGCCTATTGTAAGTTGGTGAGCTTCATTTGCTGAAGGAACTGCACAACTTTTCATTACTAATTGGTCCATATTTTACATTTCCATTGTTTACTGGCAGTAAATGGTAAATATTTTTCATGTCTGAAGCTAAAAGTTGCATCCCCCCCCCACACTAGTGGTGAAGATGTTACATTTCACCAAAAAGACGCTGGTGTTTTATCCCAGCAGTGGGTGGACCAGCATTTTAGCTTAAGGTCCGCGTAGGTAATATTCCTACAAATCTTAAAAAAAAAAAAAAAAAAAAATAATTCAGATTTTGTCCAAATTATCCGCAATCCGGATTAAAGGGGTCCGAATTAACGAGGGTCGACTGTACTTCCATTTTCTCAACTATATTTTGCCAAAGTTTAATAACTTAAACCTTATTTTCCAACGTCAAAAACCTTCAATACAAGTACGTGAAACCTCTAAAATTTGGATACAGTGAAACCTCGCTTTACACGGTCAATTGAACCTACGGAGGCCATCGTAAAGCAAGAAACGCGTAAAGTGAACAACAGAACATATGGGATTAATTGAAATAGAGACTGGGCCGACCCCCCAAACTACACTTTTTCAGACACAATACCTACGTTGTAGTAAAAATAACTTCTTAATTTTATGATGGTATGCACACACAATTAATAATTAAGAGAAATATCAATAATATTAGGTTTTTTAACACTTACATTAGTAGAAAAGATGGCTGGGCACACGGGGATGGGGGGTTGGTTCCGAGGCAGAGGGCAGATTATTGGCCCTCACCTGTATCAATTGTATCACTATCCACCACAGAGGCTTGCAGGGCCTCTTTGTCAAACCCCTCGAAGTCCATAGAAGTCCATATCCTCACTATCACTGACTAGGGCCGGCTGTGGTGGGTGGCGGGTGAAGAACTCGGTAATGTTTTGATGACTGGGCGACCTTGTGTGCACCCTGCCCGCACCGCTCTCTGCGTAAAAGAGTACATGCACCGCGTAAAGTGAGCATTCCGGGTCAGGCAGGGTACCGTGTAAACGTGGAAACGCATAAAAAAAAAATGCGTAAAGCGGGGTAATACTGTACATCTAAAATTCTGATTAAAAATAAGGGCCAAAATTTTAGGTTTTGAATTTGAAAATATAGCCATAATAATTCAAGCTTTCAAATGTGATCATAATGCTGAGCACAACAAGCGCGTCCGGGTTCCAAGATATGCTAGATCACGCATTGTTTACCCTTCCGAATTTATGTGCCGTATGGTAAATTCGGACACTTCAGCTGGCTCATTGGATATTTAAAAAAAAGAATTTAATATAAAAAACTGCATCTATTTATTAGAACGTTCATGGCAAATGGTGACAAAGCCGACACTCGCCAATGGATGGCGGAGATTGTGTCCACTTCACGCACTGTTCAACGAAAATGATGATGGTGATTTTGAGGGTTTCATAATAAATAACGAGAAAACTATGGCAGCAGAGTTGTTGCAGTATGCTAAAAATATAAATTAATTTATAAGTAAGGGGTTGAATAAAGAAAATTTAATGGAGCGGATGAATTGCGACCATGAAGCCCCAGTAACTGCCCACCTAACTGATCGGAAACTTATCACAATGGTCACTCAGCCAGAAGAGTATAATGCCAATGAGATTGAAGAAATTAGTGACAGAAGAATCCCCAAAAATTCACATAGACAAGACTATAGAAACGTCTAACACACTACTGACTTACACGGAACAAAATGAATATCTTACACAACAGGAGATAATGACTGTGTATCGGATCCATGAAAAAATGACAAAAGAGAAGCCAAAAAGACTGAAACAAACAGCTCTCAAAGACCTATTCATGAAAGCTGAAAAACGCAAGCTAGAACTACCTCGAGTCCTGGAACCATTACCACCAACTCCATCTCCAACCTTAGACGAGTTGCAAGACCTAAACGCCAGTCTCTCTGCCTGATATGCCAAACCTACCACCTCACGGGACCAATAAACAGTTCAAGCTCAGAAATTTAAGGTAAATATACAATCCTTGCAGTATTTTTTAATACCTTGTATTCATGTTTTCCCTTTGTCAAATTATAATTTGATTTATAATTTATTTTAGCTTAACTATATAATTTCTAAAACACATTCTAAAAGTTTACAGATACATGGCAACTCAACATCATCTTTAGAGTTGCATATGTAGCAGAGGGTGAGTAGCCTACTCGTCAGACCAACCCCACTATAGTGACAATGATTATACTGAATGGTAATTATTTACAACCAGGTCAATATTTGGAAGTATTATTGAAGATGTGTATTAAGCAATATTGTACAGTAGTAAAACAAAATATTTTATCACTGCAGGCACTGTGGAAAAAGGCGGGATAAAGAGGAGGGGAGGAGAGTATGTGGGGTACGTTATGTTTGGTTCACACTCAGGATGGGATGGAGAAAGGAAACTCACAATGTGCTCTCTGTATACATATTGTATTGGATGTACAATGCAGCTTGGTGCTGAGAAGTGGCAGCGTGGTTACAAGCGTGATGTAGAGAGAGCTGGTTGGTGAGGGTGCTCAGAGGAGGACAGCTTGTGGGTCGCCAGGCAGCGGTGGAGGAGGTGGTGTTGCTTGCTGTGGCTGTAGCTAGAAGAAGAGCGGTCACCACGAGGTGTGGGTCGCCATGGTCACCGGCTGGAGCGAGGGCCGCCAGGCAGGAGGAGGTATTGCTTGCTGGTTGGTGTAGGTAGAAAAAAGATCGGTCACCACGAGGTCAGGTCTTATATAGTGGAGGTAGGCGTGGCTTAATAGTTGACCTCCGTCATGTAAGGCGGCGCTGGTTGACCTAGACAACGAGGCATACACTGGGGAATTCGCGGGGTCGGCTACTCAGCAACAAACAGCGTTTGTAGGGGAGGTATCCACTACTGTAGTGGATACCTCCCCTACAAGTAGTCACACGACAGATGCCAGCCAACCGATGTTTATTCCATTAATAATTCTATGATTTCTTGTTGTCTCTTATATTTAACCGACTTTTTTTTTTTTACACACATATATGATAGTACTGTAATTACAATTTAAAAGTACTGTACAATATTTTGTATAGAAGCTATTTACAATGTATTCACCTAAAGGCTTTTAGTCACATATTTAAAGTTTCATAACAATCATTGGTTTCTTTAGGTATTTTATGATGAAATATTGTAGTCTAAAAGATGTTAATTCAAGGTATTAAATTATTTTGGTTAGATATGATTGTATTCCTGTCGAGACGCATAAGGGCTGGTGCAACAAGAGGACGAATGTACAGTGATGGGTGGATGACTACACAGTGACCGACCGGACCGGAGGAGGAGGAGGAGGAGGAGGAGGAAGGAGGAGGAGGAGGAGGGAGGAGGAGGAGGAGGAGGAGGAGGAGGAGGAGGAGGAGGAGGAGGAGGAGGAGGAGGAGGAGGAGGAGGAGGAGGAGGAGGAGGAGGAGGAGGAGGAGGAGGAGGAGGAGGAGGAGGAGGAGGAGGAGGAGGAGGAGGAGGAGGAGGAGGAGGAGGAGGAGGAGGAGGAGGAGGAGGAGGAGGAGGGGAGGAGGGGAGGAGGAGGAGGAGGAGGAGGAGGAGGAGGAGGAGGAGGAGGAGGAGGGAGGAGGAGGAGGAGGAGGAGGGAGGAGGAGGAGGAGGAGGAGGAGGAGGAGGAGGAGGAGGAGGAGGAGGAGGAGGAGGAGGAGGAGGAGGAGGAGGAGGATCCCTTCAGTTTATGATGAGCGATCCCAAATTCTGCAGAAGCTGCTGTGAGCAACCTAGAATGTGAGACTGTACCTATCTGCAGGTAAGCAAGTCTATCACGCATGACCCCAGTTTTGATGGCACTGCAAATCATGTAACCATAGTACTGGTCAGTACTCAGGTCGTCAATGACAGTATGTGCAAGCTCCCAGTGGGAGGGCCAACTGTGATTTTTTTCAAAGCTGGATTTATTTCTAACTCAGTGGCAGAGTCCAGCATCTTGCCAAGAGGACCAGACCATCTGTTGTTTGAAAGAGTCTTGCCATCCAGCTCCTGGATCAGATGTCTGAGTGGCAACCTTCGTTGGTGTGGAGGTCACAAACAATCCAGACCAGCTTCCTCCCAATCTTCCGCTCTATCCACTGTATGACCCCTCCTTGCCACCCTGTGTTCGTGTTGGTGCTGTCCCCTCAATGGCCTGCAGGGTCTGGTCTCCGTTCCTCTGAGCCAGTTCAATGTTATCTGCCACTATCTCAGCTGGTTTCCTGATGTCATCTTTCTCTGGAGTGAAATGCCACAAATACTTCCCTCTGGTTCATTGCAGCAGGAGTAGTGTTCCTCCTTCACCATGGCAGGGAACAACTTGTCAGAATCTCCAACTTTCATGAACACTTTAGTGTCATCCCTTCTCCCATCAAAGAACAAACAATTGATTCCATTTTCTCTTATCCTTATCAAACTCCTCTTCTAGGTTACTGATTCTCTGAGCTCTCCTTACTTTGTTATGATCTATCACCAGGTGAACATCATCAGGTGTTATCAAACCACGTCAATCCAGGCAGCTGTTGCTATCTCTGCAGTTTCTCTGAGACCAGTGTGGTGTCGCATGCTGGCCAGAGCTATGCTGGGATATCTTTCCTATTTCGAATCTTATGCCTGGAAGGTTTGGGATCATTATTTTCTGGGTTAGGGACAAAGTCACCATTCTCCTGGT
Source organism: Homarus americanus (assembly GCF_018991925.1). NCBI lineage: Eukaryota > Metazoa > Arthropoda > Malacostraca > Decapoda > Nephropidae > Homarus > Homarus americanus. The sequence continues at coordinate 23,951 of NW_024723838.1, read as the reverse complement.
CAGCTTTCGGATCAGCCATGGGGAAGTCATTAAACTCTGAATCAGTTTGACTCCAATCATCGGCCTTTTTACCTCCCTGGGCCTTCTCGATCTCTTTCCGGCAACTCTTCTCCTCTTCTGTCTCTGTGGCAGCCTCCTGTCTCTTGGACTCCGGAATATCTTGGCTAATCATGAGAGCCCCTATACTGCCAGTCTTCTCTCTGTGCTGACAAATGCCAGTTCGATCACAGGAATCTTCAGTTCATGCTTGCAAATACAGGAGATGTGGGCCTCGGTTACAGTACGATGTCAAACTCAGGACAGAGAACAATTGGGCACTGCAAAGTATTATGTCAAATAACTGGTCCAGTTGCTTGAAAGCTGTCCTTAACTGCAAGTTTTCCTCTCCCAAGAGATATCTCTTGCCTTTTCCCAACTGGCTAGATCTCTCACTAATCTTCTTCTGACTTGTTATGACTGGAGGCTTGAACTGGCGTTAGCCAGAGTGTACTGTGCCAAGACAGCTTTGGTCATATCACTGGCAATGTCTTTGTTTGTGTAAGTTCTTTGGTTCACTGATTTGCCTGATTAAAACACCGTATCTCATAGCATCTCTCAATGTAGGCAACTCCGACTTCAGGAGCTCTCTCCCAGACCCAAGATAGTGACTGAGATGGCTGGATTGGTTCTCGTCCTGACACAAGCAGCCATTGCAAATATTATCAACTTATAAATGCATCAGAATCTGAAACAGAAAAAAATATTGTGAGTTGGGTTGTTAAAGAATGAAGTCAGAAAGCAATGTTCACTATTTAATTGTAATGCACTAATGCAGCTGTACGTTAGATTTTCGATAAATTTCACGCTAAAATTTACCTAGCAAAAGGTTGCAAAATATTGAAACTGAAATTATTTTCTGTTTATATACACTAAAATCTACCAAAAAAGTGATGGGCCATTAGTTTTAGCTGATCTTCCCTCCTATGACACACCCTAATATATATACAATAATAATAATAAATAGTAATTATAGAAGTTAATGATATACATTAATCTTGGGGATACAGCACAACAAAATTAGGATCTGGTAACTGCACAGTGCAGATCTGTATGGATCATTAGCTGACCAACTGTGTACTTCACGAGATAAATTTGAAAGATATGAAGCAGCTACAAAGGATATGCCACCAGATGTTGATTACAAGGCAGCTCAAACTCGCAAACGTATCAGAAAGAAGGTACCCAATGACGGAGATGCACCAGGAGTATATCTGAATGCCAGAGATAAATTTCGTATCACCACCTTTTACACAATTATTGACAAACTTGAAACTGAGATGAGAAGAAGAGGAGAGATATATAAAGAAATAGCAGAGAGGTTTTATTTTCTAAGTGATGTGCCACATAATGCCACTTCATCATCTACTGAAATTGAAAGGTATTCTCAGTGCTGTCAAAAGCTGATTGATGCTTACCCAGAGGATTTCAACACTAATTTCTCAGCTGAGCTTCAGCAGTTTCATTTATATGTGCGCCATAAGTTCAGTGCAACAAAAAATGTAAAAACAATGATTGTAGAAGACAATATTGAGTGTGCCTTTCCAAATGTTGATATTGGCTTTCGTATATTTTTAACATTAATGGTCACAAATTGCTCAGCTGAGCGTTCATTTTCTAAGTTGAAGTATATTAAAAATCCCATGAGAACAACTATGGAACAAGGCAGGCTGGATGCCTTATCTCTACTAAGTATAGAAGCAGATGTGTTACATAAGACTACCGTATATCTCGGCCTACAAGGCGACGGGGTGTATAAGACGGCCCCCAAAATTTCCATTTAAAAAGTAGCTTTTGAGCCCTATTCGCTGTATAAGACCGGTACCCCAAATGTGACACTTACACCATTGGGAGCTTACTGACCCAGTAGTCCTTTACCAACCATCCCATTGACCAGTGCTGTTTACACATCCTTGGTTTTTTAAAATAAGGCCAATTCACTTCAAGTAGTGGCATCAAATGTTACAGGTTGGTGTAGTGTAAACACTAGTGACTCACTTAAAAGTCTGTTATTTAACTTGAACTAATGTCGGTGTCGAATACAATTGTTTCATTTACTTGAAATGGATTTACCGATTTATTTGATTATTTATTTATTTATAACATACTGTAATATATTAATCACACTGCAAGTATTTTCTTCAATTTATAAGCTTGCTTCAACCAGCTACAGTATTCTAATTCAATAGTGTTTCATTAGGATTTGAGTGAAAAAATTTACTGTACATACTTACTACATACATTTATTACACAAAAAAAAAAAAAAATATATATATATACAGTGACCCTCCATTAACGAACTCAATCGGTTCCAGAAGATTCGTTAGATTAACGAAACCATTGTTTCAATGGGTTTTTGGAGTAGTGGTTCCAGCTCACGAAAATTTCCTAAATTCAACAAAAATGGTAGAAAAGTTCACTTACTTTGAGGTGTGTATGTAGAAGGCTCCTGGATGATGATGATGATGATGATGGAATTAGAATGGGGGTGGAGGAGAAGGAAGAAGAAAAGGCATTGGGGGTGGAAGAGAAGTCACCCCATGGCACCATTCATCCATAAAATTTTAGTTCTCTTGGTGCATTTCAAGATTATTTTCTTTATATCAACCGGCACTGCATTATATATTGTCAATATGTAAAATATATTTCAAAATGACCAATAATTTGCTTGGAAACACAGAAAAAAAAGCGTTTAGTTGAAGAGAGTCTCAAGCAAGATGTTACCTCCAGTGAAACAGAGAGAGACTAACTCCTGTTTGCTGTGTTAGAGGCTGGATGCCGCGCATTAAACTAGTCACTTTACCTTCAATTATGTTCAATAATTGTTAAAATGACTAAAAATTGAATATTAAACTTTTAAAATTATTGAATAGTATAAACTTCTTGATATTTACTAAAATAGTAAGGAATTTAAGCCCTAGAACCGATTAATGTATTGGTGGACTGATACTAAAGCTGGTTGCCGGTCAGTCTAGCGAAAACATGTTGAGGTCAGTTAAGTAAGAACTTCATTAACGAATTTTTTCGTTAACGAATTGAAGATCATATGAAGGCAGTTAGATTTCAAATTACGTTAACAGTGTTATTAGCGAGATATATATATATATATATATATATATATATATATATATATATATATATATATATATATATATATATATATATATATATATATATATATATATATATATATATATATATATATATATATATATATATATATATATATATATATATATATATATATATATATATATATATATATATATATATATATACAGTGACCCTATTTAACACCTCTATAACTGATAACAAGGTACCATGTTAAGTGAAACAGCTAAGTGAACACCAGAACATATGGGATTAAATCCAATAGAAACTGGCCCGACCCCAAACTCCACTTTTTCCGACACAATACCTATGTTCTAGTAAAAATAACATCTTAATTTTATGATGGTACATGCACACAATTAATACTTAGAAATGAAATACAGTCGCCAAGTTAATGTCCATTCAAATAATGGACTCAACTCCCTCCCCTCTTCTCACACTACACTGCTGGCTCTTCCTCTCTGAAATTTGGAAAACCACTAAATTTTAATAAATAATACCTCAAACTAAAGTTAGGATAATACAATTGACATTGCTGGATTCTTGTAAGACCAAGGAATATTTTGAATATAAATGTCATATATTTTGCACAAAAGATAACATATTTACTCCAAAGTAAACATTATATCTAAAATTTGTATGTCTAATGCAAAATCTATGATGTTTATATTCAAATGATCACCAAATTATAAATTCCAGCAATGTAAATTATATTCTGACGGGTAATTTGTATGAATTTTATGAGCTAAAACAAATATCTTCAGTTAATAAAGAATAATAATAATTCTTCACAGGGTAACAGATGGTTGTTCGGTCCTCCCTCCCCACCAACCGTCCCAAGGAGATGTGTGGATAACCACTAAATTTTAATAAATAATACCTCAAACTAAAGTTAGGATAATATAATTGACATTGCTGGATTCCTTGTAAGACCAGGAATATTTTGAATATAAATGTCATATATTTTGCACAAAAGATACCATAGTTACCTAGAGAAAAATTTTATCTAAAAATTGTAAGTTTAAAGCAAAATCTATGATTTTATATTCAAAATGATCACAATTATAAGAATTCCAGCAATGTAAATTATATTCTACCCTAATAATTTGTAATTTTATGAGCTAAAACAGGCAGTCAGGCAGGGGGTGGGGCAAATCAAAATAGCGTCTCGGACACTCACGCGTATATGTGGAAAAATCGCGTTAAGTGAAAAGTTCAGCTTTGGCAAGGCACCAGCGTATATCGCAGCAGCGTTAAGTGAACGCGTTAGGCGGGGTAAAACTGTGTGTATATATATATATATATATATATATTTCATGTAAATCCACAATGAAAACGTGGATAAGATAAATCTTGATAAAACCACCGGAAAATGAAACACGGTACCTTAGCTTAAGTCTTTATTCAAGACATCTTCAGAGGCCTCTGAAGATGTCTTGAACATCAGATCAACTATATATATATTTATATATATATATATATATATATATATATATATATATATATATATATATATATATATATATATATATATATATATATATATATATATATATATATATATATATATACAGTTAATACTATAACAGCGTCAAGTAAACAGGGTCAGCGTTAAGTGAAATCATTAAGTGAACAACAGAACATAGGATTAATTCCAATAGAAACCGGCCCGACCCCAAACTCCACTTTTGAGCACATACCTATGTTGTAGGAAAAATAACATCTTAATTTTATGATGGTACATGCACACAATATACTTAAGAGAAATAGAAATACAGTCGCCAAGTTAATGTCCATTCAAATAATGGACTCAACTCCCTCCCCTCTCACACTACACTGCTTGGGGAAAACCACTAAATTTTAATAAATAATACCTCAAACTAAAGTTAGGATAATACAATTGACATTGCTGGATTCCTTGTAAGACCAGGAATATTTTGAATATAAATGTCATATATTTTGCACAAAAGATAACATAGTTACCTAGAGAAAAATTTTTATCTAAAAATTGTATGTTTAATACAAAATATGTTTTACCCCAACAACAGCGCTTTCATAGGCGTTTTACTGCATCCTCTGGATAAAGCTGAACTTTCACTTAGCGTGTTTTCCACATATCGCGGTGAGTGTCCGCTTCGGATGCTATTTTAGATTTTGCCCAGCGCCCACGGCAACCCCCCGCCTGCCTTACGGCGCCCACTTGGCATACCACCGCCCGCCTGCTGCCTGCCTCTCCTCCTCCACTCCTCGGCGGGTAAAAGCGGCGCTTGTGGAATTTAGCGGTATTTGTCTTTGTTGGCGTTATACTTTGGCGTCATGACGTCTCGGAATGTGATTGGCCATGCAGCCCCTACCTCTTGCTGCTGGCTGTGGTGGCTTAAAGTATTTATGTGACTGCCCCGGGGAGGGAGGGAGGGAGGGCGGCGGCTTACGACCTGGCGGCGGCGGTTTTTTAAATCCTCAAAAGGCCGCGGTTGCTGGCGCATCCCGACTGTTCGTAAAATGGCTTCAGCGGTTCACCCGCCCCCAGAAGGAAACTTAACAAAACACGCTGGACCCCCGGCGGCACTAACAAACCGAACTGCGGCGTTCGTGCAAACTCGCACGGCTGAAGTACCCAGAATTACGATTTCAAGATTTGGAGAAGGAAAGGCGTAAGTTGATCACCGGCGGCCAGCAGCAAAAGATCCAGCGAATCTACGATTGGTACGATAAGGAGATGCAGCCAGGAATAAAGGGCACATGAAGATCACAAAGTCTGCGGAATTGCTTCATCTATCAAACAATTGCCAGAGGCACGGGGAGTACTTTGGCTTAAAAAGAGGTAGAAGAGCTTTGCTGAGGAAGTGAGTTATTTTGAGGTAGTCAAGAAGCATGACTTAACATGGCGGTGAACTTACTGGCGGCTCAGTGCAGGAATGCCCTTGCATTAGGAAGCTATGCGCATGACTTACGAGTGACAACGTAAGCTGGGGAATTACCAGGACCCAAACCAGCTTCTGAAGATGGCTTCCCATGGTTGGCTGCATAAGGAGTTTGAAGGAGAACAAAGGTCACCAACATCGGCGTTGGTGAGGTGAGGAAAGCGAGAAGTGCTGATCGCGGCGGCTAGAGGATTTGCTCCATATCGTTTTTCGCATTGAGATTATGGAGGAAGGACAGTACAAGTGGCGCGACCAGGTGTTTAACATGGACGAATCTGGTCTTTTCTGGAAAAAGTTACGGCTTCAAGACCTTAGTTGTCAGTCTGCGGAACGGGAGGTATTCAAAGAGGGGCGAGGAAAAGATGCAGAAGAGCATACATCCACCGTCCTGAATTTTACCCACCAGCTGAGCTCCATTACCTGTAAACCAGAGTTACTCCGGTGATTCACAAGCCCGCCAAGCCGCCGCGCCCTACAGAATATGGAATAGAACAAGCAATGTCACTGGCCAAGCTTTCCGCCGCGTCAAAGGCGTGGATGTCCCTCTTCTCCTGTCCCTCTTCTGGTTTGACAACTGTTTTCGGTTCCTGGCGTGCAGAAATTCCTGCGAGCAACAGAATGTTCCTTTCAATATTTTGTTGCTCCGCCGAGCCTTCGCACCTGGACACCAAAGCTACTTGTGGGCGTCACGCACCAAAGCGTAAAAGTGGTCTTCCCTTCCTCCCAACACTAGGTCATTAAATCAGCCCATGGACCAAGGGAGTTAATCCTGCAGTAATTTAAGAAGCTGCATACTCGGCAAATTCAAGCTCCTGAACGGCTCCTACCAAACACCAAAGGATGAGTTCGCGTAAGCGGGTGACACCGACAGCGAGGAATGCGCCCGAGCGAGGACAAAAGGGAACAAAGAGGCCCGGCGACTCAGAACTATAAGTCAAAACAGAATTTTGGGGAAGAGATTTAAGCGTCAAACAAGCTGTAGACTGTAGCAGAATTTGGAGGCATGGGGATCCTGCTTTGACTATTGCCTCACCCGATTCTCGTCACGCATGGAGACATGTGGTACGTAAGCACAAGGTGAGGAGGGAGGGAGTGAACCTGTGACTGGTCAGGTTCAGACTGTTGTGTGATGGACCTTGCCAGAGAAGCTGCTTGGCTCAGTAATATTACAGCTGAGAAGGGAGAAACTGCTCGAGACCACCAGAGACATCATGGAGGTGATCAGAGATCCTGAGAGTGACTGCCCGGCGAGGATGTTGGGAAGGAACCCGCCAGTGAAGAGGGAGGAGGAAGAAGGTCGCGTCGATTCTCCGAGAAGAACCCTGGATTTTAAAGTCCGCAGTGATATTAAGTGTCATAGAGTTAACAAGAAAAAAGAAATTAAAGTCATCGTTTTCAGCGACACTGGCGATGAAGCGCCATGAGAGAGCGCGTCTTCCATACCGACACGAGATTTGCGGGCTATGGGCGTGCATCACGGTGTATCATGACAACGTAAAGCCGGCGTCAGCAAAGCGTAACCGAGTTCTTACCTTGCAACCCACCGCAGCCAGCCAGAAGCCGGTATTGGTGATGGTAGGATTTGATTTTGAGGATTTGTCGGGGAAGCCATGACGGCTGTGAAGTGACGGTGATATTGATTCACCTGGTAATGGTGATTCTGAGGGGCGTAATCTTGCCTCTGCACCGAGGAACCAGCCTCCATCGGTATGCGACCCATCTCTTCTACTACCGTGAGTGTTCCTCCAAAAAATTTTCGTTTTTAACCTATTCTTCCAATTTTCCTATAGTAGCAACTATCTTTCCCTAACCTAACCTCTTCTATATATTACTTGTTTTTCATACCCACCATAAAAGTTAAGATAGAAATTTTTTACTACAACATAGTTATTTGTAGATCAAAAGAGTGGAGTTTGGGGGTGGGCACAGAGTTCTATTGGAATTAATCCCATATGTTCTGTTATTCATATAGCGGTTTTCCACTTAGCAGCAGGACCCTCTGAGTTCAGTGAGCCAGCGTTAAAGGTAAGGGGAATTCCTAACTAATATGATGGTATAATTTCAAAATGATCACCCAGAGTTATAAGAATTTCAGCAATGTAAAATTTATATTACGGCCGGGTGAATTTGCCGTTAAAACTAAAACAAATATCTTCAGTTAATAAAAATAATCACTTCCACGACTTGCTATCTCTTGTCAATCAAAAGAAGTACCCCACCTTGCCTCCCCCCCCTCTTCCAACCGCGTGGTCAGTCCCAACCCTCCTCCCCACCCCCCACCAATCCTCCCTTCCAGGGTTTTTAACATTTAGTATTAAATAATACCTCAGATTAAAGTTAGGATAATATAATTGACATTGCTGGATTCCTTGTAAGACCAGGAATATTTTGAATATAAATGTCATATATTTTGCACAAAAGATAACATAGTTAATTTGAGAAAAATTTTTATCTAAAATTTGTATGTCTAATGCAAAAATATGATGTTTATATTCAAAATGATCATCAAATTATAAGAATTCCAGCAATGTAAATTATATTCAGACCGGATAATTTGTATGAATTTTATGAGCTAAAACAAATATCTTCAGTTAATAAAAAAAAAAATAATTCTTCACAGGGTAACAGATGGTCGGTCGGTCCCTCCCTCCCCCCACCCCCCACCAACCGTCCCAAGGAGATGTGTGGGATAACCACTAAATTTTAATAAATAATACCTCAAACTAAAGTTAGGATAATATAATTGACATTGCTGGATTCCTTGTAAGACCAGGAATATTTTGAATATAAATGTCATATATTTTGCACAAAAGATAACATAGTTATCTAGAGAAAAATTTGTATCTAAAAATTGTATGTTTAATGCAAAATATATGATGTTTATATTCAAAATGATCACCAAATTATAAGAATTCCAGCAATGTAAATTATATTCTGGCCGGGTAATTTGTATGAATTTTATGAGCTAAAACAGGCAGTCAGGCAGGGTGGCGGGTGGGGCAAATCTAAAAATAGCGTCTCGAGCCGGACACTCACCGCGTATATGTGAAAAAAATCCGTGTTAAGTGAAAGTTCAGCTCTGGCGAGGCACCGCGTATATGATAAAACGCGTTAAGTGAAACCGCGTTAGGCGGGGTAATACTGTATATATATATACACATACATACATACATACATACATACGTACATACAGATAGACCCCGACTTACGACGGGGTTAGGGACCCAAATCCAGGTCGTAAGTCCGACATGGTCGAAGTCCGACATAGATAAAAAAAAAAAAAAAAAATTCAAAAAATTTTTTTTTCAAAAAATATTTAAAAATCTACAATGAAATACAGTACACTAAATGTAAAAAATAATGAGGAATGGATACAGTACAGTAAAAGTAATAAATAATGAGGAATGGATACAGTGTGACTGACCACTTACCTTAAATGTAGTCAGCTGAATGCACACGGGGCCCCCATAATTTTCTATTTACAGGATACATGGAGACTATATTAATTGGAAGAAGCAGAAGAGGAGACAGGGCTGGGTGGGTCATCAATGTCGCTTCCTTCAGACAGGTTTATGTACAGGGGTAACTTGCTGGTTGAAGGTATTGGATCATCTTGAGGGAGTGAAGAGGCAGCACTGGTGGGGCGTGAGGAGCCAGTACTGGGGGACTTCTTGAAATAGATGTCCAATTTAGACTGCACAGTTTGCTTTTTCTTTTCATTATAAATTTCTCTGTAGCAAGCAAGTGCATCTTGGTTCATTCTGTCAACTTTGGCATAACGCTCATAATTTTGATCCATGTCATCAAACATTTGCATTCCTTTATTAATTGTAGCAAATGCCTCTGCCATATGTTTCACTGAAAACTTTTTGGGGGGTGCAGGCTCTTCTTCTACATTTTGTCTCTCTTCTTCCTCTGCAACTTTCTGTGCATCTAGTTCAATAAGATCCTCGTTACTGAGCTCTTCTGCTACACTTTCAACCAACTGTCCAACATCTTCAGTAACAATTTCTAACTCCAGCTGTTTACCTAACTCCACTATCTTGTTACTAATATCCAAAATAACTTCATTTTCATTAAATCCTTTGAAACTGTGCACATATCTTTTCAGGATTTTCTTCCATATTCCAATCATGCAATGTTTTGTAACCTGATCCCATGCTGTACTAATGTTCTTTATACATGACAAAATGTTGTACTCCTTCCAAAACTGTATGAGCGTTTTCTCACCTTCAGTAGCAGCAACAGCCTGAGCGAAGGTCGTGCGTAAATAATACGCTTTAAAGGCAGCAATAGCACCTTGATCCATGGGTTGGATGATAGAGGTAGTGTTAGGTGGAATGTACACTACCTTAACATCAGGGTGCATGTCGTCCAGGTGTGGTGGGTGTCCCGGTGCATTATCCAAAATCAGTAAAATCTTGAATGGAATCCTTTGTTGCAGACAATACTCCTTGGCTCGTGGAATGAAACAAGTCATGAACCAATCCTCAAACAGTACTAGGGTCATCCAGGCTTTCTTGTTACTGAGATAAAACACTGGCAGTGTGTGCTTGCTGACATGTTTAAAAGCCCTGGGGTTCTCTGAATGATAGATCATGAAGGGCTTTAGCTTGAAACCAGCAACATTCCCCCCAACAGAAGTGTAATTCTGTCCTTGAATGCCTTGAATCCGGGCATTTTTTTTGCCTCTTTGTGGATGTATGTCCGCTCAGGCATGCGTTTCCACAATAATCCAGTCTCATCCACATTGAATATTTGCTCAGGCAAATAATTCCCTTCCACAATCACATCATGTAACTCCTCCTTAAAAGCTTCGGCAGCACCAACATCGGCACTAGCTGCCTCTCCACTCACCTTAACATTGTGTAGACTGTATCGTTTTTTAAATCTATCAAACCACCCATGACTTCCTGTAAAGGTTTGATCACATTCATCTCCTGCCTGCTCCTTCAGGCTTTGGAACAGGCTTCTTGCTTTAGCCTGTATGGTTAGAACACTTAAGAGTACACGCTTCTGTATCTGGTCTTCTATCCATATCACCAATAATTTTTCCATATCGTGGATAGGACCTTGTCTTTTCTTTGTTATTATAGTTCCCTTTGTAGGTGTTGTTCCTTTCACTACTTCACAAATACGTTCCTTGTCCTTCAGAATAGTGGATATAGTCGAGTGTGAGAAACCTAGGTCGCGTGAGATTGTTGCTACTGTTTTTCCATTCTCATACTGTGTTATTATCTTCAGTTTGATCTCAAAAGTAATTGCCTGTCTCCTTTTCCTTGGAGCACCACCAGCACTCTCACTTTTACGCTTTCCAGTCATTATAAAGTCAATTAAATACGATAATAACGAAAGTTCACAGCGCAATCAGTATAGGATACGATAGCCAAACACAAACAAAGCGCTCCACTGAGTGAGTGTACCCATGAGGCGACCCAAGACACCCCTCCCTCTCGCCCGGGACGGAAACGTTTCGGTATAGAAAATGCGCGCGTCATTTGAAAAAATTATTTGGTCACGACGGTCGCAGTCGTATGTCCCATATGGACGTACGGTCAAAGCAGGTCGTAAGTACCAATGGAGGTAAGTCCCCGTAGTCGTAAGTCGGGGGCTAGCTGTGTATATATATATATATATATATATATATATATATATATATATATATATATATATATATATATATATATATATATATATATATATATATATATATATATATATATATATATATATATATACACACACAGGTGGCCTATCAAAAATTCGGCAACCGATAAACCGGAACCTTCAGTTTTCCGGCAAGGATTTCCGAGCGCATTTTCAAATATTTCTTTGTTTATTTAATGAAGATATATGTTTTAGCTCATAAAATTCATACAAATTACCAGGCCAGAATAAAATTTACATTGCTGGAATTCTTACAATTTGATGATCATTTTGAATATAAACATCATAGATTTTGCATTAGACATACAAATTTTGATATAATGTTTACTCTGAGTAAATATGTTATCTTTTGTGCAAAATATATGACATTTATATTCAAAATATTCCTGGTCTTACAAGGAATCCAGCAATGTCAATTATGTTATCCTAACTTCAGTCTGCGGTATTGTTTATTACTAAAAAGGTAAATAGTCTGGTTTTCCCACACATTTATCTGGTAGGGAGGGTTGGTGGGGGGGTGGGGGGGGAGGGAGGGACCGTCCGACCATCTGGCACGGAGTGAAGAATATTATTATTTTTTTATTAACTGAAGATATTTGTTTTAGCTCATAAAATTCATACAAATTACCCGGCCAGAATATAATTTACATTGCTGGAATTCTTACAATTTGATGATCATTTTGAATATAAACATCATAGATTTTGCATTAGACATACAAATTTTAGATATAATGTTTACTCTGAATAAATATGTTATCTTTTGTGCAAAATATATGACATTTATATTCAAAATATTCCTGGTCTTACAAGGAATCCAACAATGTCAATTATATTATCCTAACTTTAGTTTGAGGTATTATTTATTACTAAAAGTTAAAATTTGTTTTTTCACCCATTTCTCTGGTAAGGATGGAAGGTTGGGGGTGGGGGGGAGGGTTGGGATGGACTGACCATCTGCGGTTGGAAGAGGGGGGGAGGCAAGTTGGGGTACTTTGATTGACAGATAGTGTTGTGAAGAATATTTTTTTTTCTTATTAACTGAAGATATTTGTTTTAGCTCATAGAATTCATACAAATTACCCGGCCAGAATATAATTTACATTGCTGGAATTCTTACAATTTGATGATCATTTTGAATATAAACATCATAGATTTTGCATTAGACATACAAATTTTAGATATAATGTTTACTCTGAGTAAATATGTTATCTTTTGTGCAAAATATATGACATTTATATTCAAAATATTCCTGGTCTTACAAGGAATCCAGCAATGTCAATTATATTATCCTAACTTAAGTGTTTAATTTTCTTTGTTTAAAGGACTGTACAGGTAGTCATTTTCTGTTAAACTTTTACAGCAAATATAACCATCAGTTTTCCGGCATTTTCGAAAATCCGGCACTCCTCAGGTCCCGAGGTTGCCGGATTTTTGATAGGCCACCTGCATAAATATATATATTCACAATATTTTATAATCGCAGTCATGTACTGAATATTCTATGTAAAATATATAAATTTTAAATGAATTATTTCTAGTGTGGTCGACTTCCTACACAAAGACAGGCTATAAATAGCCGTCTTATCTCCCCTCCCCCTCCATCCCTCTGTTCTCAGAGAGGTCTTGGTAAATAACTTTTGTTTGTTTAGTTTCATTGTTTGTCTAATTTATCATGTTGTATCAAAGTAATATTACTTAAAGTTTTAGGCAGCTACCAAACAGAGAGATTCTACTGCTTGGGAAGATATTGGAAGCACAATGTACAGTATTGTCTAATGGTAGACCCTACTTCCATATGGCTTCACGAAAATTGTGACCAAATCTTAGGTTGCTAATTTATCTTTCTGCCTCATTTACACATAATTGCAATTGCAGAGTTTCAATTGTTTCTCTTCCTTTGACAACACAACATACATACAATATGATGTTTCTCACCTCTGATCTTTTTTCCATTTATTTATGGTTGGTTATTTAAAATAATGCCAATTCACTTCAAGTATTGGCATCAAATTTTACCGGCTGGTGTACACTAGTGACTCACTTAAGTGTCAGTTATTAAACTGGAACTAATGTTGGTGTGAGTAAAATATTTCCATTTACTTGAAATAGATTTGCCGATTTATTTGTTTATTTATTTATTTATAATATGCTGTAATACATTAAACACACTGCAAGTATTTTCTTTAATCTATATACTTGTTTCGCAAAAAAGGGAGGCTACCATTATACCTGGTAGGTGAAGTTGACCAGAAATTTATGGTGATCATTAAGGACCAAACTCCGAATTCATGACGTGACTTCTGTTCATCATTCTCATCCTAAATTTACCACTGTCGGTAGTTTCAAGAATTAACGCAGTCATTTACTGAATATTCTTTGTAAAAAAATAAAATTTAAATTAATTATTTATAGGAGATAAGTATTATGATCAGTAAATATACAGATATGCATTACTGACCACCTCCGAACACAAGGACGGCTAAAAATAGCCACAGGCGATCACAGTCAAGGTCACTTTCCCTTTCTTGTCACTGGCAAATGGGGGTGGGGGGGGTGATGATAGCAGCTGTGTTTATTACCGGGGTATATTGTTCTTTTACGGTATGTTAGACTGGTTTATAATACATTTTTATTATTTTAATATACCGGTAATCTTCATTTTAATCCAGCTCCCCAAACGTAAGTTTCAGTATAAAATAATTAGTGGTAGGACCTTGTGAGTGGTTTACCATGTTTCCATCACCACTCTTGACATGCTAAACCGCAATATTTAAGAGGTAAGAATTTTATCTCTGGTGCTTAAGACGACCCCCTAACTTTGGGCTGATTTTTTTTTGTTCAAATTCCGTCTTGTAGGCCGAGATATACGGTAGTTTTGAGGATCTGATCAAAGACTTTGCAATTAAAAAAAGTAGGAGAAAACTTTTCAACTATAAATAAAGTGGACGTATACAAAAATAAACATTATTTTCCATCTTACTGTAAATTTTGTTTTATTTCGAAAAATAACATTTTATTTTATGGTTTATTATTGTTTATATTTTGAATTACATATATATGGGGGGGGGGCACCAAAATCTTTTAAGTGCTTAGGGCCTCTAAGGGTCTTAATCCGGCCCTGACTACAGGTTGACAATCCCTTATCCAAAATCCTTGGGACCAGATGCATTTCGGTTTTTGTAATTTTTCGGATTTCAGAATGGTTAGTTGGTTTTTTTTTTTTTTTTACAGGGATCAGCCCACCCGGGCACAGCAGGTCACTGACTCACATTGGGGCCTGGGGGCTAAAATATAATAATAATAATAATAATAATAATAATAATAATAATAATAATAATAATAATAATAATAATAATAATAATAATAATACAGTAATAATAATAATAATAATAATTCATAGGTCTAGGTCATGTTTCTCACTTTGATCTTTTTTTTCATTCTTGTATTTCCATATTATTATTATTATTATTTCATTATTACAGTATTATTATTGTTATTGTTATTATTATTATTATTATTATTATTATTATTGTTATCATTCTTATTTTATTTTTGTGTATTTTTTATTAAAATTTTTATTTACTATGAATAATTATTATTATTACTGTATTGTCATTATTATTATTACCTGTATTATTATAATTATCATTACTATTACATTTTCACCCCCCAGGCCCCGATGTGGGTCAGTGACATGTGCCCGGGTGGGCTAATACCCCCCCCCCTCCCCCCCCAAAAAAAGACCCACAAATTTTTTTTTTCGGTTTTCAGAGCTTTTCGGTTTTCGGAATTTCGGATAAAGGGTTGTCAACCTGTTGATCTGGAGCACAGTGACAACAGCCGCATCCCCTGCAGATGTCATCAAACCCGGAACTTTAGTTGCCCCACTAGGCAAAGTACTGATAGTACAAGACGTTATAACTGTCCATGACTTAATGCGCATGCCAGTGCATCTGAGGTCAATTGCTGTCCACATTGAAACAGCTATGTAAACTCTGCAAGATCTCGAACAACAATCTACAATCTCTACAACACTCCAACAGACCATATCTCTTCAACATGACTGTATGAATAGTCTACTCAAGAGAGTAAATCACTTCGAGGGAAAGCTCCCTATATCTCCTGAAGACATCGGGAAGAATGTACATTCTCAGCGACGTCAAAAACTTGGTCTGTTTAACTTTGTTGAGGTAATAAGTAACACCGTGTTTGGTACGGCAACCGCCGAAGATGTAGCTAAACTATGGAATAAAATGAATGCAGTTTCAGAAGAGGTTATGAAACAAATAGGACCATTGAACAGTCCTACAAGGCAGTACAAACTCTGATCTCTCACATGAATGCTATTGTTGACGAAACTAATCAACTAACACTCGTTGTTCAGGGATTTACACGGTCAGAATCTACACTGGAATGGTTACTCTGCTTCACTGAATATATGCATGCAGCTGAGGCCTCGGTACAAGCTTTCATAGAAACCAACAATAGGCTCATAGCTGATCTAGTAAATGTAGGGTTAGGTCGTGTTGATGCACAGTTGTTGCCAGTTGGTCAACTTATTGTAGCTTTACATATAGCTGAAACTAAATATCATCTAACTCCTATCTTTCAGGAGCATGAAGTGGAATATTATTACCCATTATTGGAGGTAACCTTAACACATAAGGAAATACTAATACACATTCCACTAAAATCAGAAAAAACTTTGATGCATGGCATTTGGAATCATTTCCATTGAAAGCGAATGAGGGACTATTAATTCTGAACAAACAAACTGAACTAATAGTAGTATCAGAAGATTTTTCATTAGTTGCTGTGACTATGCATGAAGTTTTAAATCATTGTAAGTCAACATATTTACACTTGCATGTTTGTTCTGCGTATGCTTTCGCTTTCACAAAGGCTGCAGAGGCTACATGTGAATTAGCTATAGTACAAACTAATGCCTCTACAGCTCTAAAACAATGTGAATACACTCCAATACCACATAGGTTAGTGTTTCATGCACATGTCAATAATGTGCAATATTTTTTTTTCCCCAAATCAAACCAGCGTGATACTTGTATGTCAGGATGTAGGCAAACATTTAGTAGTACCTGGAGAAGGTTATCATATAGCACCAGACTATTGTGAAATTAGCAGTAACGCAATCACAACTTTGCCTACTCGCCATCGTTTTGCATTTGTCACAAACATTACTTCTGAACTGGTACCCACACCATTTTCTCTAAATATAAATTTCAGTAATCTTCATATTGTTTCTGATAAGCTTAAACTTCTATCTTATATCAATGAAACACAGTTTCCTGACTTCCAGGATTCTCTTCCTTTATATTTATCTTCCGGTATAATCCTACCTGGTTTCATTATACCTACCATCATATTTATCAGTGCCTTGATTGTTATGATAATTTGTTACAGGAAGATTTCTTCTAGGTACACAATAGTTTCTAAGAGGACTTTCCGGTATGTGCAAGAAGAAATAGTTTAGTTAAAGCACACTTTATTGTAACAAGGTTAGGTACACCTAGGATTTAAACTGTGAGGTCTCGGTTGGAGGTGGCCAAACGGTGTAACAGCACCATTTGTATTTTATAAATATTCACCCAAATGTATAATATTTAAATGTATGATACCAAATTATTCACTAAGTTATTCAACAATGACTCAGTACTTGTTCATGTCATACATGCTGAGTCCATAACTTCATCAGAGGTTGAACCAGGCCAAGCTGATTTAGCAAATACCTCGCCCGTTCCTCCTCAACTCTCACGCTCTGAGAAAGAGGAGAGAGCAGGCAGACTCATATTACTTGTTACCCAGTGAACACCTCACTTAAGTGTTCTCATATATAAGTGCACTCAAAACACTTCCCCTAATAGAGAAGGCATAATATACTCTCAACCGAACTAAGTACCTATGAAACTACTATATTTTTCTACAATAAAGAAAAACCAGCAAAGTGTTTACTTCAGCCCTGCCACTTAAGAGTTCCAGAACTAATATATATATATATTTGTGTGTGTGTGTGTGTGTGTGGCATCTCATTGACTACACCATTTTCAGAGAAAGAGATTGCCGATATGTCCTCATCACCAGTGCCATGCCATACATGGCTCAGTCCACTGTGACACTGATCATCAACTTGTCAGATCCAAGCTCTCATTTCACGTCGCCCCAAAACGGCGAAGGCAGAGAGACTCCAGAAGAGGTTTTAATACTAAGCGTCTGGAGGATCCAGCGGTAGCACATGCTCTCGGAGAGCAGCTCGAACATGGGCTTATAAACAACTCAACAGCAAACAACGCAAATCCCAGTGCCGAATGGGATAGTCTCAGCACTGTTAAGACAAAAACCTGCAGAGAGACCCTTGGCCAGATCGAAAGAATACACCAGGACTGGTTTGATGAAAATGACCAGGAATCAATGTACTCATTGATGATAAACGTGCTGCTTTTACTGACTGGCAGAATAACCCTCTGTCTCATTCCAAAGCTGATACCTTCTGCAAGAAAAAGCTGTGGCCCAGCGGGAACTTCACAATCTAAAGATTGATTGGCTTCAAAATAAACGATGTGAAAAACAAAAACTTGCAGATCAACGCAAGATGCACAAATTTTTCAATTCCATTAAAACATTTTATGGGCTAATCACTCATATCACAGCCCCCCTTTGCTCATCTGATGGTAACCACATAATTGAAGACGGTGAAAGCCTCCTTCAGCGCTGGAAAGAGCACTACCATTCACTGCTCAACCGAAACACCGATATGGATACCCTGACTACCCAGCAGGTCCCTCAGCATTCAGAGCTGACCCATCTCAGCTATCCTCCATCCCTGGATGAGGTAGCTACCACCATCAAACAGATGAAAAATAACAAAGCCTCAGGGCCTGATGGAATCCCAGCCGAAGCATATAAAGCAGGGGGACCTCTGCTTACCAGCTGTCTCCGCTCTCTCCTGGAGAATATATGGGAAAAGAAGGGAATCCCCCAAGCTCATAAAGACACCTCCATCGTCAATATTTATAAGAACAAGGGAGACCACTCAGATTGTGGCAACTACCGCTGGATCTCGTTGCTCTCCATTGCTGGCAAGATTATCGTCCGAGTCCTCCTAAACAGACTTCTTCCTGAGGAGGAAAACTTCCTCACAGAATCTCAATGTGGCTTTAGATTAGAGTGGTTCCCAACCTTTCGTGGCTGCGCCCCTAAATTTCCCAACAATACGGTGTTGTGACCCTCAGGCATATAATATACCGTATATACTCGTGTATAGTTCGAGTTTTTAAGACCAAATTTTTAGGCAAAAATTGGGGGTCGTCCTATACATGCGTAATAGTTTTGTTAGGTTGAACCCGTGCATGATGGGAAGGGCGAGGAGCAACTTTTAGCTTCAGACATGAAAAATATTTACCATTTACTGCCAGTAAACAATGGAAACGTAAAATATGTACCAATTAGTTATGAAAAGTTGTGCAGTTCCTTCAGCAAATGAAGCTCACCAACTTACAATAGGCTAAATTACCTTACAATGTGCTTTCAGTAGTCTATGTTGAAGTTCTTAGCACAGGCTAACTTATCATATCATATACGGTATCACAGTTCTCATTGATCTACAAAAAATAACGGTAATAAAAACCTTTTCGATATTTCACACTTAATATAATACCCGGTAATCTACTTCAACCTCCTATTGTTTACAACGACGCATGACGCACCACCAGCTGTTGTGTATCAGCTAGACGGTACATGTATTTTTCGAATCCTTTTCAGTTAAAAAACTGTTACATCACATGTATATTTTACCTTAACTGTGCCTGAATGAATATATTCTCGGAAATAAATAGTAGTTTTGCTGAAACGTGATGTATTTTAATGTAAAATAGGATAAAATACATGACGAAAACAAAAGATTTTACCTAACCTTCCGATGTTCAAGAGAAGTTACTCGTTTCTTTAATAGTTTTTTGTTAAAATACTGTTATATTACAATGGTATTCTATTCATACTGTGCTTGATATAATGCATTCACGGAAATGTAATATTTTTGCTGAAATGACGTTCGTATTACAGTGGAAAGTGGGATAAAATCGTGACGAAAACAATGACTTTCGCTTTCTTTCGTTCAAAAGATGTTACCGTAATCGCTTTTTGAATGGTTTTCAGTTAAAAAAACTGTTGTATTACAATAATATTCTATCCTAATTGACTTGAATAAATACTACGATACCATATTTCTGAATATTTTCATTAAAATCCATCAAAATCATTTTCCTTGTCATCGTTTGCAGCACCAAACAGCTTCTCCCAGTCCTCTCCTTGAACAGGGCTAGAGGGTACGTGTTTTTCGAATCGTTTTCAGTTAAAAAACTGTTACATCACACGTATATTTTACCTAAACTGCGCCTGAATGAATATATTCTCGGAAATAAATAGTAGTTTTGCTGAAACGTGTTGTATTTCAATGTAAAATAGGATAAAATACATGTCGAAAACAAAAGACTTTACCTAAGCTTCCGATGTTCTTGAGATGTTACTCGTTTTTTTAATAGTTTTCGGTTAAAATACTGTTATATTACAATGATATTCTATTCATACTGTGCTTGATATAATACATTCACGGAAATGTAATATTTTTGCTGAAATTACGTATGTATTACAGTGGAAAGTGGGATAAAATCGTGACGAAAACAATGACTTTCGCTTTCTTTCGTTCAAAAGATGTTACCGTAATCGTTTTCGAATGGTTTAGTTAAAAAACTGTTGTATTACAATAATATTCCCTCCTAACTGACTTAATAAATACTTGAATGGAAATATACAATATTTTTGTTGAAACTACCCGCGTTTCAGTGTAAAGTGTCGTAATAATAAATGGTAAACAATTTGCCTTCAGCACTCGGTGTTTCAGGCACGGCGAGCCTCAGTTTATAGGACGTAGAGTGTTTTTACTGATGGTTTTGTTGTTCCATTAGCCTCAAAAACATGGGTCGACCTATAAACGAGGAATATCATAAATTAACGATTTCTTGGTCAAAAAATCAGGGTCGACCTATAAACGAGGGGGGGTTATAGAGAGTATATACGGGATTACAGTCTCTCCTCGACTTATGACAGGGTTCCATCCCGACGACCAGGTCGTAAGTCGAAAAACCGAAAAATAATACACAGAAATTCTAAATGAAATACAGTAGAGTAAAACTAAACAATAATGAAAAATGAATAAAGTGTTACTGTGCACTTGCCTTTAATGTAGTCAGCTGAATGCACACGGGGCCCCAATAATTTTTTAATTAAGCATGGAGACTACATTAATTGGATGAAGCAGAGGAGGAGACAGGGCTGGGTGGGTCATCAAGTTCGCTTTCTTCAGACAGGCTAACATACTTGCTAACATACCTCCATTATGCATTTTCTGATGATCCGCCTCAGCACTTCCCCCACCCCTATAGGCCTACATCCTGGATTCTTATCCAGGGGAATGAGGCAGCAGGCCGTCAGAGCATGGAGGTGATGGCAGCAAGAGGATGCCAACTTTCTTCTAAGGACGGCAATGGCAGTGCAGAAATCACTTGCTACAGAGCCAAACTTGTTTGTGCTGAGGATGACTCTCCAACCATTTGCATCCAGACCTGAAGGGCCGGCTCCTCCTCGAGTCTTCAGTGCCTTTTTCCACACCATCGCTCCTGTTATTTTCTCGAACAGCATAGCATTTGGTGGGATATAGTCACCCTGGAACCTGATGCCTTCTTCATCACTTGCAGGGGGATGTTTTTCTTTCAGTAGTTTTAATGTCTCTCTGTTTATTGGCAGAACCCCACCGGAGGATTCCTCTGTGAGAGATCTTACCGCCAGAGACACTTTTCCTACAAGCATCGCTGGAACTCCCTGATGCGCACTATCCCTGATATCGGACCCCTCCTCCACCCTCTGGAAGAAGCTATCAGCGTCAATTTCATTCCCAAACTAGTGAAACACCCTCACTTAACCCCAGCAGAAAGATCACTCCTTGCACTACCACCGAGACTGGGAGGAATGGGACTTACCAATCCAGAGGAGATTGCTGCCACCGAACATCAAAACTCAGTTAAGCTCACGGCAGCCCTCACGGACCACATAATAGCTCAGAACGCAACAGGGGAGGTGGATACCAGTGAAGTAAACAAGATTCGAAGGTCCATTACGACAGAACGACAGCACAGCCAAAGTGGTAAGTTGCAGCAACTGTCGCTGCAAGTCCCAGAGAATTTGAAAAAAAAAGTAGCTGTAACGCAGGAGGTGGGCGCCTCGAACTGGTTAACTACGTTACCGATAAGGGCAAATGGTTTCAGTCTCAATAAATAAGAATTTACAGATGCCAATGCTCTAAGGTACGGTAGGCCAGTAGAAGGTTTGCCCTCCCAATGCGTGTGTGGCTCTTCCTATGATGTCGATCACGCCATGGTGTGCAAGAAAGGGGGCTTCATATGCATGAGGCATGACGAAGTAAGGGATCTCACAGCAAATATGTTGAAGAAAATCTGCCATGATGTCATGGTAGAACAGACCCTCCTTCCATTGGACGGTGAGATCTTCCAACATAGGACTTCAGACACATCCAATGAAGCCCGTGTTGACGTCAGTGCTCGAGGATTCTGGACGCGGGGACAGCGAGCCTTCTTCGACATAAGGATTTTTTTATCCCATGGCCGCATGTCACCGTAACTTAGCCCTCGATGCTGCACACAGGAGGAACGAGAACGACAAGATAAGGGGATACGGGGAGAGATTTCAGAACGTTGATCAAGGCAGCTTCACTCCTCTAGTGTTCACAACCACTGGTGGGATGGGACCAAGTGCAATATGTTTCTACGCCAGACTCGCAGAGGTGATCTCCGAACAGCAGCAGCAGCCCAGAAGTTATGTTACAGCCTGGATGAGATGTCGACTGTCCTTCTCTCTCCTTCGGGCGGCTTTGCTCTGCCTCAGGGAAACGAGAGCTTTGGCCCCAAAGCCGACAACAGCTGCAGTTATGGACTATGAGGCTACAGTCACTGAATGCCGCATAGATCTGCGGCTCAACTATTTCAACACAGCTAGGAGAGCTACTTATGTATTAGGATATTTAATATTAAGGTAATAAAATGGTGGCGAAGGTATGGCTATTGGGGGAGGCTGGAGGCCATTAAAAAAAAAATAGTAGTAGTCGTAGTAGTAGTAGTAGTAACAGTAGTGCGTGCGTGTGTGTGTGTGGTCAGGCATACATTTGGAAGAAATACATGACCTTTTTTTTTTCTCTTCACTTGTTTGGGCACCTTCCTGTGGCTGGATGTAGGTGGTTGAGGGGGCATTTGGGAGCCATCACAAGGAGCACAGTTGTTAAGAGAGCAGATTAGCACACATTCGAAACGGACAAGTGTTTATCCCGGACTGTCACTGAGGTGGAATGAGTGCACATGGTCTAGCCATCTGGGAAAAGAGAGACACCTTGCAGGATGCCATAAAACTCGCTTGTTCCCTGCCCCAGCCATGAAAATGCTGCCAACTTTAAAACTACCTGCAGACATTTTTGGGTACATCCAGGGTGTCATCCGCGAATAATCGAAGGCTGCAAATTAAAAATATGCGAATTGTAAGGGCATGCTGTACGTACTGTAGAAACTTGAAATCAATGCATCTGTTGTTCTTGTATTAGAGATGAATTTGATACCATAATGATCTTGAATAAATTCTCTACAAGAATGTTTCAATAATAATATCCTTACAATAATAATATCATGAAACAAAATATTTCAACTTGTTATAATGATGGACCTCCTTTCTTTTATATAAAAGATATAAGAATTATTGATACCAGAGTCACTAAAATCAGTTCTAATTAAGTGAAACACACCATTTTATGTTCAAGCTTTGAATGCGACGTCAGCAAATGCTACCTAGGTATGTTAATTCCTAGCCAATTCGCCAGGCCAACATACAGGCAATTAAAACATCTAATAATTACTTAATAAGTAATATTAGGAGGACACGTCGCTGCCTGGCATTTAATTGCAATTCTCAAAACCCCCTCCTTCACCCCCCACTATACGCATCACGACCCTCATCTCTTGCCTGGCGCTTCAACTATAATACACACAAAGGGAAGCTCCGCGAATTTGTGTTCTAATTGCTGAAATACTCATCTCCGCAAGGATATTATATACGGTATTTGCACTTAATAGCACAGTGATG
>NW_024723837.1:0-12108 GCF_018991925.1 Homarus americanus | reverse complement strand
ACGGCGTTAAACTAACGTTAAATGACGCGTTAAACTGCAAAGTTAAATGGCGTTTAATTAAGGTTAAATGACGTTAAACTAACGTTAAATGGCGTTAAACTAACGTTAATCGGTTAAACTAACGATAAATGGCGCTTAATTAACGTTAAAATTGCAAGAACTAACGTTAAATGAAGTTAAACTAACGTTAAATGGCGTTAAATTAACGTTAAAATGAAGTTAAACTAACGTTAAATGGCGTTAAACTAACAGCGAATGCCGCCAAACCAAACGTTAAATGGCGTTAAACTAACGTTAAAATAGCGCTAAACTAACGCTTAATGGTTAAAAACTAACGTTAAATGGCGTTAAACAATGGTTAAATGAAAGCGAAACTAACGTTAAATGACGTTAAACTAACGTTAAAATGGCGCAACAACGCAAATGGCGATAAACTAACGTTAAATGGCGCAAACCAATGTTTAATTAACGTTAAACTAACGTTAAACAACTAACGTTAAATGGCGTTAAACTAACGTTAAATGGCGTTAAACTAAAGAAATATCCTTAACCACGTTAAATGGCGTTAAACTAACGTTAAATGGCGTTAAACCAACGATAAATGGCGAAACCAACGTTAAATGGCGTTAAACCAACGTTAAACCTAACAAATGGCGGCAAACACGTTAAATGGCAAACTAATGTTAATGGCGTTAAACCAACGTTAAAATGGCGTTTAATTGCCGTTAAACACCCACAAATTACCTAAACCGTTAACCAACGTTAAATGGCGTTAAAAAACAACGTAAACATTACGTTAAATGACGTTAAACTAACGTAAATGGCGTTAAACTAACGTTAAATGGCGTTAAACTAACAAATGGCGTTAAACTAACGTTAAATGGCAAGAACCATCGCTGGAACAGCGTTAAACTAACGTTAAATGCCGTTAAAACCAACGTTAAATGGAGCGTTTAATTGACGTTAAATATCGTTAAACTAACGTTGTATAGGCGTTAAACTAACGTTAAATGGCGTTTAATTACGTTAAATGGCGTTAAATTAACGAAATGAAGTAAAACGATAAATGGCGTTAAACTAACGTTGCGGTTAAACTAAACCAAATGGCGTTAAACTAGATGTTAAATGGCGCAAACTAACGTTAAATGGCGTTAAACTAACGTTAAATGGCGTTAAACTAACGATAAAATGGCGTTTAATTAACGTTAAATTGCTAAACTAACGTTAAATGAAGTTAAACCAACGTTAAACAGGCGAAACTAACGTTAAACGCTAAACTAACGTTAAATGGCGTTAAAACCAACGATAATGGCGTTAAACTAACGTTAAATACGTTAAACTAACGTTAAAATGGCGTTAAACCAACGTTAAATAGCGTTAAATTAACGTTAAACGAAGCTAAACTAACGCTTAAATGGCGTTAAACTAACGTTACAAGGCAAACCAAGTTAAATGGCGCCTAATTAATAAACGACGTTAAACTAACGTTAAACGGCGTTAAACTAACGTAAATGGCGTTAAACCAACGCCAAATGTTAAACTAACGTTAAATGGCGTTAAACCAACGATAAAATGGCGTTTAATTACGTTAAAATATCGCTAAAACCAATGTTAAAAAGCGTTAACCAACGCAAACGAGCAACTAACGTTAAATGGCGTTAAACTAACGTTAAATGGCGGTTAAACCACCAATACACGTTAAACTATCGAAAATGGCGTTAAACTAACGTTAAATGGCGTTAACCTACGTTAAATGGCGTTAAACTAACGTTAAAATGGCGTTAACTAACGTTAAATGGCGTTAAACCAACGTTAATGGCGCGCTATCCAACGTTAAATGGCGTTTAATTATTAAATAACGTTAACCGCGCAAAACCAACGTTAAATGCCGTTAAACTAAGGCGTTAAACTAACGTTAAAGGCGTTTAATTAAGGCTAAATAACGTTAAACTATCGTTAATGGCGTTAAACTAACGTTAAATGGCGTTAACTAACGTTAAATGGCGTTAAACTAACGTTAAATGCCGTTAAACCAACGTTAAACGGCGTTTAATTAAGGTTAAATATCGCTAAACTAATGTTAAATGGCGTTAAACTAATGTTATAAATGGCGTTTAAGGTTAAAATGACGTTAAACAATGCCAATGGCGTTAAACTAACGTTAAATGGCGTTAAAACCACGTTAAATGGCGTTACACTAACTTAAAATGGCGTTTAATTAAGGTTAATCAACGTTAAACCGTTAAATACAACTAACGGTAAATGGCGTTAACCTAACGCGTTTGCCGTTCAACGTTAAAATGGCGTTAAACTAACGTTAAATATAAACTAACGAACGGCGTTAAACTAACGTTAAATGGCGTTAAACCAACGTTAAATGGCGTTAAACTAACGTTAAATGGCGCTAAAACCAACGTTAAATGGCGTTAAACTAACGTTAAATGGCGTTAATAATTAAATGGCGTTAACCAACGTTAATAGCAGCTGAACAACGTTAAATGACGTTAAACTAACGTTAAACTGGCGTTAAACACGTTAAATGGCAAAAACCAACGTTAATAAAGCAAACTAACGTTAAATGGCGTTAACCTAACGTTAAAATTAAACTAACGTTAAATAGCGAAAATTAACGTTAAATGAAGCTAAACTAACGATAAATGGCGTTAAACTTACGTTTAAAATGGCGTTAAACTAAAGAAATGGCGTTTAAATAAAGCTAAACAGACGTTAAACTAACGTTAAAATGGCGTTAAACCAACGCTAAATGGCGTAACTAACGATAAATGGCGCTTTAATTAACGTTAAATGAAAAACTAACGTTAAATGAAGTAAACTAACGTTACAATAGCGTTAAATTAACGTTAAATCAAAGTTAAACTAACGTTAAATGGCGTTAAATTAACGTTAAATCCAGTTAAACGTTAAAGTTAAGTTAAACTAACGTTAAATAGCGTTAAATCAACGTTAAATGAAGTTAAACTAACGATAAATGGCGTTAAACTAACGTTAAACGCCGTTAAACCAGTTAAATGCGTTAAATTACGTTAAATGGCGTTAAACCATCGAAACGGCGCTTAACGTAAAATGGCGTTAAACCAACGTTAAATGGCGTTAAACTAACGTTAAATGGCGTTAACTAACCTGTTAAATGGCGAAACTAACGTTAAATGGCGACAATTAAAAGGCAATGCAAATGGTTAAACTAACGTTAAATGGCGTTAAACTAACGTTAAATGGCGTTAAACTAACGTTAAATGGCGTAAATTAACGTTATAACGGCGCAAACAACGTTAAATGGCAATCAACCAACTTAATGGCGTTAACTAACGTTAAATGGCGTTAAATCATCGTTAAATGCCGTTAAACCAACGTTAAACGGCGCTAATTACGTTAAATATCGTTAAACTAATGTTAAATGGCGTAAACCAACGTTAAACGGCGTTTAATTACAGCGAGTCGACGTTAAACCAATGTTAAATGGTTAAACCAACGCCAACGGCGTTAAACTAACGCAATGCGCTAAACTAACGTTAAATGGCTACCATTATACAATAACGTTAAACCAACGTTACCCAAACAACAAGGCGTTAAACTAACGTAAATGGCGTTAAACTACCCGTTAAACCAATCGTAAGACAATTAAATAACGTTAAAAACTAACGTTAAATGGCGTTAAACTAACGTTAAAATGCCATTAAACCAAAGTTAAATGCCGATAAACAACGTTAAATGGCGTTAAACCAACGATAAAAGCGCGAAACCAACGTTGATATGACTAAAAACAATAACGTTAAACCAACGTTAAATGGCGTTAAACAATCGTTAAATGCCGTTAAACTACAGTTCAAATGGCGTTAAACTAATGTTAAATGGCGTTAAACTAACGTTAAATGGCGTTAACGTTAAATGGCGTTAACTAATCTAAAATGGCGTTAAACTAACGCCACGGCGTTAAATTAAAGCAATGAAGTTAAACTAACGATAAATCGTTAAACCAACGAAATGCCGCTAACCAAAAGAAATGGCCAAATTAATGCAAATGACGCAAAACTAACATCAAATGCGTTAAACCAACGTTAAAATGCCGTTAAACCAACGATAAATGGCGCGCTTAATTAACGTTAAATTAAGTTAAACCACCAATGCAGTTAAATCAACGTTAAATAAAGCGGTATCGACGTTAAATGGAATAAACTAACGTTAAATGAAGCGTTAAACTAACGGAGCAAATGGCGTTTAATTAACGTTATATTAAGTTAAACTAACGTTAAATGAAGAACCAACGTTAAATAGCGTTAAATTAACGTTAAAATGAAGTTAACCAATTATAAAATGGCGTTAAACATGTTAAATGGCGTTAAACCAGAAATGGCGTTTAATTCGACGTTAAACGACGCAACCAACGTTAAATGCGTTAGCAACGTAAAACACGTTAAACCAACGTTAAATGGCGATAAACCAACCTAAAAGGCAAACCAACCTTTAAATGGCGTTAAACCAACGTTAAACGATCAATACGTTAAACATCGTTAAACCAATGTAAATGGCGAAACCAACTCAAAATGGCACAATTAACGTTAAACCACGTTAAACCAACGCAAATGGCGTTAAACCAACGTTAAACGGCGTTAAACCACGTTAAAAGCTAAACAACGTTAAAATCGTTTAATTACGTTAAATAAACGTTAAACCAACGCAAAACGGCGCAAACCAACTGTAAACGGCGCTAAACCAGCTGAACGGCGCTAAACCAACGTTAAACGACATCAAAACCAACGTTAAAACGCGCGTTAAACCAACGTTAAACGACGTTAAACCAACGTTAAACGGCGTTAAACTAACGTTAAAACGGCGCTAAACCAACGTTAATGGCGTTAAACTAACGTCAAATAACATTAAACCAACGTTAAATGCTAAACCGTTAAAATCGAACGGCAAACCAACGTTAACTGCGCAACCATCGAAACGGCTAAAACTAACGCAAATGAAGTTAATCAAGTTAAATAACGTTAAACCAACGTTAAATGGCGTTAACATCAATCGCCACACCGTTAAATCCGAATGTTAAACGCCGTTAACCAACGTTAAAATGGCGCAACCATCGTTAAATGCGTTAAACCAACGCAAATGGCGAACCAACGTTAAATAGCGCTAAACCATCGTTAAAATGGCGCAACCAACGAAATGGCGAAAACCATCGCCAAACGGCGAAAACAACGCAAATGTCGTTAAATCAATCACAAATGACGAAACCAACGCAAATGGCGCTTTAATTCAAATTATCGTCAACCCACGTTAAATGCCGCTAAACCAACGTTAAACGACGCTTAACCATCAAAGAATGAAGAAACTAATGTTAAATGGCGTTAACCACGTTAAAATGGCGTTAACCAATGTTAAATGGCTTTAAACCAACGCAAATGGCGCTACCATTCGTTAACAACGCAAACCAACGTTAAATGCAAAACCACGTTAAATGCGAAACCAACGAACGACGTTTAATTACAACGACGTTAAACCAACGTTAAATGGCGCAACGTAAATGCCGCGTTAAACAAACGTTAAATGGCGCAACCAACGTTAAATGGCGTTAAACCAACGTTAAAAGAAACCAAAAACCCGTTAAACCGTTAAATTCATGCTTAATTACAAAAAACATCGTTAAACCAATGCTAAATGGCGTTAAACAACGTTAAATGGCGTTTAATTACATAAAATGACGTTAAACCAATCTCAAATGGCGTTAAACCAACGTTAATTGGCGCAAATTAATGCTTAACGGCGTTAAAACCAACGTTAAATGGCGTTAATTCCCAAACAACTTAAACTAACGTTAAATGGCGTTAAACCAACGTTAAATGGCGTTAAACCAACGAAATGGCGTTAAACTAACGCGTCGCCGTTAAACCAACGTCAAACAGCGTTTAATTTAGCCAATATCGTTAAAATCCAATGTTAAATGGTTAAACTAACGTTACCTAAGCGAATTAAGCGTTAAATGACGTTAAACTAATGTTAAATGGCGTTAAACGAACGTTAAATGGCGTTTAATTAAGGCTACCAACGTTAAATTAACGTTAAATGCGTTAAACCAACGTTAAATGCGTTAAACCAACGTTAACGTATAACTAACGCAACGCCGTTAAATCAACGTTGTCGGCGTTTAATTAAGGTTAACATTTAAACTAATGTTAAACGGCGTTAAACCAACGTTAAAACCTGGCGCGTTTAATTATGTTAAATAACGTTAAACTTCAACGTTAAACGGCTTTAAACCACCAAATAATGTTAAACTAACGTTAAATGACGTTAAACTAACGCAAATGGTCGTTAAACCAACGTTAAATGGCGCAAACCATCGTTAAATGGGCGTTAAACCATCGCAATGGCGTTAAATCAATGCTAAATGGCATTAAACTGACGTTAAATGGCGTTAAACTAACGTTAAATGGCGGTAACCAACGTTTAATGGCGTTAAAACCAATGTTGTTTCGGCGTTAAACAACGGTTAAACAGCGCAAACTAACGTTAAATGCCGCCAACCACAATGGCGTTACACTAACGATAAATGGCGTTAAATTAACGTTAAATGGCGTTAAACCAAGTTAAATGGCGTTTAAGGTTAAAATGACGTTAAACTAACGTTAAATGGCGTTAAACTAACGTTAAATGTTAAACCAACGATAATGGTTTAATTAACGTTAAATTGCTGTTCAACGTTAAAATGGTGGTTAACCAACGTTAACAGCGTTAATCTAAATGAAGTAAACCAACGCATCGGCATAACCAACGATAAAATGCGTTTAATCAACGTTAAATTGGGTTAAACCAACGCACGGTAGTTAAACTAACGCGAAATAGCGTTAAATTAACGTTAAATGAAGCTAAACTAACGATGGTAACAGCGTTAAACCACGTTAATGGCGCAACTAACGAAATGACGTTAATTACGTTAAATACTAAACTAACGTTATGTCGCGTTAAAGTAACGTAAATGGCGTTAAACCAACGTTAAATGGGCGTTAAACTAACGTTAAATATCGTTAAATGTTAAATGGCGCAACCAACGTTAATTGCCGTTAAACTAACGTTAAATGCGTGCTTAATTAAGGTTAAATGCTGTTCAATAAAATGGCGTTAAACTTTAACGTTAAATGGCGTTTAATTAA
This sequence comes from Homarus americanus, assembly GCF_018991925.1. Classification (NCBI taxonomy): domain Eukaryota; kingdom Metazoa; phylum Arthropoda; class Malacostraca; order Decapoda; family Nephropidae; genus Homarus; species Homarus americanus. The sequence goes on along the minus strand of NW_024723837.1, from coordinate 4,939 downwards.
GGTTAAATGACGTTAAACTAATGTTAATGGCGTTAAACTAACGTTAATTGCGTTAAATTAATGTTTAATGGCGATAAACTAACGCTAAATGGCGTTAAATTAATGTTTAATGGCGTTAAACTAACGTTAAACGTTTAATTAGTTAACAACGTTAAACTTCAACGCAATGGCGTGAAACTAACGTTAACAGCGTTAAACCAACGTTAAATGGCGTTAAACCAACGTTAAATGGCGTTAAACCACGTTAAATGGCGTTTAATTAAGGTTAAATATCGTTGTTAACGTTAAATGGCGTTAAACCAACGTTAAATGGCGCTTAATTGTTAAATGACATTAAACTAATGTTAAATGGCGTTAAACTAACGTTAAATGGCGTTAAACCAAATGTTAAATGGCGTTAAACCAACGTTAAATGGCGTTTAATATTAAATAACGTTAACCAATGTTAAATGGCGTTAAACCACCAGCCGCGTTAAACCAACGTTAAATGGCGTTAACCACCGTTCAATGGCGTTAAACTAACGTTAAATGGCGTTAAACTCGTTGTTTACGGCATTAAACCAACGTTAAATTTGGCGTTAAACCAACGTTAAATGGCGGTGTTCAACGTTTACGGCGTTAACCAACGTTAAATGGCGCGAAACGAACTAAATGGCGTTAAAACCAACGTTAAATGCCGTTAAACTAACGTTAAATGGAGCAATAACGTTAATGGTTAAACTAACGTTAAATGGCGTTAACCAACGTTAAATGGCGTTAAACCAACGTTAAAATGGCGTTAACCAATATTATACGGTATTTACCAGCCGTTAAATACAAATTAACGTTGTACCTAGGCCAAACAACGATAAATGGCGTTAAACTAAATGCGAAACGGCGTTAAACTAACGTTAAATGGCGTTAAACCAAAGTTAAATGGCGTTAATTAAGGTTAAATGACGTTAAACTAACGTTAAATGCCGCGTTAAACTAACGTTAAATGGCGTTAAACCAACGATGTCGGCTTTTAATTAACTTAAATTGCTAAACCAACGTTAAATGAAGTTAAACTAACGTTAAATAGCGTTAAACGTTAAAATGTAGTTTAAACTAACGATAATGGCGTTAAACCACGTTAAATGGCGCAAAACCAAAGGAATGGCGTTAATTACAAGCCACCACGTTAAATCAACGTTAAATGGCGCGAAGCAACGTAAACACGTTAAACTAACGTTAAAATGGCGTTAAACTAACGTTAAATGGCGTTAAACTAACCTTAAATGGCGTTAAACTAACGTTAAATGGCGTTTAACAAGGTTAACAATAACGCTAACCAACGTTAAATGGCGTTAACCAAACGTTAAATGCCGTTAAACTAACGTTAAATGCCGCAAACTAACGTTAAATGGCGTTAAACAAACGTTAAATGGCGTTAAACCAACATTAAATGGTTAGCGCAAACTATCGTTAAATGGCGTTAAACCAACGTTAAATGGCGTTTAATTATGCCAACAACGTTAAACTAACGTTAAAATGGCGCGAACTAACGCGTTAAATGGCGTTAAAACTAACGTTAAATGGCGTTAAACTAACGTTAAATGGCGTTAAACTAACGTTAAATGGCGTTAAACTAACGTTAAATGGCGTTAAATTATCGTTAATGGCGTTAACTAACGGTTAAATGGCGCAACTAACGCAATCGCCGTTAAACTAACGTTAAATGCCGCCAACTAACGTTAAATGCCGTTTAATCTGCTGCTGCGTCATCGTTAAACTAATGTTAAATGGCGTTAAACCAACGTTAAATGGCGTTTAAATTGCTGCTAAATGACGTTAAATCAACAGCAATATGTTAACTAACGTTAATGGCGTTTAATTGTTGTTAAATAACGCAAACTAACGCGTTTCGCGTTAAACTAACGGTAAATGGCGTTAAACTAACGCAATGACGTTAAACCAATGCCAATGGCGTTAAACTAACGTTAAATGGGCGTTAATAACGTTAATGGCGTTAAACTATCGTTAAAATGCAGCATTAAACCAACGTTAAATGGCGTTAAACCAGTTAAATGGCGTTAAACTGGTAACGTTAAATGGCGTTAAACTAACGATAATGGCGTTTAATTAACGTTAAATTGGTTAAACTAATGTTAAATGGCGTTACAAAACTAACGTTAAAATGGCGTTTAATTCGCCATGATGCCAAATTAATGTTAGGCCTATGTTAAACTTAACGTTAAATGGCGTTAAACCAATGTTAAATGGCGTTAAACTGGATCGCCAATGGCGTTTAATTGCGTTAAAGAAACGTTAAACCAATGCTAAATGGCGTTAAACTAACGGTAACGGCGTTAAACTATCGTTAAATGGCGTTAAACTATCGTTAAATGGCGTTAACCAACGTTAAAATGGCGTTAAACTATCGTTAACGGCGTTAAACCAATTGCCAATGGCGTTAAACTAACGTTAAATGCCGCTAACCACGCGAATGCCGGGCCACATTAACGTTAAATGCTTAAATCAACGCCAAAATGGAGTTTAATTGCTGGTAAATATCGTTAAACCACGTTAAAATGGCGCCAACCAACGCAAATGGCGTTTAATTGCTGTTCAAATGACGTTAAAACTAATGTTAACGCGCGAACCAACGTTAAATGGCGTTAAACTAATGTTAAACAAACCAACGTTAAATGGCTGCTTAATTAATACAATAACCAAAACCACCAAACGGCGTTAAACCAACGGTAAAATGGCGTTAAACCATCGTTGGGGAACATGTTAAACCAACGTTAAAATGGCGTTTAATTACGTTAAACGACGTTAAACTAACGCAATGGCGTTAACCCAAACGTTAAATGGTTTAATTAAGGTTAACAACGCACCAACGTTGCCCCAACGGTAAATGGCGCAAACTAACGTTAAATGACGTTAAACCAACGTTAAATGGCGTTAAAACTAACGTTAATGGTTAAACTAACGTTAACGGCGTTAAACTATCGTTAAATGGCATTAAACCACCGCAATGTTAAACCAAAAAGTTAAATGGTTAAAATTTAACGTTAAATGGCGTTAAACTAACGTTAAAATGCGTTAAAACTAACGATAAACGCGCTTAATTAACGCAATTGTTAAACTAACGTTAAATGGTTAACCAACGTTAAATGGCGTTAATTACACCACATTAAATAACGTACACAACCAACTAACGTTAAATGCGCGTTAAACAACGTTAAATGGCGAAACCAACGTTAAATGCCGTTAATCAACGTTAAATAACGTTAAACTAACGTTAAATGCGAAACAACGTTAAATGGCGTTAAACTATCGTTAAATGGCGTTAAACTATCGTTAAATGGGCATTAAACTTAACGAAAGGCGTTAAACTAACGTTAAATGGCGGTAAATCAACGTTAAATGGCGTTAAACTCAACGTTAACGCGTTAACCAACGTTAAATGGCGTTAATTATGTTAACAACGTTAAACCAACGTTAAATGGCGTACAATTGATTGATAAAATGACGTTAAACTAATGTTAAATTGCTAAACTAACGTTAAACGTTAAACTAACGTTAAATGGCGTTAAACTAACGTTAAATGGCGTTAAACTAACGTTAAAATGGCGTTAACCAACGATACGGCGTTTAATTAACGCAAATTGCTAACGCAATGTTAATGGCGTTAAACTAACGTTAAATGGCAAGCTTAATTACGTTAAATGACGTTAAACCAATGTTAAACGGCGTTAAACTAACGTTAATTGGCGTTAAATTAATAAGCTTAATGGCGTTAAACTAATGTTAAATGGCGTTTAATTATACAATAACGCAACTAACGTTAAAATGGCGTTAAACTAACGTTAAATGGCGTTAAACTAACGTTTAATGGAATAACGTTAAACCAACGCAAAATGCGTCTAACGTTAAACGGCGCAAACAAACGTTAAAATGGCGTTAAATACGTTAACGCCAAACCACGTTAAATGCAGCGCTTTAATTAAGGTTAAATATCGTTAAATAATGTTAAATGGCGTTAAACTAACGTTAAATGGCGTTTAATTAAGGTTAAACAACGTTAAACAACGTTAATGGCGCAAACCAACGGTAAATAGCGTTAAACCATCGTTAAAATGACGTTAAACCAACTCAAATACGACGTTATTCAACGAACGCCCAAAAACTAACGTTAAATGGCGTTAAACTAACGAAAGCTGCTAAACCATCGCCAGGCGCCAAAACTAACGTTAAATGGCGTTAAACCTAACGTTAAATGGCGGCAAACCAACGCTTAATGGCGCAATCCAACGAAATGCGGCAACAATGGTTAATGGCGTTAAACTAACGTTAAATGCCGTTAAACTAACGTTAAATGGCGTTAAACCAACCATAAACGGCCTTAAACCAACGAAATGGCGTAAAACCAAAGTCGGCGTTTTAACGGGCAAAATGACGTTAAACTAACGCAAATGGCGTTAAACTAACGTTAAATGGCGTTAAACTGCACGACAACATGCTTAATTAACGTTAAAATTCGGTTAACCAACGTTAAAATGGGTTAAACTAACGTTAATAGCGTTAAATTAACGTTAAATGAAGCTAAACTAACGTTAAATAGCGTTAAACCGTTAAATGGCGTTAAACCAACGAAATGACGTTTCAATTAAGCAACGACGTAAACGTAAAATGGCGTTAAAGTAACGTAAAATGGCGTTAAACTAACGTTAAATGGCGCTAAACTAACGTTAAACATCGTTAAACTAACGTTAAACGGCGTTAAACTAACGTTAATTGCCGTTAAAACCAACGTTAATGCGTTTAATCATCAAATATCGTTAAACTAATGTTAAATGGCGTTAAACCATAACGTTAATTGCGTTTAATTAAGGTTACATTTATGTTAAACCAACGTTAAATGGCGTTATTAATGTTTAATGCGAACCAACGTTAAAATGGCGTTTAATTA
>NW_024723836.1:0-11045 GCF_018991925.1 Homarus americanus | reverse complement strand
AAAAATACTCATCCCAACTTAAAAATTCACGTTTCCTGGCTACTGAGATCACCTACCCTGACCTTTCCTTTATTTTGACCTGACCTGACCTCTCCCGAATGATGCCTTATACCTTATACCCAAACGATATATACCCATACACCAAATGAAACTCGAAGAGACTGACTATAATGTGTGTGTGTGGATATTAATCTGTTATCATTCAATCAAAAGTTTATAAGGTTTTACAAAGTTGTTTTCATTTTAATGTGGACTGGAGACCCTGTATAATACAAGTTGACTAATACTATACTTATGAGTGGGAGTAAACACTAATTCACATCTCTCTCTCTCTCTCTCTCTCTCTCTCTCTCTCTCTCTCTCTCTCAGATAACCCCCAAGTTTGTTATGACTCTTCCTGGACAGTGTATTTTTATCTGCAAATAGGATATGTTATCGTGTATCTCTTGTTAGAACGAGGGAACAAATAATTTATTGAATAATGGCAGGTTGAGGGAGAGGGCGATGTACTGTACAGAACTAAACAAATAATTTTTTGGAAATACATTGTTTTTAACATTCAGTGCCATAATATTCTGACTTCTACTGTTTAACTATAATCTGCCTACGCTACCGTTCACGGGATGAATATGGGTGCACAATAAACTAGCCGCTGTATGTGGCAAAATTCAAAAGCGGATCCCCGCCTTTTTTATTACATACTAGGAAACATCTCACACTCACACACACGTATAGATGATCAGTAAGGAGGAGCCTCGACCTGAGCCCTGACAGAACGTTACAGGTGTACTATTTCGTCAGGCCGCGGTTAGGAAGTATATGAGAGTGATTTAGGAAGTTATATTTATGTTCCATATAACATATTTATGGTTTATGTGTGTGTGTGTGTGTGTGTGTGTGTGTGTAATAATAATAAAAATAATAATAATTATTAACGGTTTATTGAAAAAATTCTGCAGCCCAAAAGCTGAAAATATACATTGGACATAAATGACTTATTACATACATTGGTGGTTTAACAAAAGCCTTCATTAGAGAAAGGTAAAGGAACATACAGTGAACATACAGATTCATGTAGGTGTTGAACAGCAAACTCGTAGTGTAGTAACTCCCTCCCAGGTGGTGTTAGGAGGAACTCACGTGGTGTAGTAGTTCCCTCAGATGTTGTTATGAGGGACCTGGCGTGGTGTAGTAATTCCCTCGCTGATGGTGTTATGAGGGGCCTCACGTGGTGTAGTAATTCCCTCACAGATGGTGTTATGACGGGCCTCACGTGGTGTAGTAATTACCTCACAGATGGTGTTATGAGGGGCCTCACGTGGTGTAGTAGTTCCCTCATAGATGGTGTTACGAGGGCCTCACGTGGTGTAGTAACTCCCTCACACATGGTGTTATGTGTGTGTGTGTGTGTGTGTGTGTGTGTGTGTGTGTGTGTGTATGTGTGTGTGTGTGTGTGTGTGTGTGTGTGTGTGTGTGTGTGTGTGTGTGTGTGTGTGTGTGTGTGTGTGTGTGTGTGTGTGTGTCTGTCTGTCTGTAATTAGGTTAGCTTATGTTTGGTTAGTTATTAGTTGGAGTAAGTTGTCGTGGAGATTTTTCAGGTTAGGTTAGATTAGATTAGGTTAGGTTGTGTTAGATTAGGTTAGTTATTAGTTGGAGTAAGCTGGAGTTAAGATTCTTCTGGATATACAAAACACTAAAGTTATTATCCAGCGTAATCCTCCCACACACCCCAGCAAAATGATTCACAATGGAGACTGATTAATGAATGCTTGTGTTGTGATAATAATTCCTCCTATTGATTAACGAACTTTAAATAAAATGGAACAAGGTTGAGTGATGGTTGTTGAACTGATATAGAAATAATATTATTTATCACATACCACTTTAATAAGTATTTCAGCTTTCCTAACCTTATATAACATGTTTACCATCACGTGACACAGACAGACTCTCTCTCTGAGGTAAAACGGAGTTAGATACACGTCTCTCTCTCTCTCTCTCTCTCTCTCTCTCTCTCTCTCTCTCTGTGTCTCATGATCTGACATAACTCTTGGAAACTTCTGAATTAAACACCAGTAATATATCTTTGTACGATAGTTCCCCTTATGTTGTTAAATATGTTTAAACTATTGAGAAATAATTAACAAAATAGTTACGTAACATCAAGTGTGTGTGTGTGTGTGTGTGTGTGTGTGTGTGTGTGTGTGTGTGTGCGCGTAATAAGGAGGACTAACAATCTTCACCTTACTGTAAGATCCTCCCACTTCACTACACATATCAACAGTAATCTGAAAATAAACCAGAGTAGAACATGTTCCCGCCTTGTTATCCTGTTACTTACGTTTGCGTGTCAATTGGTCGTTAACACCACCAGGTAACGTAATTACTAACGAAGTAATTTTATCTTCGAGGATTGTAATGCATGTTCCATTATTCTTAATTCCTTTGGCCAGACCACCAAATTGTTTCGCCCAGGTAATGATGATACAAGTGGACAGTTATGTTATGTATTTAAAAACGAAAATTTCATATGGTGCCGGAGTGTGTGTGTGTGTGTGTGTGTGTAGGTAGGTAAACAGCAGAGGTAGTGAAGCTTCTTGTCATAAACCATGTACACCTCCCTCCTATTCTGTGTATTACATGTTAGTTGTGTCTTTATCGTGTTGGTCATTTATCCCTTATAAGTTAACACCCCCCCCGTATTGTTATTTTGTTCTACTCATTCTCTTACACTTATTTCTCTACGTACTTAGGAGTCACATTGAGTCAAATCTTTTTCTATTTAATATTTCAGGTTTTACATATTCGTGCATAGGATCTTTACTCATTACTAAATCTTACCTTTATATATAGGACAATTTCCCCCATAATTACGAACTTTTACTTCAATACATCAACGTTTTGTCCGTAAATTGTTTTTGGTTATTTCTTACACCCAAAATAATTAAGTTACGATTTATTTTGAAGTTCATCGGGAATGTAGTTTATAAATATCACCACTTGATTGTTAGGTTAGGTTAGGTTAGGTTAGGTTAAGTTAGGTTAGGTTAGGTTAGGTTAAGTTAAGTTTGGCCGTAGGTATAGTGTCTGGCCCGGTGAGCGAGGTATGGCTGTGAAAACGGGTCACAGTTTTATTTATCTCAAGTTGTTTATTTCTATTTTATAAACTAAAAAGAGTCAACAACATTTTCTTTATACACCAGTGTACAGTATAGTACGAGTATACAGTGTTGTGTATGGTGTATAACGAGGCCGCTCCTGTGTATGATGTCTTTGTCTTGTTGTGTATGTATGTATTGTTACTCGTATGATGTACTGTATGGTAGGGTTGCCATCACTCAGTTTAAGATAACTTTAATCGCTAGATTTAAGGTCCCCTAAAAATGTTGTCGGTCGCTGTTCATAATTCAATCTGTCTACTCTGATTGGATCTAATTTCATGGATCTCTAGTTATTATCAATCATCTCTTTATTTTTTATGACAATTCGTGAAACTTTACATTTTAGTTTTTAATTAGTTTTTCGCTCATTGAATCTCATTTGTCTCTTGAAATTTAACTTCTGTTTGATTCTTGACGTAATTATCTGACGTGGTACTTTATTTTATTATTGTTAAGTTTACACACACACACACACACACACACACACACACACACACCGTCTCTCTCACTCTGTTGTTTAAGGTGAGAAAGTGTGAGAAAGTTTACACACATTAGGTGGGAAAATGTTCCTCACTTTGCGGGCCTCGATAGGGTAAATGATCTCATCTCGTGTCCCCAGAGTGAAGAAAAACGTCTCGTGTTTGAGTCGGTGAGGCAGCAAACGTTCCTTCCGCTGTGAGCTGAGAGTTAAGCTAGAGTGCCTGGATACATACATACATACATCATTGTTCAGATAGATATTTAGTAAAATCGTATTACATGTTCACAATGATTCAGCACGTACTGGACAAATAATATACATACTGTAGACAGTGTAGACATACAGCTGAAGTCTTTAAAACACGTAATGATCAGAAATTATATAGAACTCTTTATCATTGTTCTAGACATTGGGGAAAATGTTCTAGTTTCTATTAGTAAATCTGAAGGTAAGTTTCATCTCTTGTGTTCAATGAAGTTGGAATAGGTTGAGACTGAGTTATTTGCGAGGCGAATTGTGTGTTTTCATCCCTGGAAAAATATGTACTCAAGGAAGAAATTGGGAAAATAGTAGGTTTAAAGTGCTGAGTTTGGTGAATTTTCCATCTAAGAAGTTGAATAAGTCGACTGTTTGTTTATGGTGTGGCAAGATATTACACCTCTCCCTTCCCTTCCCTTCCCTTCCCTTCCCTTCCCTTCCCCTCCCTTCCCCTCCCCTCCCATCATCGTGTGAATTCTGCTTCAATTTGTTTTCTTATGCATGAGTGAAGTAGATTTTCATGTCATTGTTACATCACTGTTGAACATGCACAGTTGTTATGGGAAGTGTTAGGGAGGGAAGGATGAAAGAAGAGGGAGGGGAAGGGGAGAGAGTGAGGAGGAGGGAGGAGAAATGGGAGAGAGAGAGAGAGGTTGGGCGAGGGGAAATTGCACGGAACAGAGGGTAAAGGGGAGGGGAAAAAGGCAGGTGAGGAGAATGGAGAGGGGGAAGCGGGGAGAGAGATAGGGAAGAGGGGAGTGATGAAAGTGGGGAGAGAAAGTAGAGAGGAGAGAGGAAAAAAAACCTTGTATGAGTATCAGTTCCAGTTTTATGCTTATTGTGTTATTCTCTCTCTCTCTCTCTCTCTCTCTCTCTCTCTCTCTCTCTCTCTCTCAATCTGGCATTTTCTCCACTAGGAATAAATACTATAAGCTCCTCTTGAAACCTATATAGAGCATCCCTTTTGAGGGTTTTCCTTGACTGGGGATAATATGCAGCGATGCTTTCCCTCGGTAGGATTCCCTTCACTTGGGTATCTTATCCGCTGAGATTTTATCCACAGGGATTTTTATCCTTAAAGAAATAGTAGTTGAGACCATCCCCCATCGACCGCCCCCAACATAACCCATTAACATTGGTCTTTATCCCCTGGTGTTAAGTTTCTCTACCCGACGTAAATTTGATAACATTCAGGGCCTCGTACGGCTGGACCTGACAGTACCTGGTGTTTGTGGGGCATAAACGCCAGGTAGAGGTTCACATGATAGTGAGGCGGGTGGTGGTGATGCTACCATGGTCACTGTGTGGGAGGAGGGGGGGTGTCTTGTCATTATACTTGGTTGAGTGTTTTATGCTCGAGGTACAGAAAGTATTACTGCATAACTCTGAACATGAGAGAGAGAGAGAGAGAGAGAGAGAGAGAGAGAGAGAGAGAGAGAGAGAGAGAGAGAGAGAGAGATAGAGATCAGTAGCGACTATATTGTCTATAGTGTAAGACAAGGTGTAGAGACAACTAACTATAACACCTTGGCTATACTGTATATATTCAATCTGTCTAATTGTTATAGTGTTAGGCATTACTGTCTCCCCTGTCTCAACATTTTCTATCTCTGTCTCTTAATGTACAGTCCTCTTGCATCATCTCGCATCTCATCATCGTCTCTGTTTGTCTCTCTAATGTCTCAATTGTTGGTGTTCTGTGAGAGGAAGAATCTGGAGGTCAAGGTTGTTCAGGGGAGGAGAGGAGATAGAAAAGTAAGATACGGAGGAAGGAGAAGGAAGATGAGGGAGGAAGGAGAAGGAAGATAAGGGTGAGAAGCGGAAGGGAAGTATTTAAAGGGGAAGAAAAAATAGAAAGATAGGGAGAGAGTGAAGGTAGGAAGGACAGGGGGGAGTTTTTTGGGGCATTAGTAAAAGAGGATACGGGGAGAGATGGAAGAGATAAAGGAAAGACCGGAAGGAGAAATGAGGAGGCGGAGAGAAAAATACAAAAAGAAAAGGGAATTGAAGGGAGGAAGGATAATATGTTTTTATAAGTGTGATTAATGATGAACCCAAGAAGAGAGAGATAAAAGTGAAAGGAAAGGAAGGGGAAGGAAAAGGAGGAGAATAATGAGGACATGAAGAAAGAATTATAAGGAAATGAGGAAAATATATAGATTTTCTTTTGCAATTTGGATATAAAAAAAAACATAGACGCTTGTTGAAAATAGGAAAATATATTCTCGTTAGCTCCAGATTTCACCATTAATATTACGAAGAAACATATTTATTTCAATGAGAGTTATAGAATTTGTTTACTAAATGTTTCAAGTACTAGCAGGCCACACTACCCTTGAGCATTACTGGCAGACCTTCGGCAGTACTGACAGAAGGAAGTAACTAGTCTTATAAGCAGTAGTTTAAGAGAGGATCCTGTGCTCTCCCACCCACAGTTAAAAGTCGTTAAATAAATGATATGATATAATCTTAGGTGGGAGTTTCACCCAATGTATTCCGGGGATTAGACTGTAATTATTCATAGAGTTATCCTTGTGTGTTAAGGATTATCCATCGTTCTTCAAGGATTTACATGTCTTTGTTCATGGATTATCGCCTCGTTCACGGAGGATAAGGTCACCCTACTTGATGTATTAAATCATCATACTAAGTAGAGTGACATTGTCCTTGTTAGGTATTTATGTCGTCACTTCAGCTAGCATGAAGGTAAGGGTTTATACGGTGTCTCCCTTAATGAGTTGGTCGTAAGGTTGTGGAGTGAGTCTTTAGTGCTTATATCACTACAGCACACGTTGAGGAAGTGACTTATCCCAACACACGGAGGCTATAACTTGTATCCTGAGAGAGACTTACACCTAACAGTATATTAAACACATACAGACGTCTCTCTCTCTCTCTCTCTCATACTCGCATAAGTCAACGTTTATATACTACAACATTTACGTTAGTTGATATCTAACTGAATCTCTTATGTTGCGACCAACCAACCAACCAACCAACCAACCAACCAGCCGACCGACCGACCGACCGACCGACCGACTGACAGCCTTTGTGTTGCTAAGCCTTTTGATGTGACTTGTAACTTTCCAAGTGCTTTATTTAATTTTCTTGGTGTGATCCCTTTAATCCGTGTGTGGCAGTGATGAATTACTGAAGGGCTCACCCTGTGATGGCCAGGTGGAGGGTTGTGACGTAACTCCTTCAACTCCATGTTTTAACTCCCTCACTCCGACGATTTAACCACACGAATACAGTGTCGCCTTACTCAGGGGAATAAGGTATCAAGTATTAAGTCATCGTACTCAAGAGATTAAGGCATCGTACCCAAGGTCTTGTGGTATTACATTTTTAAATATATTTTCTGATTTTTTCTTTTTTACTCCGGAACGTTAAATTGGAAATCTGTCATGTCTTAGGTTGTGTGAGAGAGACGGCTGTCCTTTGTGTGTGTGAGACAGCTGTCCCTTGTGTGTGTGAGAGACAGCTGTCCTTTGTGTGTGTGAGACAGCTGTCCTTTGTGTGTGTATGAGAGACAGCTGTCCTTTGTGTGTGTGAGAGACAGCTGTCCTTTGTGTGTGTGAGACAGCTGTCCCTTGTGTGTGTATGAGAGACAGCTGTCCTTTGTGTGTGTGAGAGACAGCTGTCCCTTGTGTGTGTATGAGACAGCTGTCCTTTGTGTGTGTGAGAGACAGCTGTCCTTTGTGTGTGTGAGACAGCTGTCCTTTGTGTGTGTGAGAGACAGCTGTCCTTTGTGTGTGTGAGACAGCTGTCCTTTGTGTGTGTGTGAGACAGCTGTCCTTTGTGTGTGTGAGAGACAGCTGCCCCTTGTGTGTGAGACGGTTGGCCCTTGTGTGTATGAGACAGTTGTCCCTTGTGTGTGAGAGAGATAGCTGCCCCGTGTGTGTGCAACAAGCGGAGGACAAGTCGAGGCGGGGAGGACAGACGGAGGCGGGAGGAGAGAGGTTTGAGGAGGAAAGAACAAGTGGAGGCGGGGAGGACAGGTGGAGGCGGAGGCGGGGGAGGACAGGTGGGGGCAGGGGAGGGCATGTGGAGGTGGAAAGAACAAGTGAAGGCAGGGGAGGACAAGTGGAGGCAGGGGAGGACAGGTGGAGGCAGGGGAGGACAAATGGAGGCGAGAGAGGACAGGTGAAGGCGGTGAGGACAGGTGGAGGCAGGGGAGGACAGGTGGAGGCGGCGTCACCTACGTTAACCTCTTACTGCTGATAATTCCTTTCATTTTCCACATGAACTCTAATACTGCATTTATCTATAACTAAATACGGTAATTATTCAGTCAACACGCCATTCGATTTATACCAACTTTTAATATCGCGTTACCTTAAAAATTGAATTTCAATATGGGAAACAACCTGATTCTCCCAAGAAAGAACTATTATATTATTGGTAAATTTTCAGTTTCGGCCCCAACTACTGTTCGATCATAAATACCCTATTATCACCATTAGTAGTCCTAGTTTATTATACCATATAAAGTTCTTTCCCGAAAACGTATCTTACCTTGTGTATATTTTATAGATGATGGGAGTTGTTTCAGCGTTAAGAAACAACACCTTGTGAAGTGTCAGTCAGAGAAGTTCAAAAGGAAATTTTCTCCTTTTTACTAAAATCTTCAACAATTAAGTCGTTCGGTGACAACTTATCTTCAGTAATGTCAACGGTTTAAAATATTAATTTTGTTTTGTTTTTTTAATGGTTCAAGTACACGAGATTGTATCTTTTTTCTAACCGAGAAACACCCACACACACACACCAGAAACACCCACACACACACACCAGAAACACCCACACACACACACCAGAAACACCCACACACACACACCACAATGTTAACTCCCGCCTATGTCGTCGACGTCATCAGCCTCGCCTATTCTCATTGGTCAGAAGTTCTTGTCGAAAAACTTATAAGTTGGTTCATTATTGGAAATATTAATTATTCTGTACAGCATCAATATCAGATTATTACGGAAAATAAGTACTATACAGTTAAGTGTATTCAACTTATTCAATGATTTTGTTATTAATAATCTCTTTTGTCTTGTTTTTTAATTTATTGATAACTTATCGACATGAATCACGACTATTGTTTTCGTTTGTAATCAAAATTAAAAACAGCTGAAAGATCTGATACATTCCTAGTTGAATTATCATTTATTTTTATTGCTTGAATATAACAAATTTGTTTATCGTAGAGAGTATTACTTTTAAATTCATTTATATAGAAACATCCTCGCTGTGTTATGTCGGTACTTAGGACTTTTGATTTAACTCTTTAATTCGTACAAAAAAAAATATGTAACTATTCGTTCCATAACTTTTGAATAGTTGCTATGCTTGTAGTTTTTATGAATCATAATTAAGAAAGAATAGAAGATGAGCTATTATAAAGAGTAAGTCAGTGAAGGCATATACAGTACATACAGAATATTAAACAATTCATTCCTGATCTTATGAAACATGGACATAACCAAGATGTAGTTGCCAGTTTTGGTTTTGGTTTTGTTTTTGCGGGAAATAGCCTATCCGGGCACAGGTGCATATTTTCCGTAATAACCTGATTTTAATGCTTTAAAGATTAATTAATATTTCCAATAATGAACCAAATTCAAATTTTTTCGACAAGAACTTCCGACCAATGAGAGCAAGCCTGGCTGATGACGTCATAAACGTGTGTTTTCTCGCTCAGAAAAAACAAAACAAAATCTCTTGTACTCGACTCCAGTTTGTAAAAACTTAGAACATTTTGAATAGAGCACATAACAAAGGATAAATTATCGCCAAGAGACTTATAGTTGAAGAAGAACAGTGACTTGTAAATATCTCAGACTGACGCCCAAGGAGGTGAAGTTTCTCGTAACTGAAAAAATATCTTTCATCTCCAATAAAAAAAGGTAATATACCTTTCAGGACAGATTTTGTTTTATATTGCTTAAGTAATATTAACATATAATTGTAGTAGTGGTGGTCCAAGTGTAAAATGAACAGCAGTAAATGATTAACATAGTCAGGTGTCCTCGGCTGCCCTCCACTTGTTGTATCCGTAATTCAAGATATCTGGAGGTGCCGTGCTCTGTCGTGTCCTTTTAAGACCCGTGGCTATCCTTAATATCCCAAACCATATGGGGTAGTTTATTGTGTGCCTCTTCTTTACCTAACGGCCACCTACTAGAGGTGGCCAAGTCAAGGGAAGACCAGTGGCCTGTGTAGGATCCCTCCATTGATCTTGTTAATTTTGTCTAGGGCTATTTTGAAGCCCAGTACTGTTCTCGATTCCACGGCTTGAGCTGGGAGAACGTCCCATAGATCTATCACTCTCTGTCACTCTATGTGAAGAAGTATTTCCTTGTGTTCGTTCTGCATGTTAGCTTGGTGAGCTTGAAGTTGTCCCTTCGGGTTGTCCCTTTCAAGATTTTAATTGTTTTAATGAGATCTGTTCTATTGGGCTTTTTTCTGAATAGTTGTTCGTCTTGAGGCCCTTAGTTTACTTGGATAATCGAGATGGCATAGTTAAAGAATCATCTTGGTTGCACCTTTTCTATGGGTGTTAGATCTTTCTGGAGGTAGGGTTTCCATGCCCGAATACAAAAATCCATACAATAAGAAGCATTTTCTTATCATTGTATTCAAAGGTACGCTTTATAATTCCCAAATATATATATTTTATTATTATTATTATTACTGCTGGGGCAATGGGGCATCCCCCCCACTTGTTGCGTCGCCTTCAAGTGATTGATTGATCTGTCACAACGCCAACAGATCTTAACTTATCGACAGTATCCAGGAAGTTGTCATTAACAGAATAGTTGTGATTGGGGTTGTTGTATCCTATTTGTAGGGTCTTGCATTTCGTAATGTTAAAGGACGTTTGACTGTCTCCAGACCATTGAACAGCTCATGCAGTTGTCCTCATTGATGCGACATCATCTTGACTTGCTGCCTAAGTAAATACCATCGTAACTTTTTCGTAGCCACTTATATCACTATATTTGCGGCCACATGACTGTCATTAATTCTACCGAGTAAGTGGTGTGTGATTGTTTTCGTAGTAGTTTTTCTACTAATTTTACTACAAGGAGAAAGGTGTTATTGTATATATGTTGGGTGGTCGTGGTATTGTTTTGTTTTTT
>NW_024723835.1:0-29868 GCF_018991925.1 Homarus americanus | reverse complement strand
TGGTTTCACGTATTCGCTTCTGCGCGTTAATAGCGCCGTCTGGACGCCATCATCGCATGTCGCCATGCTTGTTGCTCTGCCTCTTTCTCCTGTCTCACCTCTCCTGATCAGACTTCTTCTGCATTTTGCATCTTCTTCTCTTCTTTGGTTGTCGAGGGCGTCACTGTCTTGGCCTGCGTGTGACGCCGCCTCTCTGGCGTAACAAAACGTAACCTGGCATGCTCTGCGCCGCCGCCGCCATCATGTCGAGCGGCTGGCGCATCGCAGCCGCATCATCACGCATCTCACCAGGCGCATTTCATCACGCTGACGCGACGGCTTCACTCTCCACACACCAGCCTCACACTAATCTTTGAAAAACCTGTAACCATGCTGGTCATCATCTGCAATGGATCTGCCCTCTCTGTCGTGGCAATCGCCTCGCGTTCTTTGGTATCTACTTCCTTTGGTTCAGCATCCTCACACTAACCTGACATGGGTACCTGAATAGGCATAACTTCCTCGCGATGACGTAGCCACCAACCTCACAACCTCAAACCAGACTCTCACACTGTGTCTTCATGATGTGGGGCATCATGCGGGCGGCACCAGGCGTATCGCTCGTGCGATGGCATCTCTGTACCAGCCTCAGCTCTCGCATGCCGGTGCCGCCATGGCGACGTCGGATAACGACGACATCCTCTCGCCGTCAGGATATCGAGCATCATCAAACCATGGAGACGTTAAGCCAGCGCGCTTCGGCCTCCTCTTTTCGCGCCCCTAACGTTTTCACGCGCCGTAACCATTTTTGGGCGTGTCGGGCCGATGGCACAGCACTCTCATGCCTCCCATGCTGCTGCTCCTACAACCTCACACTCTCAAATGACATGTGCTGTGGCAACTTCTATGTTTGGGCATGCTGTCTTGCCTCTTGCTCTCAGGCCTCTGCATGCGACATCGCCGTGGCATCAGCTGTAGTCTCACTCTCACAGCAGCATCGAACCTCACACCAGCCTCCTCTCCCTGTAACAGCCTCACACTCTCCCACAACAGCCTCACACTCTGACACCAACCTCTGCTCTCTGAGCCCCATTCTCCCTTTGTCCCATCTCCCCAGCCTCCTTGCTCCACACCAGCCTCACACTCTCACCAGCCTCACACTCTCCCAGCCTGCATCTACAACAGCCTCCCACACCTCAAGCCTCCACCTCTAGCCCCAAACTCTCATATCTGCCTCCTCCTCCTGGCCTCAAAAAAAATTTTTCCAGCCTCCTGGCCTCCTCTGGGCCAAGCTCACACTCTCACACCCTTCTTTACTCTCCCACACCAGCCTCCAAAACAGCCTCACACTACCCTCCCCAATAACCTTCTCTGCTCTGTTACTCATACTCTCCCTGCTTACCCTCCCTCTTTGCTCTCCCACATCAGCCTCACACTCTCATGCCAGCCTCACACTCTCACACCAGCCACTCTCCTGTCAGCACTAAAACTCTCACACTCACACCAACCTCACACTTTCACACAAACCTCCACTCTCATAGCAGCCTCACACTCTCACAGCCTCACACTCCTGTTACTCTCCTTCTCTCTTACATACCAGCCTTACTCTCCTGGCTACACTCTCCATCAACCTCACACTCTCCACCAACCTCACACTCCCACCCACCTACAACTCTCAGCCTCACCCCTCCTCCCACCAGCCTCGCATTTCACCAGCCTCACACTCTCACACCAGCCTCACACTCTCACCAGCCTCAAAACAGCCTCACACCTCCAGCCCCTCAACAACTCACACCCTCACAACAACACTCTCCCTCAGCAGCTACTCTCCCACAACACCTTCCCTCAACCCCTCACACCCAGCCCCCACCTCTCACATCAGCCTCACACCCTCACACTCCTAGCCTCACATTCTCACACAGGCCTCCCCTCACACCATCCTACTCTCCCACCAGCCCCCTCACACTCTCCACACCAGCCTTACACTGACACTCACTCTCACCAGCCTCACCTTCTCCACCAGCCTCACACTCCTCGCGTCACCTCCTCAGAACAGCCCCTAACACCCCCAGCCCACACTCCCCAGCCTTACCTCTCACACCAGCCTCACACCCACACCACAAGCCTCACACCTATCACACTCTGAGATCACCATAACACTCTCACACCAGCCTCACACTCTCACAACAGCCTCACACTCTCACAACAGCCTCCTCATACCCTCCCACACTCCTCACACACCAGCCTCACACTCTCTACAACAGCCTCCGCCTCCTCCCACCAGCACACACCTCTCTCACTCTCCCAGCCCCACCTCACACTCTCTCACCAGCGTCACACCTGCCTCACGCCTCACTCCCGTCCACCAGCCTCACCTCACACCAGCCCCACTCTCCACACCAACCTCACCCTCTCCCTCCAGCCTCACACCCTCACACACTCCTCACCAGCCCCACTCTCCTCTGTCTTCACCCTCCACCCCCAGACCCTCACTCTCACTGTCCTCACACTCACCAGCCCACACTCTCCCACACCAGCCTCACACCCCTCCACTCTCCTGACCTCACACTCTCCCACCAGCCTCAGACTCTCACACCAGCACCCCACTCTCAAAACAGCCTCACACTCACACAAATACTAACGTTCTCAAAACAGCTCACACTATCACACCAGCCTCACATCTCCCACAAAGCCTCACACTCTCAGCCTCACACTTTCCAAAACAGCCTCCACTCTTACCGCTCCACACTATCCAGCCTCACACTCTCACCAACCTCACACTCTCAAAAACTTCGCACTCTCACACGAGCTTCACCCTCTCACAACAGCCTCACCACACACCCAGCCTCTCCACCTAGCCTGACACAACCCAACCTCCACACCCACACCCTAACACAACAACTTCACACTCCACAACCCCCCACACCCCCCATCACAAAACCCACCTCTCTCACCATCCTCACACTATCACAATAGAATCACCTCTCACACCAGACTCACACTATCACAATCGCCTCCAATTCTCTGAAGCCTCACCACACCAGAAATTCACACCACACACCAGCCTCACCAACACCAGCCTCAATTCTCAACCAGCCTCACACCCTCAACAGCCTCACACTCCACCAGCCTCAAACCTCAAACCAGACCTCACCACACTCTCCACTGCCTCGCAATCTCCCCAAGACTCCACTCTCACAAAGCCTTACACTATCACCAGCCTCACATCTCCACAAAGCCTCACTCTCCACCAGCCTCACACTCTCACAAACAGCCTCACACCATCCACAACCCAGCCTCATACTCTTGAGCCTCACACTATCACAGCTCACACCCAACACCCTCCCTCTCCTAACACCAGCCTCCAACTCTCCCTACCACCTCATACTATCACAACAGCCTCAAACCCTCACACCAGCCCCTAACACCCTCCACACCAGCTTAACACTCTCCACACCAGCCTCAGACTCTCAAAACAACCTCACACCTCACACCAGCCTCACTCTCCTAAAACAGCCTCACACTCTCACCAGCCTCACACTATCCACAACACCCCTAACATTTTCACCTGCCTCACACCCCACTTACACCAGACCTCATACTATCACAACGGCCTCCAAAACCATCACCACCAGCCTCGCCACCCCTCCACCAGGCTCCACACTCTCACACCAGCCTCACTCTCACACCAGCCACACTCTCCAAAAACCAGCCTCACACTCCCCTAGTCTCCCCACACTACCTCACAGCTTACACTCTGTACCAGCCTTACCTATCACTACCAACCTCACACTCTCAAACCGACCTCTACTCTAGCCAACCTCATACTAACTCCTCCTTGCCTCACTCTCTATAGTCTCACACTCTCACAACACCACCACTATCACCAGCCTCACACCCTAACACCAGCCTCATGCTATCAACACAGTCTCACACTCTCACTATAGTCTCACACTCTCAACACCCTTACTATCACTGGCCTCCACACGCTAACAGCCTCTTACTATCTCCCAACAGCATCTCTCCTGTAGTCTCACACTCTCTGCTGCCACACTATCACCAGCCTCACCGCCACACTTCTGCCTTGTCTCACCTCTCCAAAATGGTCTCACTCTGACACCATTACATATCCTGCATCACACACCACACCAGCCTCATACTATCACAACAGCCTCACCTCTCCCAGCCTCACACTATCACCAGCCTCATCCCTATCATAACAGCGTCCACCTCTCCAGCAGCCTCACACTATCACAGCCTCACTCTCAGACCAGCCTCACCCCACTGCTGGCTTCACACTCACACCAGCCTCACCACATGGCAATAGCCTCACACTATCACACACCAGTCTCACACCCGCCAGTATCAAACTCTCAGGCTCACCTCATTAGCTCACTCTCTTACAACACCTCACCTCCACCCACAGCCTCACACTCTTTTACCACCCTCACACAATAACACAGCCTCACACTCTCACACCATCTCACCTAACACAATAGCCTCACCTCTCACAACACCTTGCACTATCACACAGCCTCATACTCTCAAAACAGCTTCACACTCTCACATAGCCTCAAACTCAACAAAAACCTCACACTCCACACCATCCTCACACAATAGCCTCATTCTCCTCCATACAACCTATCACAATCGCCTCACAGTCTCCCACAAGCCTAACACTATCACACCAGCCTCACACTAACACCAACCCCCATCCTCTGCCTCCAGCTCAATTCTCACCAGCCTCACACACCACAACATATGACCTCACACACTCACACAGCCTGACCCTTACAACGGCCTCCACACACTCACACCAGTACCCTCAAACCAGCCTCACACTCTCACCATCTAACACTCACCACCCTCACTCTCACCAGCCTACACTCCACACACCAGCCTCACACTCTCCACACCATCTGCCTCACTCTCCTCCCCTGCTACCCATCAACCTCACAATCTCCATCACACCATCCCAACACTCTCACACCAGCCCTCACTGTCTACAGCCCCACCTCTCAAATCAGCCTCCCACACACTCACACACAGGCCTCCCATTCTCACACACCATCCTAACACTCTCACACCAGCCTCGCACTCTGTCACACCAGCCTCACACTACACTCCTTTCACTCCACCAACCTCACACTCTCACCAGCCTCTACCCTCACCCCAGCCCCACTCTCTGTCCTCACTCTCCTCAGCCTCCCATTCTCCACCATCCTGCTTAACCACTCACACCAGCCTCGCACTCTCACACCAGCCTCAAACCCTCACCAGCCTCACACTCTCTCACCAGCCTCACACTCTCACCAGCCACTTTCTGCCCAGCCTCAGAACCCTCCACACCAGCCTCACCTCT
Organism: Homarus americanus; assembly: GCF_018991925.1. Taxonomy (NCBI): domain Eukaryota; kingdom Metazoa; phylum Arthropoda; class Malacostraca; order Decapoda; family Nephropidae; genus Homarus; species Homarus americanus. The sequence continues at coordinate 24,527 of NW_024723835.1, read as the reverse complement.
CCAGCCTCCACACTCTCCTGAGCCTCACTCTGACACCAGCCTCCCACTCTCCACAAGCCTCCCATTCTCACCATCCTACACTCTCCACCAGCCTCGCCTCTCCACCAGCCTCACACTCTCCACACCAGCCTCACACTCTTCACAGCATCTCTCCCAGCCTCACCCCCAAACAAACACCCCTCCACCCCTCACACCAGCCCCAAACCTCTCATACCTCCCAGCCTCACACCTCCCTCAATCACCAGCTCACCAGCCTCACACCTCACACCAGCCTCACACTCTCCACTAGCCTCTACTCTCAGCCTCTAGCCTCCACCTCACAACAGCCTCACACTCTCACCAACCTCATACCCTCACAACACCCCACACTCATCAGCCTCACACTCCTCCATACCAGCCTCACACTCACATCAGCCTCACACCCCTCACACTCTGACCCCACCACACTCTCCAGACCTCACACTCTCATACCAGCCTCACCTCTCCCCACCACCCCAAACTCTCATACCAGCCTCACACTCTCCACACTCTCCACACCAGCCTTACATTTCACCAGCCTCATACCAGCCTCACTCTCTACAGCCTCACTCTGGCCTCAGCCTCAACCCTCAAAAACCTTCACACCTCACAACAGCCTCCACACCCTCAGAACAGCCTCACTCCCTCACACAACCCTACACTCTCCCCAGCCTTCTCACCCTCACACCAGCCCCACCTCTCATCAGCCTCCTGCCCTCACCTCTCACACCAGCCTCACACTCTCACAGAGCCTCCACTCTCCCACCATCCTAACACTGTCACCAGCCTCCTGCATCTCAGCCTCCCACCTCTCAGAACAGCCCTAACACTCTCCCCAGCCTCACACTCCACAGGCCTTCCCTCTCCACCATCCTAACACTTCACCAGTACCTCCTCTCACGCCAGCCTCCTTGCACCAGCCTCCACCTCTCCAGAACAGCCTAACACTCTCAGACCAGCCTCACACTCTCCACAACAGCCTCACACTCTCTAACACCTCATACCCCTCACGCTCTCTCTACCTCTGCCTCCCGCTCTCACCAGCCTATCACTCTCTAGCTCTCACACCTCACACTCTCACACCAGCCTCCACCTGCCTCACGCCCTCCTCCCGTCATCAGCCCCACACACCCCACACCATCCCCACACTCTCCACCATCCTCACCCCTCCTCACCAACCCCCAAACTCTCCCCATCCTCCACCTCACCAGCCCTCTGTAACCTCACCAGCCTCACGCCCTCACTCTGGCATCACCCCTCCACCCCCTCCACCACTCCTCACACATTCCTCACTCTCACACCAGCCACTCTCACACCAGCCTCACACCCTCACCTCCTCACACCAGCCTCACACTCCTGGCCACACCTCTCCCACCAGCCCTCTCAAAACAGCCTCCTCCCCATCCTCCCCACACTCTCCAACCAGCCTCACACTCTCACAACAGCCCTCACACTCTCACACCATCCTCACACACTCCACACCAGCCTCCACTGCCTCTCCTGGCCACACTCTCCAACAACACACTCCATAAGCCTCACACTTTCCAGCCTCACACTCACAACAGCTTCCCACTCACCAGCCTCACACCAGCCTCACACTCTCCTAGCCTCACACTCTCTCCAACAACCCCACACCCTCTCCACCTCCCTTAACTCTCCTCACCCACTCTCCAGCCTCTCTCTACCAGCCTCTACTCTCACCCAGCCTCACCACTCTCACACCAGCCTCACATTCTCAAACCAGCCTCACTCCTCTACCTATTTCACACTCTTACCCGCCTCACACTCTCACACCTAGCCCCTCCACACCGCTACCAGCTCTGCCACATTTTCATCCTTTGCTGCTACCATTCCACTGTGGTAGCTGTCTCTCATTCACCTCATGGACATCTACCTATTAGAGCAGCGTTTATAAATACACATTATCTGGTTGAGCAGACTCACTGCTATCCTTTTGGATATCATCAGGCAGTTGGTTTCCGGCGATATCCTGTGGCCTCCTGTAGTCGGCTCCCTGCCATATGGGTTGCGACAATTGTTTCCCTTTCTGCAAACCACACATGGTCAGGTTGTTTCTCGCAGAATCACAGCTAGAACAATATTGGTTTGGTTAACTAAACGCCAACAATGTCTGTTACGGCATGGTGTTCCGTACCTTGGGCGACAGTTACTTCCTCTGACATCTGCTTTGGTGACATGAGAGAAAAACTAATTCTTATATGAAGGAAGGAGAGCCAGGCTGGGCTGCCTCATCCAGGTAGTAGGAGACTAATGTGCGCGCGTGGGTGTGAATGAGGTGTGTGTCAGTATGTGTCCTGTCTGTGGTGGGCTGGCAACAAAGTCACTACCGGTCTGTACAAGTGATGTTGTGTGTTAGAAACTTCCACCTCCTAGAGTTATTTCTGGTTTATAGTGCAATGTCAGTGGCATGCAGGTGTGCAGTTTCTGCTAGGTGTGCCATATGAGATGTACACATGTGAGTGTTGCATGCAGTGTGCCAGTGTACATAGCTGCATAAATATAAAATGGAGAAACTGCAGTGGGCATATGGCCCCATACTGGGCAGTCCGTTTACTCCCAACCCCTGTTGCTCGTATATCAGCATCCAACCTATGTTCAAAGCAAGTATTCAGCGTATCAGTGAGTCAATGGAAATTTGGCAAACTTGTTTCCATTCATCTACTACTCATTTTCCAAACCAGTGTTTACTTATTTCACCCATAAATCTAAATTATGTCAATTTATAACCATTATTTACGAGTTCACTCCTGGTTGGATAGTTTGGTACCTTTGTAATGTCCTTTGTTTACCTTCTGCCATATCTGCCTCAAGATGCCTATACCCACACGTCTCTCAGTGCAAGTGTGATACTAACCTGTCTCTATACTCAAGGTTCTAATGCCGGGATTAGTCTTGTCATTCTCTCTGATTCCTTTCCAAGGATTCTATATCCCATTCTGTAATACAGTGACAGAACCTGAACTTCCAAGTAATCCGTGTGGCTCACAAAAGGCAAGATACAGTTTTTAGGATGACCTCGCTAGTTTTTTGTAACTAACACTCCTTTGTATGGACCCAAGTACTTTATTATGACAAGCACACATCGTTTTACTTGGTTCCTACTTATCATTACTCCTAAATCTCTGCCGGTGTTTTCTATGGCATCGTTGTTCATCTGGTATCTGGTTCCCTGTTTACATCTCCTATACTGGTACTTTTACATTCTCTCCAGTTGAATTTCATCTGCCATTTTCCAGACCATTCAAAAGATTTTTTAAATCTTCTGTAGATTTTGCTGGTCTCATCAGTTAATATCACGTCTATTCATGTCTGCAAATTTTATTATGTTGCTTATGCAAATATCTATGTCGTTTATGTATATAATAAATAATAATGGTCAAGTACTGAGCCTTGAGAACTCACTTGTGACGTTGCTCCAATGGACAAGTGTTTCCTCACTTTTCCTTGACCGCCTAATCATTTAAAATATTACCTTTGATATAGCTACTACCTTTCTATTATTCTTCATGGGGACACTCTGTCGAAAGCTTTGCTAGAGTCGGGCTCACCACATCATAATTAGTGCCCCTCGTCCACTGATTCGAAATCTGATGAAAAGAATGTTAATAGATTAGTTAGACATGAACGTCTCTTGTGAAAGCCATGCTGGGAATCATTGATCAATCTGTGCTTCTCCAGGGTGATTTCGAATAAGTTTGAAGTGATTACTATTGATGTTAGACTGATTGGGCAGTAGTTAGAGGATAGTGATCTATCCCCTTCTTAAATCAGTAATACATTCGCTATCCTCAGTTCTCAATTCTACACCTGTTTTAAGACTGTTAAACAACTTTGCTGGGGCACACTAAGCTCTTCGCCCATTCCTTTAACACTCTGTAATCATCTCATCAGGACCAGGTGACTTATTAGGCTTTAGTTTGTCTATTTGCTTACTACATCGTTACTAGTCACTACTATCTCCTTAACAATTTGTTTTCTTCACTATCTCTGAATAGAGTCGGTGCTCACGGTATCATGTTTTAAATTTTTCGATTGGTAACTATGTTGAAAAATATTATATTCAAATAATTGCTCATTTCTCGTCGTTATCAGTGAAGCTCGCCAGTATCTGACCTTATTGGTCCAATCTTTTCTCGTGTTTTAGTTTGATACATTTAGTAGAATCCTTTGGGGTTTGTCTTCGCCTCCCTTGCTATCCTTACCTCATTATTCCTCTTGGCTTTCCTTGTATCGGTTTTGACCCTACTCGCCAATACCCAATAATAATCCCCTAGGTAAATTTCGCCACGATTTATCCTTCTACCTATAGCCTTCCTTTGGCCAATGATGTTCTTTAAATAATTATTTATCCATTTAGGGTCATTGTTGTCTAATCTGAGTTTTTTGTATGGTATGTTCTGCCTTTGTGCATTAAGTAACCAGTGTTGAAGAGAGGTGAACAGTGGCGAACAACTCAACAGTAACTGTCGAGTCATACCTAAGTTAACTTTCACACAGTGAGGTCCCAGGTACCCAGTGATAATTGCCAGTGAGATCCAACAACAACCAGCGCTGTGTTAATCCTTCCACGATGGGAAGGCCTGGGACCACACCTCACTCATATAACACCATCTGTGAGAGAATTACTACACCACGTCAGGTCCTTCATAACACCATCTGTGAGGGAATTGCTACACCACGTGATGCCCCTCATAACACCATCTGTGAATGAGTTACTACACCACGTGATGCCCCTAATAACACCATCTATGAGGAATTACTACACCTCGTCAGGTCCTTAATAACACCATCTGTGAGGGAATTACTACACAACGTGATGCCTCTCATAACACCATCTAATGAGAGAAGTACTACACCACGTGATGCCCCTCCTAACACCACCTGGGATGGAGTTACTACACTACGTGTTTGCTGTTCAGCACCTACATTAATCTGTATGTTATCTGTATGTTACTTTACCTTTCTCTAATGAAGGCCTTTGTTAAACCACCAATGTATGTAATAAGACATTTATGTCCAATGTATATTTTAAGCCTTCCGGCTGCAGAATTTTTTCAATAATCCGTAAATTATTATTTTTATTATTATTTTTATTATTATTATTATTATTACACCCACACACACACACGATTAAGGACGCTTCTTTGTTATTCTTCAAGCAAAAATCTGTTTGTAAGTCTCCGGATTTATGGTAATGTTGACTACTTCATTCGGCAGTAAATAGTGTTCCAAAAATCTGATGTTAACCTCTGACAGGCTATCACTTTCTCATATCGTAATGTTAACAAAAAGCGTTCCAATATCCTAATGTTAACACACTTAATTATTATTGTACATAAGCGTCATAATTTTAATTGAATCAATTATTTTTATGACGAGTGTTGCTTAAAGGTGAGTAGAGGGTACCTGACACCACTGAATAATTATAATGATGATGATGATTGTAATGATAAAAGGGATCACCTGAAGAATTGTCACCCCAGAGTTTGGCAGGGTGACAATTCTTCAGGTAATACATCTAGGTACCTGACTCTTCAGTACCTATGATACAATTCAGAGTGGGTCAATTTCTGATTTGTTAAATTAGGTCAGGATGTTTCAACATGACTTTTTCTTAAATACTAATGCCCTTCCTCAATTTTTTTAACAATTTTTTCATCTTGAATTTTTTTTTTGAGTGTATTTTGAACACGGTGTATATTTTTCTCTCTTTTTTTTTAAACTTTTTCACCATAAAGATACATAACACAAAAGAATATATTTATGTTGTCTAATTATACAAATTATATTCACTGTGGGCTGGGGTGACGATTTTTCAGGTGGAGCAGACTGGGGTGACAATTCTTCAGGTGGGATATCCTGGTGACGATTCTCAGGTGGACATTCTGGGTGACGATTCTTTAGTGATCAGATGAAGGTCGTTTCTTTAAAGTTTATTAAGCTTCATCCTAAGTTTTTACAATACATTTTTACTTGTATAAAAGTAAATAATTTTCTTTGGAACAGTGATAACATTTGTTAATCATTATCTGCTCAATTTGAGTCAATTAAGAGGCCGGCAGTGCAGCGTGAGATATGACAAGGAATACCTCTTCAGTGACAACAAACATTCGTATGTGGCTGCATGATAGAGAGTTACACAGGTTAAATAGCATGGTGATTTGGTCAGACAGCACGTCCTCTCCTCGTGATGGTCACTGTACACCTGAATTGTTCACTCGTACACGGAATGTCCACAGCCTCGACGGTACAGTTCTTCACACTCATGATCCCGCCAGGTTAAGCGGCACACCAGTGTCCCACCACCACACCCACCACAGTCACTCTAGCGTCCAAATAGTCTTTCGTCAAGTAGTTTGTGGTCTTACATGTTAGGTATAGGACCCAGGGGTTGAGAGTGTTGTTCAAAGACACTGTTGGTGTTGGAAAGGTGTACGGATACAAAGGGCGCAGGGAAAAATTATTGGTCTTTATACAAAACGGAATAAAACAACATCTCCCGCCAGTCGAAGGTGGCATCAAGACAACGACAGAATTCAGAAAAAACATATCCCTGTAAAAACAGAGAAACCAAAAACATGCCTCCTCTGGGCGATCCAAATCAAAATAATCACGAACTTTGTGCTCTGTATTTACCATGGCCGATCCAATACACTGAGTTGGCCTTCCAGCAATTCCTGAATCAAACTCCAAAGAGAATGTGACTAATCCAGTGTGACACAGTTGTAGTTGTACCACCCTATCCTGAATAGTTTGCCTTAAACCTGAAACACGGTTTATAGTTATTAGATGAAATTCATAAATACCTTACTGGTTAACTGATAATTACCAGAGATAGAGGAGATGTATAGTGCAATGCCAGTTGTGTTTCAACCTGTTACTCAATTTCATGTCTAAACGAGAGACATACAAAGATAAAATAAATAGATTGATAAAAGGAATGGGTGAAAAAGGTGACATAGTGAATTGGTGAATTCAGAAGTTCAGTAGAAGTGTATTGAGAAAAAAGACATTTAAATGTGGGTAGGATGAGGGGAGGTGAGGCTTGACAAGGACTTACTGACCTTCCTGGTGTGGGAGAGGGACGACCTGTTGATGCATCTCTCTCATGACACTCCAGCACGTCAGCAGTGTGATTCATCATCATCATATGTAGTATCATCAACGACGTGGCCGCTTCTGAGAAGTGGACGAAATACCCTGTCTCTCATCTGTGTTTCTACTGAGCAGATGTACCTTATGGTGGGTGTGAGACAATCTGCACCGTCACTGAAATAAGTATAATGAAATAAACTATGCATGTTGTATACAATTGTACACATATGACAGAAAAGTCTCTGTTCATTCTTCATCCCTTACTATATGCAAAACAATTAAGAGCATTAGAGTCGATTTTGGAATGTACTAAGAGCGCTTGGACCCGATCGGTGAGATTACGTTGGGTGCAATTCTGGGTTTGGTTTAACATAAATAAACGTGTGTGAACTCTGTGGTTTCTCCAAAATATGTACAGTACATTGGCGTACGCCGAACCGTAAATATCTATCATGATTCTATTATCACACCTGCCCATTCAGACAGTAGCTGAAGCGCTACGCCAGACAGGCGCTCGCCCGCCTCTACCTGCAGGTCTTACAAAAATCCACCTTATAATATCATGGTTTAAGTCAACACGACGAACATCTCACTAACTGCTTGCAGTGGAAGTGATTGAGGCTGTTGTCTTACCTATTATAAGAAATGGAGAGGTCCTCCACTTCACCCCAACGGTTGTCTCCAGTTCGCCTCCTGAACAGCAGACGTTAACTCCATGTGAACGATCCTGAAACATGACCCATTACAGACGGCGCGACGAACCAACGCAATGACATGACAAATACCAACAGCGCACTACAGAGAAACAACGGCAACAACACAAATAACAGTAAAATAATTCAATAAGTCCTAGAATCGGGCAGGGAATAAGTGACGGCAGCTACCAGCCAACAGCCCACTAGTTCTGCAAAGTATCCACAATGACTTATTCTTGAAAACCCAGCTGCAGGAGTAGCTAACAGTGAACCAGTGAGAACAGCAGCAAGCAGTACTAACGGTACAGCGACGACCCGTGGAGGTCATTAACAGGGAATAAAAAACACAATGGCTGCAACACAATTTAACATCTTAAAGATCATTACGTCGGACAAACCAAAACATAAGAAATTTATGTATATGATTATAAACAGCATCATATTTCAAAACATTTATAAATAACCATTAGAACACATCTCCAAATAAAATGTATTGTCCCTATATCACATATTAGCCAAATTAACCAATAAACATTCCCAGCATAATTTACCCAACATCACTCCCCAGTAACAGAGCACCATCCCAACATCCAGTAACACTCACCACGTACTTGAAGAAAGCCAGGTATTATGTGGCTTCATCCGTCGTAGATAACCTAATTGGTCTCTCATCTCCTCGCTCATAGTTGTTCTGCGGCCACCAGAATAACAACTATAAGTCTTTGTCTTTTACATATATATATATATATATGTCAGAACAGAGAGACGAAAGTTGTATGTAAACAGTCAGTGAAATATTAAGTATCAATGACTCACCAGAAAGGTAGATGAGCCATGATATTCTGTCGGTTCTCTGAAAAACTCAAAACAATACCCTGATTTTGGTCACCAAGCAATCCCAGAAATTCTTGTTCTTAGTCTATAGGCAGCAAGCAGTGAGATTGCGGGTGATCAAGAGCACTATAACAAGCACGTGAGAACCTTACTCACCGTTAACATCAACATACTGTTAAGGAGATGGGTGTGACCTTCCTTCCCGTAGTCATCCTCTTGACTCTTGTTGTGTGTGTGTTGAAATTAAAGTGTAAGGCTATCCACTCCAGACTACGTATCCTCGTAAGCTCCAGGACAGCAACAACTCTTTCCACCTTGAGTGTCTCACCCCTTTAACAGCCTTTGACCGGTGTGGTCCACCCAAGTGTAGCAGCATCCACTGTCGCTCGTCAAGCTTGCTGTTGCATCTGAGATTTTGTAGCAGTCAGCAGCAAGTGTTTTTCATCTGGCACCCCATTGATGAGCGAAAGGAGGCGACACCTGTCTGGCCTGTTTTCTCCTGACAAATTGGTCTCTCCTCTGCTCACCAGCCTCTCACAATGCTCATCTCACCATCCTTGTCACTCTCCTTAGCATTATCATGGTAAACGCTCAACAACAAACGAAAATTATTACTGACGCTGCCTTTTTTTTTTTAACAACACTTTTTTATAGTTGATCAGCCAAAGACCCCATCCTCTCAGCTTGAGATTAACCGTTTAAAACGTGTCCCATGATATATTATAGTTGACCTTTCCTTGAAGTAACCACCTCAAAGGGTAACAAATACACACTGAGAGAACACCACACCCTTCATATACACCAACTTTCCTCTTCGAGTGTTCTACCTGGCCTCACCTTGCTTATATAGTTGCTGAATGTGATTAAATTGTTCTTCCAATAACAACAAGAGTGTCTCCAGCATCAAAGTGAATTATGACACGAGATAATGTGAGGTGTGAAACTTGTGTTTTATATTGAAACCGGAGGCAGCCTCCTTACCACACACCGAGACAAGTGCAGCATGTTGACCCCTCACAACCACGACTCTCAGCCTCAAAAGCTTACCTCAGTTTATCTTTAATTTCCTATAATTTTCCTTCAAATCAATATAGTAAAAACTCAAATAGTCTTTTAATGGATAGTATTCGAGTTTCTGTAGCTTTTTGTTTGTCTTGGTTTGTGTTTTGTCTGAGTGTAAGAGATTTCTGAAATGAACTAAATATTTATACAAAATGCTTGTAGTAACTTTAAGTTGGTTTAAACAGGCAAATGTAATACTGTAAGTGACAGTTCTCATACACACCTACATGGAATACCTACACATTTACCTTCTTGCACACCTGCAGGGTAGTGCTGCGGCGGCAGCGTCTTACCGGGTTGGCGCTTGTCTGCCTCAGTTTGCAGTCAGGGTAGTCAGTATTGGCACCTTCTTGTGTTTTGCTCACCCATAGCGTTCGATGTGATATCATCATCTAGGTGAGAGTCGTTGGAAACTTTTCAGAGATGTCTTAAGGCCTTCTTAAATCACGTGCCCTCCAGTGTTACACATTTACTATTCGTTAGGTGACATGTAGCTTCTTTGGCAGTCTACTTTCGCCCTGCGAGCAATAGTAACCTGTCCAACGTAGTTCTTCATGAATAATATGGTAGCCTCGATGGTCTACAGTTGGTGTCGGTGAGAATACCCTAGCATTTGATTTCTCTTATTCTTCCGGCGAACTCGGAGGATGGAGCGTGAAACTACGTTGCTGGAAAGTTTTTCAAGTACCCTGAGGTGCCTCCTGTATGTGATCATGTCTCGCTGCCATGCAGCCTTGAAGGTGGCTACTGTTCAATACATCACCTTTAAGTGAAATAATGTGGCTCTAACCAGCTTAGGTACAGTTTGCCAAGCTTGTGGCACATCTGATTCGATGTTGAACTCTCTTATCGTGTACCGTCCAGTGAACACGTGGAAACACTGATAGGCAAGGCACATTAGAGATTATGCCTCTCTGAGCTGGATGGATGGTGGGTGTGGCTGAACTTGGTGGCTCATTCTTGTGTACATTTCGCCTCAAGGCTGAGGTATGCATGCATCTGCATAGTGTTCAGGAGTCTCCCTGTAGGTCATACTATCTGTGTGACAGACAAGGTGAAATTCGTCTGCATACTGAAGTTCATGTAAACTTAAGCAAACACCTTCTTGCTTGCTTGAAGTCTTCATTACAAAAGATCTTTCATCCCTACTCCCATGTCCACCCGCCATGCAAAATTGTTGCTGACTGAGTAAAGGGACACCAAAAAATAGAAAAAAGTTGGTTTCATACACATCCTTGTTTTACTGTTTGTATGGGGAAAGAAACACAGACTGAGTGCCATTGTGCATAACTGCTGCCATTCAGGCTATCGTGGTACCTCACGGTGGCGATGAATTTCAGTGCATCCCAAATGGCTGAAGTTGCGCCAGAGAACTTCCCTGTTGACTAAGTCGAGGCGCGGTTGCTTATCGATGATGGCAATGTACAGGTCGACGTTGTTTCTGCACTTTTTTCTGTATCTTGGTAGCACCGAATAATGTCAGAAAGTGCCGTAATGGTCGCCACGGCAGAACTGAAAAAAGATTTTCCACCTGAGAAGATCCTTTCCGGAGACTTGGGCATGTCACCCCGCTGCGCTCTGCAGACGCAGCGACATTCTCGGTATTGCCATTGTCTGACAGATCACAAGCTAAACGCACACCTCTGTAACGGCAATAGTTGTCTCCGCTTTTTCGATTCACGGCCCCACTAGGGAGACACTGGTGAGCTCGTCGAACGCAGTCCGCCTTCACCACAGCCATCTTCACCAAGCTGTTCTATTATATCGCTTTCTGGTTGTTAATACATTAATTTTTCCCTTCTGCACCAGTAAAGCTTACCCTGGTTTCTACCTTGACTGTAATTTGAAACATTCTGGTTAATTTTCATCTGCAGCAAACTGTTCTTTGTTTTACTGATGATTTGTTTATTTATTTTTTGTGTAGTAGTGTCAGTTAAATTTTTGTGATTATTTTCTTGTAAAAATGTCATCTCTAACAATTTGTTAGTACCCTTAGCGAACCAAGCTTTTACACACACACACACACACACACACACACACACATGTCATGTGCTCGCACACATCCTTCACCCTCACTCCTGTACTGATACGCTGGATGTGTCAACCTTCAGATACAAGTCTATTCTCTCACATTGCTGGATTATGCCGTGACATGTCCAGAGAAGCATATTTTCGGTCAGTCTCACCACAGAGTGCTACCCAGGCACAGGTAACTGAGGTGATTACATGTCTCATGAAGGTTATGTTGACATCTTTTTTATTTCTCACATCTCCTCACACGCACACGTCCGGCAACCTCACACACCCTCGCCTACCCTCACCACCCTCACACCAGTCACACACTCTCACATTCTCCCACCAGCCTCACCTTTATCTCACAGCATCCTAACCTCTAACACCAACCTCGCACTCTCTTACCAGCCTCACACTCTCACACACACCAGCTCCAGACTCTCACATTAGCCTCCCCACACCCTCACCTCTCCCACACACCAGCCTCACTCACACCAGTCTCACACTCTCCAACAGCCTCACACTCTCACCTAGCCTCACACTCTCACACCAGCCTCACACCCACAAAACAACCTCCCACCTCTACTCCACCAACCTCACACTCTCACACCAGTCTCACACTCTCTCACAACAGCCTCACACTCTCACACCAACCTCCACCCTCACACATTACCACCAGCCTCACACTCTCACCAGCTCACCCCTCCCACCCAACCCCACTCTCACAACAGCCTCACACTCTCCCACTAGCTTCACTCTCACCAGCCTCACACCCACAAACAGCCTCACACTCTCCACAAGTCTCACACTCTCACAACCCACACTCTGATACTAGCCTCATATTATCACAAGCCTCACACCTCCCCAGCCTCCACACTCTCACACCAGCCTTACCTCCCCAACGACCGCCTCATACCCTCACCAGCCTCACGTCACCCCCCTCACCTCACACCAGCCTCACACTCTCACCAGCCTCACACTCTTACACCAGCCTCACACCCCTCCCAACGACCTCATACTCCCACCTGCCACACTGTCACCAGCCTCCCTCACACCCCTCCCCTCACTCTCCTTCACTCTCACCAGCCTCACTGTAACCTCACACTCTCCCCAGCCTCACATGTAACAGCCTCACCTCCACCAGCCTCACACGCTCACCGGCCTCAAACTCTCCACCAGCCTCACACCCTCTCCCAGCCTCACACTCCCTTCACCTTCTCTGAACAGCCTCACCACTCTCATACCAGAGCCTCACACACTCACCAGCCTCACTATCACCAGCCTCACACTCTACCAGCCTCACACCCTCCCCCTGCATCACTCTCACACCACCTTCACCCCCTCACAACAGTCTCCACACTCTCACACCAGACCTCACACTCTCCACCAGCCTCACACATCCACCAGCCTCACAGTCTCACCCAGTCTCATACTAACAACAACTACACTCTCACATCCATCTCCTCACACTCTCCACCATACCTCACACCTCACAGCAGCCTCCCACACACACACCACACCAGCCTGACACCCCACAACAGCCTCACACACACTCACACCAGCCTCACACCCTCACAACGGCCTCACACCCTCACATCAGCCTCACACCCTCACAACAGTCTCACACTCTAACACCAGCCTCGCACTCTCACACCATCCACACACTCTCACAACAGCCTTACACTATCACACCAGCCTCACATCTCACAAAAGCCTCACACTCTCACACTAGCCTCACACCCTCACAACAGGTCACACTATTACACCAGGCTCACATCTCACAACAGCCTCACACTCTCACGCCACAACCTCACACTCTCACACCAGCCTCACACTCTCATACCAGCCTCACACTAACACAACAGCTTTATATTCTCACACTAGCCTCACACTATCACAAAAACCTCACACTCTCACACCATCTTCACACTATCAGAATAGCCTCAGCCTCTCACACCAGCCTCACACTATCACAACAGCCTCACAGTCTCACACCAGCCTCAAACACGTAGCAACAGCCTCATACTCTCACACCAGCCTCACATTCTCACAACAGCCTCACACTATTACACCACCCTCACACGCTCACGCCGGTCTCAAACTCTCACACCAGCCTCACACCCTCACAATCGCCTCGCACTCTCACACGAGCTGCACCCTCTCACAACAGCCTCACACTCTCACACCACAGCCTCACACTCTCACACCAGCCTCACACAATAATACCAGCATCACACTCTCACAGCAGCCTTACACTAACACAACAGCTTCGCACTCTCACACTAGCCTCACACTATCACAAAAACCTCACACTCTCACACAATGCTCACACTATCACAATAGCCTCACATTCTCACACCACCCTCACACTATGACAATCGCCTCACAGTCTCACACAAGCCTCACACTATCACACCAGATTCACACTCTCACACCATCCTTACACTATCACCACAGCCTCACACTATCACACCAGCCTCACACTAACACACCAGCCTCACATTCTCACTCCAGCCTCACACCCTCACAACAGCCTCACACACTCACACCAGCCTGACACCCTCACAACGGCCTCACACACTCACACCAGCCTCACACCCTCAAACCAGACTCACAATCTCAAACTAGCCTCGCAGTCACACACCAGCCTCACACTCTCAAAAAATCCTTACACTATCACACTAGCCTCACATCTCACAACAGCCTCACACTCTCACACAAGCCTCACGTTCTCAAAACAGCTCACACTATCACACCAGCCTCACATCTCACAAAAGCCTCACACTCTCACACCAGCCTCACACTCTCAAAACAGCCTCACACTCTTACACCAGCCTCACACTCTCACACCAGCCTAACACTAACACAACAGCTTCACACTCTCACACCAGCCTCACACTATCACAAAAACTTCACACTCTCACACCATCCTCACACTATCACAACAAAATCACACTCTCACACCAGCCTCACACTAACACACCAGCCTCACATTCTCAAACCAGCCTCACACCCTCACAACAGTCTCACACACTCATCCCAGACTCACACCCTCAAACCAGACTCACACTCTCACACTAGCCTCGCAGTCTCACACGAGCCTCACACTCTCACAAAAGCCTTACACTATCACACGAGCCTCACATCTCACAACAGCCTCACACTCTCACACAAGCCTCACGCTCTCAAAACAGCTCACACTATCACACCAGCCTCACATCTCACAAAAGCCTACACCTCACATCAGCTTCACACCTCAAACAGCCTCACACCTACACCAGCCTCACCATCACAACAGCATCACACTCTTACACCAGCCTCACACTATCACAGCAGCCTCACATATCAAACAGCCTCACACTTTACACCAGCCTCTTACACTCTTACACCAGCCTCACACTCTACACCAGCCTCACACTATCACAACAGCCTCACACTCTTACACCTCAGCCTCACTTTACACCCTCAGCCTCACACTCTTACACCAGCCTCACACTATCACACCAGCCTCATACACCAGCCTCATACTATCACAACAGCCCTAAACCCTCACCAACTCCTCACCTCACTACCTCACCTCCCCAGCTTCACACTCTCACACCAGCTACACTCTCCCTGTCTTGCTCTCACCAGCCTCACATCCTCACAACCTCCTCTGCCTCACGTTCTCAGCCTCACCTCTGCCTCATTCTGCTCAGCCTCCTTCACCTTGCCTCATATACATTTCACCCTCTTACACAGCCTCACACTCTGCTTGACAGCGATCACACTCTCTGCACCCCTCACAACAGTCTCTCACACACTCTCACACCCAGAGCCTCGCACTCTCCACCAGCCTCACCCATCTAGCCTAAAATTCTCACCCAGTCTCCTTCTTTGCTTCACACTCTCACTGCCTCCTCTACCATCCTCCACACTATCTGGCCTCACCTCACACCAAGCCAACACCTCCCAACAGCCTCCCCTCCCCCAGCCTCGACCTCACCCTACATCAGCCTCCCCTCCCCTCAGTCTCACACTCTAATACCAGCCTCGCACTCTCACACCATCCACTCTCCTAGCTCCTTACACTATCACACCAGCTCTACAAGCCTCCTCCCTCTGGCCTCCACACCCTCCCAACAGGTCACACTATTACACCAGGCTCATCTCACAACAGCCTCACACTCTCCACCACAACCTCACTCTCTCACCAGCCTCACACTCTCCAGCCTCCACCAGCTTTGTGCTTCATATTCTACACTAGCCTCACTACCTACATCTCACCATCTTATCAGAATAGCCTCAGCCTCTCACACCAGCCTCACTTCACAGCCTCCCACCAGCCTCCAAACACGTAACAACAGCCTCATACTCTCACACCAGCCTCACATTCTCACAACAGCCTCACACCTATTACACACCACCTCACACGCCAAGAGTCTCAAACTCTCACACCACAGCCTCACACCTCTCACAATCGCCTCACTACTCTCTACCAGGCTACACACTCTCACAACAGCCTCCCACTCTCACCACAGCCTCACACTCTCACACCAGCCTCACCAATATTACCAGCCTCACCTCTCACCAGCAGCCTTACACTAACACAACAGCTTCACACTCTCACACTAGCCTCACACTATCAAAACCTCACACTCTACTACACTATTACTCACATTCTCACCACCCCTCACAGTCTCCCACACAAGCCTCACACTATCACACCAATTCACACTCTCACCATCCCCTTACTATCACCACACATCTCACGCCTCACACTAACACACCAGCCTCACATTCTCCTCCCAGCCTCACACCTCTAGCTGACTCACACTCACACCAGCCACACACCCTCACAACAGCCTCCACACACTCTGCCCTCAAACCAGACTCCAATCTCCAGTCGCACACCAGCCTCACACTCTCAAAAATCCTTACACTATCACACTAGCCTCACATCTCTGGCCTCACCTCTTCCACAAGGCTCACGTTCTCCAGCTCACACTATCACACCAGCCTCACATCTCACAAAGCCTCACACTCTCACCTCACCACTCTAAAACAGCCTCACACTCTTACACCAGCCTCACTATCACAACAGCCTCACACACTCTCTCACAACAGCCTCCCTCCCCCAGCCTCACTCTCCACACTACCCAGCCTCCCTCCACCAGCCTCACACACACCAGCCTCACATTCTCAAACCAGCCTCACACCCTCACAACAGCCTCCACACACTCACCAGCCTCCCCTCAACCAGACTGACGCTCTCACCTAGCCTCCAAGTCTTGAGCCTCACACTCTCTCCAAAGCCTTACACAATCACACAGACCTCACACTCTCTGCAACAGCCTCACTCTCACAAGCCTCCACAGCTCTCAAACAGCTCCATCTCCACCAGCCTCCTCCTCTAAAACCCTCACCTCTCCCCATCCTTCACTCTCCAAGCCTCACCTCTTACCAGCCTCACACTATCACAACAGCATCACACTCTTACCAGCCTCACACTCCTGGCTCACACTATCAAACAGCCTCTCTTACACCAGCCTCCTCTTACACCAGCCTCACACTCTTCCCAGCACTCTCACCAGCCTCACACCCAAACAAACACCCCTCCACCCCTCACACCAGCCTCACACTCTCTCACACTCTCCAGCCTCACACCTGCACCGACTCTTCACCAGCTCACCAGCCTCACACCTCACACCAGCCTCACACTCTCACACCAGCCTCACACTCTCACACTGGCAGCCACCTCACAACAGCCTCACACTCACACCAGCCTCATACCCTCACAACACCCCTCACTCACCAGCCTCACACTCCTCCATACCAGCCTCACTCTCACATCAGCCTCACACCCCTCACACTCTACCCCATCACACTCTCCAGACCTCACACTCTCATACCAGCCTCACCTCTCCCCACCACCACCAAAACTCTCATACCAGCCTCACAGTCCACACTCTCCACAACAGCCTCACATATCACCAGCCTCATACCAGCCTCACTCACACAGTCTCACTCTACCTCAGCCTCAACCCTCACAAACCTTCACATCTCACAACAGCCTCCCACACCCTCACAACAGCCTCGCTCCCTCACAGCAGCCCTACACTCTCCCCAGCCTTCTGCACTCCACACCAGCCTCACACTCTCATCAGCCTCCTACCCTCACCTCTCAGACCAGCCTCACACTCTCACTGAGCCTCCACTCTCAAACCATCCTAACACAGTCAACATCCCCCTGCACACCAGCCTCACACCCCTCAAACAGCCCAACACTCCTCCCAGCCCAACACCCTCACAAGCCTACACCCTCCACCAACCCAACACCTCACCACAACCTCCACTCACCACAGCCTCCCCACACCACCCCACACCTCCAACAACAGCCTAACACTCTCACACCAGCCTCACACCTCCACAACAGCCCCACACTCTCCAACAGCCCCAAACCCCTCAAACTCTCACATCCTCCCTAACCCCACTCACACCAGCCTAACACCCTCACACTCCCACACCTCACACTCTCACACCATCCTCCACCAGCCTCACACCCTCCACCCCACATCCTCACACACCACACACAATCCCACTCACTCCCCACCATCCTCACCCCACCTCAACAAGCCCCAAACTCCCCACCATCCCCCACATCACCAACCCACTAAAACCACACCAACCCCACACCCTCACACTCATCACCCCACACACCCAACACCACACCCCACACATTCCTCACCCTCACACCATCCACTCTCACACCAGCCTCACACCACACACACTCACACCAGCCTCACACTCCCAGCCTCACCTCTCACACCAGCCCCCTCAAAACAGCCTCCACCACACCAACCCTCACACACCACACCAGCCCCACACTCTCACACACCCCACACCTCACACCATCCACACACACCCCACACCAGCCCAACAACTCACCAGACCACACCCTCTCACAACACACTCCATAAGCCTCACACTCTCCAGCCTAACACCCTCAAAACAGCTTCCCACTCACCAGCCTCACACCAGCCTCACACTCTCCCAGCCTCACACTCTCCCCAACAACCCCTCCACCCCCACCTCACACCCACCACCCTCCTCCACCTCCACACACCAGCCCCACACCACCAGCCTCCACCCTCACCCAGCCCCACCACACCCACACCAGCCTCACATTCTCAAACCAGCCCCACACCTCAGCCTCACACTCTTACACCATCCTCACACTCACACACCAACACCAGCACACCTCTCCACACTAACCCACATTTTCATCCACGACATGCCATTCCACTGTGGCTGTCTCTCCCATTCACCTCGTGACATCCACCTATTGGAACAGCGTTCAAGTACTACATTATCTGCTGACAGACTCACCGCTATCCTTTGGATATCATCAGGCAGTTGGTTTCCGGCGATATCCTGTCCATCCTGTCTCGGCTCCCTGCCATGTGGGTTGCGACAATTGCCCCTTCTGCAAACCACACATGGTCGGTTGTTCTCGCAGAATCACAGCTAGACAATATTGGTTTTACTAACAAACGCAACAACAAGTCACGGCAGGTGTTCCGTACCGCGACATACCCCCGACATCTTTTGGTGACAAGGAGAAAAACTAGTTCTTATAAAAAGGAAAGAAGGCAGGACTGCTTCTCCAGTAGCAGGAGCTAATGTGCGCTGTGTGAATGAAGTGTGTGTGTGTTGTCTGTCTGTGTGCACACCCTCTCACACCATCCTCACATCCTCACACTAGCCTCCACCTCACACCAGCCTCACACTCTCACATCAGCCTCACACTCTCACACCAGTCTTACACTCTCACACAAGCCTCACACTCTCACACCATTCTCAATCACTCACCAGCCTCACCTCTCACATCAGCCTCCTCTCACCCAGCCTCACACCCCTCCCACCAGCCTCACATTCTCACATCAGCCTCACACTCTCACACCAGTCTCCACCTCTCACCAGTCTCACACTCTCACACCTGCCTCACCACTATCACTCTAGTCTCACACTCTCACACCAGCCCCACATCTCTCACTAGCCTCACACCCTCACACAGCCTCACACTCTCACATCAGCCTCACTCTCACACCAGTCTCACATTCTCACATCAGCCTCACACTTCTACACCAATCTCACACTCTCACAGTCTCAATCACTCACACCAACCTCACACTCACATCAGCCTCAGACCCTCATACCAGCCTCACACTCTCCCACAGCAGCCTCACCACCCTCGCCCAGCCTCACACTGTCCAGCAGCCTCACACCCACACCAGCCTCACCCTTACCAGCCTTACATGCTCACATTCCCACACCAGCCTCATACCCTTACACCAGCCTCACACCCTCACATCTGCCTCACACCTTACACCACCCTCACACCTCACACTCTCACACCAGTCTCACACCATCACACCATCACATCAGCCTCCCCCCTCACATTCTCACACTCTCACCAGCCTCCCACTCCCACAACCGTTTCACACTCTCACCAGCCTCACACTCTCACACTCTCACACCAGCCTTACTCTCCTCCACCAGCTTCACAGTCTCACACCAGTCTCTCACTCTCACACCAGCCACACACTATCACACCAGCCTTACAATTTCACACCAGCCAAACACTCTCACCAGTCTCCCCTCTCAAACCAGCTTCACACTATCACAAAGTCTCACACTCTCCAGCCTCAAACTCTCACACCAGTCTCACACTCTCATACCAGTCTAACACTTTCACACCAGCCTCACACCTAACACCAGCCTCACACTCTCACACCAGCCTCACACTCACCTGCCTCACACTCTTACAACAGCCTCCACACTCTCACACCAGCCTCACTACTCTCACACTCTCACCAGCCTCACACTCTCCACCATCCTCCACTCTCACTCTCCACACTCTCACACTCTCCACCAGCCTCCACTTCTCACACATTCACACCAGCCTCACACCCTCACCCAGCCTCACACTCCTCCACACTCTCACACTCTCACACCAGCCTCACACTCTCCAGTTTCCCACTCTCACACCGGCCTCACTCTCCCACACACCAGCCTCCGCACATTCACCAGCCTCACGCTCTCACACCAGTCTCACATTCTCACACCAGCCACACACTATCACACCAGCCTTACAATTTCACACTAGCCTCACACTCTCACACCAGTCTTCCTCTCCAATCCCAGCTTCACACTACTCACCAGTCTCACACTCTCACCAGCCTCACGCTCTCACACACCAGTCTCACATTCTCCACCAGCCATCACACCTCTCACCAGTCTCACACTCTCTGGCAGTCTCATTCTCACACTCTCACACCAGCCTCAGACTCTCACACACCAGCCTCACACTCACACCAGCCTCGCACATTCACCAGCCTCACGCTCTCACACCAGTGTCACATTCTCACACCAGCCATCACATTTTCACACCAGTCTCACACTCACCAGCCTCATACTCCTGACACCAGCCTCACACTCTCACACCAGTCTCCACATTCTCACATCAGCCTCCACACTCTCACACCAGCCTTGCACTCTCACACCAGTCTCACACTCTTACTCCAGCCGTTCACTCTCCTACCAGCCTCACACTCTCACACCAGCCTCACCTCTCCACACCATCTCACTCTCACACCAGCCTTACTCTCTCACACCATCCTCACATCCTCACACCAGCCTCACCCTCACAACAGCCTCACACTCTCACACCAGCTACTCTCACACTAGCCTCACCATCACACTAGCCTCACACTCTCACATCAGCCCTCTGCTCTCATTCCAGTCTCAATCACTCACACCAGCCTTACACTCTCACACACCCTAACCTCACACCCCTCACACCAGCCTCACACTGTCTCACCAGTCTCACACTCTCACCAGCCTCACACTATCACTAGTCTCACACTCTCACACCAGCCTCACTCTCACCAGCCACACCCCTCACCCAAGCCTCACACCCCTTACACCAGCCTCACACTCTCACACACTAACCTCACCCCTCCCCTGCCTCACACTGTCTCACAGTCTCACACTCTCACACCAGCCTCACACTATCACACTAGTCTCCCTCACACTCTCCCACACCAGCTTCACACTCCTACATAGCCTCACACCCTCACCCAGCCTCACACCCTTACACAACTCGCACCCCCCTCACACCTAACCTCCACACTCTCCTAGCCTCCATTATCACACACTTCACTCTCACACCAGCCTTACTATCACCTTACACTCTCCCACCAGCCTCACACCCTCCTAGCCTCACACTTACACCAGCCTCCCTCTCTCTCACACTCTGGCCTCTTACTCTCACACCAGCCTCATCTATCCTCACCTGCCTCACACTCTCTCACCTCTTACACATCCCTCACCTCTAGCCTCACACTCACACCCAGCTCCTTCACTGTCCCACACCAGCCTCACACTCTCATTTCAGCCTCCTATCACAAGCCTATTCACTCTCTTAACAACCTCACACTCCTCACATAGCCTCACCCAGCCTCACTCTCAGCCTCACAACCTCACACACTCACACTCTTGGCCTTACACCTCCCACATTGCTCACTCTCAGAGCTTCACAACAGCCTCCACATCACACAGCCTCTCCTCTCCCTTGACAGCCTCTCACACCAGACTCTACAGTCACACAATGTCCTCACACTCTCCTCACATACTACCAGCCTCTATTTCACCTCTCAACAAGCTTCACACTCACACCTGGCCTCACACTCTCACCAGCCTCACACTCTCACACACCATCCTCCACCCTATCTGTCTTCTCACTCTCACAGCCTCACTATCTGTCACCTTACAGTCTCACAGCCACACCTTACACTCTCACAGCCTCAATCTACTAGCCTCACCTCTCACACCTCACACTATCACACCAGCCTCACATCTACCAGCCTCACATAGCCTCTCACGCTTAGCTCACACTCAGTGCACCAGCCTCATGTCTACAGCCTCACACTCTCACAGGCTCACACTCACAGCAGCCTCACTCTCACACAGGCCTCACACCCTCACACCAGCCTCACACACCTCTCACAGGCCTTCATTCTCACACCATCCCTTGCTCACTCCTGTCTCACTCTCACACCAACCTCACACCCCTCACACACAGCCTCCACACTCTCACACCAGCCTCCCTCACTCCCTTCATCTCACCAGCCTCACTCTCACCAGCCTCCTCTCTCAAACCAGCTTCTTTCACCAGCCTCACACTCTCACAACCAGCCTCACTTTCACACCAGCCTCACTCTAAAACAGCTAACATCTCCCAGCCTCACACTCTCCCTTAGTCTCACACTCTCTAACAGCCTCCTTACCCTCACACTCACACCAGCCTCCCCACACTCTCCCTTCAACCTCCTTACTCTCACACCAGCCTCACACCTCCTCTCCCCCTTACCTCACACCTGCCTCACTCTCTCTCCTCCTCAGCCTCACACTCTCACCAGCCCCTCTGTTCTCCACACCAGCCTCTCACACCTCCACACCCTCACACTCTCACACCAGCCTCTCTCCTTCTCACCAACCTCACGCCCCTCATTTCCTCCACCTCCCACCAGCCCTCTCTCACTGTCCTGGCCTCTCTACTACCTCTCACAACATCCTCACCTCCCACTCTCACATCCCCTCACACTCTGCTCACACTCTCACACCAGCCTCACACTCTCCCACAAGCCTCACAAAGCCTCACACTCTCACACCATCCTCACACTCTCACAGTCACACTCTCAGCCTCCTCACACCCAGCCTCACCAGCCTCACACCCTCTCACACCAGCCTCTTGCTGTACTCTGGTCCCTGTCTCACACTCTCACCAACCTCACACTCTCCTGTCAGCCTCCCACTCTCCTGACCTCCTGTGGCCCTCACACACCAGCCTCACACTCTCCACACCAACCTCACACTCTCCTAACCTCCCACCTCCCACCTCCTCCCAACCTCTCACACCAGCCTCCTCTCCCAACCTCCCTTACTCCCCAGCCTCACACTCTCTTCACATTCTCCTCCTCCCAGCCTCACACTCTTACATCCTCACACTCCCAGCCTCCACACCATTTTCCTCTCCCATATGTCACATTTTCCATCCCATGCCTTTTACTGTGGTGGCTGTCTCTCATTCACCTCGTAGACATCTGCTGCTATTGAGCCATCATTTGTTAGTACTACATTATCAGAGTGAGTAGACTCACTGCTATCGCACAGATATCATCAGGCAGTTAGGTTACGGCAATATCCACTGTGGCCTCTCCTGTGTCGCTCCTGCCATGTGGTTGCGACAATTCATTTCCCTTTCTGCAAACCACACATAGTCGGTTGTTTCTTGAAATCACAACTAAACAATATTGGTTTGCTTCTTTAACAATGTATGTTACCCAACATAGTATTTCCGTACCTTGAGCGACAATTACTTCACCTCCGACATCTGCTTTGGTGACATACAGGGCTTAATTCTTATAAGGCGGAGGTGATAGGCTGGACTGCTGTCAGGTAGTAAAGGCTAATGTGCGCGCGTGAGTGTGTAAGCCACCATAGTCGTCGACTTACTACGCCAGTGTCCGTGCAGGGTAAACGACCGCAAGCGTAAACACTCGCCGGAAGTCTCGTCACCCACCAACGTGGCCTATCGACTTTTGCTTTTTCTTTCCTGGCACCTGTCATCTGCTGCGAATGAGAACCTTCGATGACAATGGCAGGGTGACATCGTCGCCGACACTGTGAAATTCGCTCTCACTCTCAGACGCCAATACTCCAGCCAACTGACAATGCGTATTACCG
>NW_024723834.1:0-10687 GCF_018991925.1 Homarus americanus | reverse complement strand
AAAACAACAAAATAATATCGAGTTTAGATTTTTATGAAGCCTCTCTGATGATAAT
Source organism: Homarus americanus (assembly GCF_018991925.1). Classification (NCBI taxonomy): domain Eukaryota; kingdom Metazoa; phylum Arthropoda; class Malacostraca; order Decapoda; family Nephropidae; genus Homarus; species Homarus americanus. Next base: position 10,632 of record NW_024723834.1, on the reverse strand, counting down.
AATAATAATAATAACAATAATAATAATAATAATAATATTATTAATAATAATATTAATATATCATTTTAGTTTGTATTAATATTTTGTTGAAGAATATTTTTGAAATGAAAGGTGTACTGTGAATGGTATGTGGATATACATATTTGATAAGAATAAATTCCTTTTAGTCCGTGCTATAAATACTACAAATATTATTGAAACCGCTCTGTATGTGTCATGATTGATTTTCCACTTGTAAACTTGTCAGGCCGATACAGTCGTCAATATGAAGGAAAATGACGAGATTGATGACGATGGAGAAAGAAATGAATAAGAGTAAAAAGTATGACGAAGAAAATAAATAAGTAATTGAAAAATGAAAAAAAAGTAACAACAATAATTATAATGGAGATGAATTATTATAATAACTTGTATTTGTGATGTAGAATAAGAAGTAAAAAAACCATAGGAAGAAAGTCGTCACTACTAAAGCTAATTACTCTTAACGTCACACCATCATTATCATCACTATTATCGTGTCCGTCCCTCAGGCAGCGACTAAACTCTGGGTACAATCTCCTCGTACTGAAAGGGTTAAGACATCGTCCTCAAGGGTTAATTCATAGTACTCAGGGTTAATAACTTCACACTCAAGGGATTATCCCCAAACGATTCTACTCCACACAGACAGACCCACGTACACAAGGGGTTAAAGTCATTGTATTCGAGAGGTTAAGACATTGTAGTCACTAGGGGTAAGTCACTGCCGAGGAGGTTTTATGGCTGGAGGTGGTATAGACAGTGATATACACGGACCAGAAGCCTCGGTCACTGTACTTAAGGGTTAAGCAGAAATTTCATGGAATCCAAATCGAATATCTACTTTCCGAAAATGAATAGTAAAAAAAAAAATACAATAATGGCCGGCATCCCACACAGTGTATTATTTTATACATGAAACAGTGAAAGCGACATGTACAATAAAATATTATATGTAGGGATGAACACAGTGGGAAATTTTAGCATAAGAAATAATAATTTAGCACTGAGAGTTTGCAGTCGATGCAGCAAAATAAATTAAAATAAATAAAACGTAAAAACACTAATAATATGGGATACAACCATTTCGAAAGTATTAAATTTTAAATATTTTTTTATAGTTCAATGGAAGTTTTTACAGTACGGCAGTTTTTATTTTATTTTTTTTATTATTTTTTTTTTGGGGGGGAGGATTAGGGTTGATATAACACCGTCCATTGATTTAATATTAAGAGGTGACTGGGTAATAATACTCGTGGTGATGGAAGTGCATGAGGGTGATGGTTGGACTGGAGGAAAATATATTATGTTGAAATTATAGAAAATTATAGTTACAAGAACAGATTAGAAGGAGAATGAAAATATGAAAAGAAAGAGAAAATAGGAAGAAGGCAAGAGTGAGGATGATGAAAGAATAGAATGGAGAGAAAGAGAGAAAAAACTACAAAGGCAGACACACACACACACACACACACTAAAAATTATTTACACCAAAGACTTAAAGCTCCCTTTTTTGTAATGCGTGGTAGTAATCTTATTAAAATGCAAAAATATCTCGTAATGCCATTCACATTTTCAAACACGATTTATAAATTTTTTTCTCAGGTGTTAACTTTGCTATAATGTCAAACACCTACATATCATGACCGGGGTCAGAATGAGCAACATGTACTGTACTCTTACCAGGGTGACGGCAGGTTGGAACACGTGTAAAGAGTGTTTAGTTGACAGTCTTTTGTTATCTTCTGGGGGTCACTAGGCAAGTATTGTCCTTTTGTTTGTGTCACGTCCTGTTTAATTTATCTGCCTGACGAGTCGCGTGATAGTTTGTGAGCAGTTCAAAATACGTCAATGAAAGGAAAGTCTCGGTTAGGTTTTGGTGAAAAGGTCAAGGTTACCAGAAGAAAAATAGAGAAAAAAATGGTAAGAAGGTTGATTTCCGCCAGTGTTTGTTGCCTAAAGAAGATACTTAAGATGTCATCACTAAAAACAACACCGGGAGATTCTCGGTAGTAAGTAGCTGTCAGCCTCTCTATGATCACATTGCTGATAGTTGACACAGTCTTGCCATAGTATGTTACGAGTTGGGGATTTAGAATATAGTTATACATCTACCCAGATCCCAACAGGTAACAACAATAAAAAAAACAAAGACAATCGGACTATAAAAGGGTAGACAAAGGATGCGAGTTTTCGTTGTATATAATAGAGTACCATAAATCCTTTAACAAAATATTCAGCTTATAAATTACCCTTAACCAAACTTAACCTAAACATTAACAGTATATACATATTAATAAAACATAAAACAATCTTGAAGCAAGTGGACGTGGGGTATTAATACAAAATACAAGTACTTAAGTGAGGAGCTGAGATGGCTGACGAGTAAGGCTGAGTATTGTAGAAGACGGTAGGTAGTCACTGCACGTAGGTTTAGAGGATAGATGATCCTGTGGTCACTTCCCAGAGCCAAGTCCTCTCTCCTCGAATTGGAGCTGACAAAGAAGACTTTGAGGAGGTGACGCAACAACCAGGATAGGAAGAAGGGAAACCTCGGAGTGGTAACTAAGACGAGTCATACTCGTGTCTCGTCCCTAGATGGCGTTGCTCGTGGTGCTGGGTAGGTAGATCAGGACAATAGATGGCGTGGTTCGTAGTGCTGGGTGGAGGGGTTCGTAACACTATTAAGATAAGCATCTCTCTCCTTGTTTACATTTCACCACCAATAGAAATTAAACTTGTATTTCCATGAATTTTCTGTGGCCTGGATGTAATTTCTCATATATAAAACAGTGAATATTGTCGATACTATTAACTTAAATCGTTATATATATTCTTAGTTATCAGACAGTCAGTATGTGTGAGAGTCTGTTACATTCATATGGAATCAGAAAGACTAGAAACTGATGTGAAAATAATTGTATGTTTCTGGCGTAACTTAAAGGCTCACACCAAATGACAAAAGATTCTCAAAAGGTGACCATTAGCTTTTCCCACCGAGTGTTGTGATCTTCTTAGCGGCAAAACCCTTCAAGAAAAACCACCAAGCGAGTATTTTTGTTGTTGCTCGCGATGTATTTTTAAACAATTTATATTTTGTATTTCCTCGTAGTGCGCATGAATAAGTAATTGTAGAATGATTTTTTTTAGATGTTTAAGATAGAATGTATTGTTTAGCCTGTTGGTGAGGGAGGGAATAGACAATAGAATGAATGTCGAAGATTAATCTGACTGAGCGAAACATGGAAGGGAAAACATAGAAGAGGGGGGAGGGAGAGGACGGTGGGAATAACACAAATAAAATGATCATGTTTCAATTTGGGATGATGGAGGAAGTGTATACAGTACACAAGAGTAAATAAAGGATTATAAGTCTTTCTGATACAAGGAAAAACGTGAGAAAACAGAAGAGTGAAAATTGATGACGACTTTTCGAGTGATGTAGAAATAAAACACACACACACACACACACACTGAAAGTGATGATAGTTCCATCTTCAGTGATTCTACCTGACACAAAGATCGAGGAGAACCAATAAAAATAACGAAAGAAAGAAAGAGAGAGAAAAAAAGCTAACATAAAAATCAAAGAAAAACGGTGAGCAGAAAATCCCAGCTGGTAATTTTGGGTCCAGCCAATCATACCCGGGGGACAATTAAGGCCTCTGGAGGCTAGTGGCAACTTTTCTCAAGTTTCTTAGAAGGCAGTGAAACAATTTGAACATTCTATTCATTCTCTCTCTCTCTCTCTCTCTCTCTCTCTCTTTGTGGGTTTTCCTCACCTACAGTTTAAGGTAATTTTCTTCTTCGTGTTAATGTTTACTGTACAGAAAGAACAAGGCTGTAGGGGTAGCTTAGTGAGAGCTAGTGCTGGTGTTTTGATCATGTGCTACTTTTGTCATTGCTACTTGTTACTTTGGTGTTAATCTTGCATTACTTGAGTTGCTTTTGTAGTCTTTTGTTATTGTTGAGTTAATCTTTTTCTTCTTTCTATAATGTTATTTTGGTTGTTATTATTTACGTTTGGTATTGTAAAGGTGTGTTACTGTGATGTTACTCTTCTCATAATTGTGTTTGTCACTTTATTGTTGAGTTACTGTTAGGTTAATACTCTGTTACCTTAAGTGCTTTTGTTGTCACTGGTTCGTTACTTTTATATTTCTCTGTAACTATCATGGTGCTCGTGTTAATTTTAGAGAGTGTGTTAGTTTTATGTTATTGATGTGCTACTTTAGCGCTACTTTTGCTACTTTTGCGTTACATTGTGCTACGTTTTATTAATTTTGTTATTGCACTGCCATTGTGTTGCATTCTATTTCGTTATTAGTTTACGCGTAATGTTGTTGCCGTTATCGTTCGTAATAATGTTAATATACTGTAGCTGATATCGCTATTTTATGTGCTTCAACTACTAGGGTTTTGAAGTACCCTAAACAGTATCGCTCAATGTTATTACGGTACACGAAAGAAAACCCAGGGACCTTCAGAGTGTTTTTCAGAATCTACAATGTTGTTTCTGTGTTTTCTTACGCCCAAGGTCTCAACTCATCGTTCTCTAAATTTTTTTTTATAAATTTCTTAAAGCATTATTTAAAAACTATATATGTAAGATAAATATTCTTTTGTTGTTAAATAATGTACTCTTGTTCAGTCTTAGATTTTTGCAGTTTTCCAAGTCAGATTTGTTCACGCTAGACAAAAGATTTTAAAGTTTAAGTAAGCTTTAATAAGTTATTTTTTTTACCATTTTATAAATATTAACAGATAAGGTCTTAAACATTTTATTTTTTACATTAAACTTTAGGTAAACATTATAAACATTATTCGATCTCAACACATATTTTTCCTCTATTTTTTTGTTGAAGTGTTGTGTTTCTTTTTATATAGCTAAGGTCTTTCAAACACTCAATATTAGGTCATTTTTAACGCTAATTTTAACATTTCTTTTACAAATTAGGAAATATTATAATCTCTTTATTTTAATGTATTTTGGTGTTTTAACAACTGACATTAGAATCATTAATAACTAAGCAAATTCTTCCATATAAGATAATTGCCTAATATCTGAAAATACATCCCTAAACCCCTTGTGTACCGTGGTCTAACCCCTTGTGTACCGTGGTCTAACCCCTTGTGTACCGTGATCTAACCCCTTGTGTACCGTGGTCTAACCCCTTGTGTACCGTGGTCTAACCCCTTGTGTACCGTGATCTAACCCCTTGTGTACCGTGATCTAACCCCTTGTGTACCGTGATCTACAACCCCAGCCGTGTGATCTAACCCTGTACCGTGGTCTAACCCCTTGTGTACCGTGGTCTAACCCCTTGTGTACCGTGATCTAACCCCTTGTGTACCGTGGTCTAACCCCTTGTGTACCGTGGTCTAACCCCTTGTGTACCGTGATCTAACCCCTTGTGTACCGTGATCTAACCCCTTGTGTACCGTGATCTAACCCCTTGTGTACTGTGGTTCAACCCCTTGTGTACCGTGATCTAACCCTTGTGTACCGTGATCAACCCTTGTGTACCGTGAGATCTAACCCTTGTGTACCGTGATCTAACCCCTTGTGTACCGTGGTCTAACCCTTGTGTACCGTGGTTCAACCCCCTTTGTGTACCGTGATTTAACCCCTCAGTACCGTGATCTAACCCTTGTGTACCGTGGTCTAACCCCTTGTGTACCGTGATCTAACCCCTTGTGTACCGTGATCTAACCCCTTGTGTACCGTTGTCTAACCCCTTGTGTACCGTGGTCTAACCCCTTGTGTACCGTGATCTAACCCCTTGTGTACCGTGGTCTAACCCCTTGTGTACCGTGGTCTAACCCCTTGTGTACCGTGGTCTAACCCCTTGTGTACCGTGGTCTAACCCCTTGTGTACCGTGATCTAACCCCTTGTGTACCGTGATCTAACCCCTTGTGTACCGTGGTCTAACCCCCTGTGTACCGTGGTCTAACCCCTTGTGTACCGTGGTCTAACCCCTTGTGTACCGTGATCTAACCCCTTGTGTACCGTAATCTAACCCCTTGTGTACCGTGGTCTAACCCCTTGTGTACTGTGTCTAACCCGGTGATCTAACCCCTTGTGTACCGTGATCTAACCCCTTGTGTACCGTGGTCTAACCCCTTGTGTACCGTGGTCTAACCCCTTGTGTACCGTGTCTAACCCCTTGTGTACCGTGATCTAACCCCTTGTGTACCGTGGTCTAACCCCCTGTGTACCCTGGTTTAATTCACGGTACGCAAGGTAATTAATAATAGTAAGATTAAAGGTAAAATATAGGTATTACAGATAAGTATAAAATAACTCCTAAAGTATTACAGGAACAGCAGTGGCCATCAAGATATCCGCTGGTCGAGACAGAAATTCGTAATTTCCTTTTTTGTTTTTATTTTGACTATTTTTATTTTTGCTGCTGCTGCTATTATTATTATTATTATTATTATTATTATTATTATTATTATTATTATTATTATTATTATTATTATTATTATTATTATTATTATTATTATTATTATTATTATTATTATTATTTATTATTATTATTATTATTATTATTATTATTATTATATTATTATTATTATTATCATTATCATTATCACTATTATTATCATTATCATTATCATTATCATTATCATTATCATCATCACTATTACTATTACTATTACTATTACTATTATTATTATTATTATTTATTATCATTATCATTATCATTATCATTATTATTATTATTATTATTATTATTATTATTATTATTATTATTATTATTACTATCATTATTATTAATATTATTATTATTATTATTATAACTATTATTATTATTACTATTATTATTATTATTATTATTATTATTATTATTATTATTACTATCATTATTATTAATATTATTATTATTATTATTATTATTATTATTATTATTATTATTATTATTATTATTATTATTATTACTATTACTATTACTATTACTATTACTATTACTATTACTATTACTATTACTATTATTATTATTTATTATTATTATTATTATTATTATTATTATTATTATTATTATTATTATTATTATTATTATTATTATTATTATTATTATTATTATACTATTACTATTACTATTACTATTACTATTACTATTACTATTATTATTATTTTTATTATTATTATTATTATTATTATTATTATTATTATTATTATTATTATTATTATTATTATTATTATTATCATTATCATTATCATTATCACATTATCACTATCACTATCACTATTATTATTATTATTATTATTATTATTATTACTATTACTATTACTATTACTATTATTATTATTATTATTATTATTATTATTATTATTATTATCATTATCATTATCATTATCATTATCACTATCACTATCACTATCACTATCACTATTACTATCATTATTATTATTATTATTATTATTATTATTATTATTACTATTACTATTACTATTACTATTACTATTATTATTATTATTATTATTATTATTATTACTATTACTATTACTATTACTATTACTATCACTATCACTATCACTATTATTATTATTATTATTATTATTATTATTATTATTACTATTACTATTACTATTACTATTACTATTACTATTACTATTATTATTACTATTATTATTACTATTATTATTACTATTATTATTATTACTACCTTTACAGTTACAGAAGGGGTAAAATGGATATAAAGTTTTTGCTGCCGTGTGACTTACTGTTTTGTTACTATTAATCTGATGCTGTTATCGTTATGGGTGTAAATATTATAATGTATTGCAGAGTTTTAACATTATAAGATCATTGAAACACCTTCACTACGGGACGTCGCTTTTGATATTTGATTTTTCATAATGCCAAGCGATTTTATTCAGCACAGAGTGTTTTGATGACTTGGTTGTGGGTGAGTGAGTGATGTTTGGTTGTTACTGTAGTTGTGTTGCGATGTTTGGAGGTGTTGTAGGGGAGTGTTGCTGTGTTGTAATTGCTCTTCACTACATGAATATTAATAAATAATGAATGATATTATGGTCCTTTGATGTGAGTGTGTGTGTGTGAATTAGAATTATGAAGTAGAACCTTTTTATAAGAGTGTGATTGTCGTTTGTCGTATATAAATTATAATGGTTCTTACATTGATACTACGAAAGGATTATTTTCTTAACACACACAGATTCCTTTAGTCTAAATGAGAAAGATAAGACTTAGCCATTTTTTTGTATATTTTTTTTGTACACCTGAAAATATAACAAATTACTGAGAAACACAAAGTTCACAATAAAATCACATTAAAAACATATTGCTCATTTGATTAGGGACTAAAATCGTAAATCGAGATAAATGAAACAAATTGATGAATCACATTGAAAATTTATGAAACTTAAAGGGCGAAGTGTTCTTATGGATGTTCACCTAACAAACACAATGCGAGTTACCTGTTCAGCGATAAACAAGCAAACACACACTCACACACACACACTCACACACACACACACACACACACACACACACACACACACACACACACACACACACACACACACACACACACACACACACACACACACACACACACACACACACACACGCACACACACACACACACACTGACTCACACACTCACACACACACTCACACTCACACGCACGCACGCACACACACACACACCACAAACAAACTTTGCAAAATAGTTCAACATTTCGTGACTGTGGTCTTAAGGTCAGGGTCAGGTTAGAGGCTACAACCACTCACTACTAACCTGACCAATTGACGGAGCCAACATTCACTCGAGAACCAGACGGGATAACTTAACCAATATTCATCACTTTTGTATTATAGAATTGATGTGTCTGTTCCTCATATACCGTCATCACATTCGAGCATTGGGATGTAATAAACACAAATGACCTAACCTAACCTAACCTGCCACTAAAACCAGATTTTCTATTACATAACGCTAAGACAGTGGTTCTCAACCTTGTTTGCCCCATGCACCCCTTTCACCATATGTCAGAATGTCATTCCCCCCTCCTTTCCAAGATTGTCTGCCTCAAAAAGTGCATTCCAAATAATATGCATATAATACTGAAAAACCTTTATTTTTTCCATATTAGTACATATACATTTACAATTTTACATGGATTATTTTTATAGTGGAGTTTTACAAATTAAATGCCAATTGAAAATGTTGATGGATTTTTAAAACTTGAATATAAGTAAAATAGTTTTTTTTTATTTATAATGAATTACTTAACAGACCAAACTGAAGCATAATGCAATAAACAAAAAGTTCAATAGAATACCAGGATATTGTAAATTTGTAATTAATTTTATTCAGATGAAGATGACAGTCAATGAGAAACCTGTGATTGTTTTTTCTTCGCCAATTCTGGGATACGCGGAGGAGTGCTTGAAAGGGCATAACGCAGGTCATTTTCTACCTCTAATCTACTACGTTGCTTCGTTTTAATTTGCAACAGAGTTGAAAAACCTGACTCACAAAGATATGTCGACACAAACGGAAGCAATGCACGGATAGCTCTTTCTGCCACTTTTGGGTAGGAATCGCACATCAAGGGCCAAAATTCTGTGATTGATTTCTCATCGAACATATCTCTTGCTCCCGAATCAGTTTCCCCCCCCCTGAAAACCTGAATTCCCCCCCTGGGGGGAATTCCCCCCTGGTTGAGAACCCCTGGTGTAGATGATGATGGTGTAGATGATAATAGTGTAGATGATAATAGTGTAGATGATAATAGTGTAGATGATAATAGTGTAGATGATGATCGTGTAGATGATAATAGTGTAGATGATAATAGTGTAGATGATGATCATGTAGATGATGATAGTGTAGATGATGATCGTGTAGATGATGATCGTGTAGATGATGATAATGTAGATGATAATAGTGTAGATCTACACTATCATCATCTACACTCAACATTTTCTCACAGTTCCAACCTGACTCTATATCTACAGGAGCCTTTACAATAAGACTAGCAGGTTGTTCCAAAATACTATATCATCGTAGAGCGCGAGTTATGACGAGACCTTGTCTGATATCTGTTGTTTTCATAATACACTTGATGGGATACTCCTGTAGTTGGAATCCCCAATTCGAGCAAGGTGTAGCTCGATAACTCCACATATGGACGTCCTATCACCTAACATTTGAAGAGAGAAACGATATCGCTAAAATGTTTGGCTGCAAGTTGATCCCACTTTATTTACCAGAGGAGGGTTGTCAAAAATAATCACGTCCAAAGGGTGAGCAAGGTATCCTTCCCCCACTGGTGAAAGGTAGACCTTCCTCACCGCTGGAGGGTGCAGAAACTAGCCCCTCCTCACCGCCGGTAGCTAGCCCCTCCTCACCGCCGGTGGGTGCAGAAACTAGCCCCTCCTCACCGCCGGTAGCTAGCCCCTCCTCACCGCCGGTGGGTGCAGAAACTAGCCCCTCCTCACCGCCGGTGGGTGCAGAAACTAGCCCCTCCTCACCGCCGGTAGCTAGCCCCTCCTCACCGCCGGTGGGTGCAGAAACTAGCCCCTCCTCACCGCCGGTAGCTAGCCCCTCCTCACCGCCGGTAGCTAGCCCCTCCTCAC